>NC_090656.1:141681674-142032924 GCF_040937935.1 Hyperolius riggenbachi
ATTTTGGTCTCACCTGACCAGAGCACCTTCTTCCATATGGTTGCTGTGTCCCCCACATGGCTTGTGGCAAACTGCAAACGGGACTTCTTATGCTTTCTGTTAACAATGCCTTTCTTCTTGCCACTCTTCCATAAAGGCCAACTTTGTACAGTGCATGACTAATAGTTGTCCTATGGACAGAGTCTCCCACCTAAACTGTAGATCTCTGCAGCTCTTCCAGAGTCACCATGAGCCTCTTGACTGTATTTCTGATCAGCGCTCTCCTTGTTCGGTCTGTGAGTTTAGGTGGATGGCCTTGTCTTGGTAGGTTTACAGTTGTGCCATACTCCTTCCATTTCTGAAGGATCGCTTGAACAGTGCTCCTTGTGATGTTCAAGGCTTTGGAAATTTTTTTTGTAGCCTAAGCCTGCTTTAAATTTCTCAATAACTTGATCCCTGTCCTGTCTTGGACCTGTCTTGTGTGTTCTTTGGACTTCACGGTGTTGTTGCTCCCAATATTCTCTTAGACAACCTCTGAGGCCCTCACAGAGCAGCTGTATTTGTACTGACATTAGATTACACACAGGTGCACTCTATTTAGTCATTAGCACTCATCAGGCAATGTCTATAGGCAACTGACTGCACTCAGATCAAAGGGGGCAGAATAATTATGCACACACCACTTTGCAGTTATTTATTTGTAAAAAAAAATGTTTGGAACCATGTATGATTTTCGTTCCACTTCTCATGTGTACACCACTTTGTATTGGTCTTTCATGTGGAATTCCAATAAAATTGGTTCATGTTTGTGGCAGTAATATGACAAAATGTGGAAAGCTTCAAGGGGGCTGAATACTTTTGCAACCCACTGTATTTTATCGTGACACATGTATCTTCAGGTACACTTTAATGTTTGGATTATTGAAATCACCCATAACTATGACCAGCAGCAATTGTACTTCTACTCTGTAATTTGTGTGTGGCTGCTTGCATCATACCCCAACAAGTGATTGGCATGTGTTGCTTTCAGCATGAATAACCTGTACAGACTCCAAACAGTCAAAGTCTTCAGCCATGTCTTTGTTCAAAATAGATGGTAAATTAATTTTAACTTGACCTGTCTATTCTATTTGTAAAGATTCTTGTATTGCTTAACATGCATTTTATGTTTTACTAACACATTTTGCTCTTTTAATTTTACTTTATGGAGCACATGTAATAAAATCACCTAACTTGTTGTGCTAGCTCTATCCTGGACAGTACTAATCCAGTTCTGTATGAAGCCTGAAGAAGAAACTTTAAGATCTGAAACCTTGCTAGAAAACGATGTATTGTGTTAGTCATTAACGGGAACCTGAAGTGAGGAAACAAGATTTGGGATAGATACTTACCTATGTAGAGGGAAAGCTCTGGATACCATAGAGCAGGGGTGCCAACACTTTTCTGGGTCACGAGCTACTTTAAAGACTGCCAAGTCCACAAGATCTACCTAACACCATAGAAATCCCCCCCCCCTTCCGCATACATAGGCAGTCACAGAATTCTTCTCCCTTCCCCCCTCCCCCCCCCCCCCCCCCAAGCCTGAAGAATAGCTGCTGAAGCCTTCTCCCCCACACAGTGTCAAGAGTCCCCCCTACCTATCCCCGCAGTTACGCAGTCTCCCACCTTCAAACATGATTCAGTTACTATGGACCTTTGTGGGACACTATAGACTTGTATTGCCATCTCTGCTCTGTTTCCCAGTGTTCATTGCAGTAGTAGGTCCTTCATGTGGCTCTACATACCACACTTCCTCACAAAATGGCTTTCCCAAATGCAGGACATGGGTACCAGGGCCAGATTTACCATAAGGCACTGTAGGCACGTGCCTACAGGCGCCTCATGATGGAAAGGCGGCTCACTCCCCTTCTGAGTGCCTCCCTTCTTCCCTGTGAGCTCTAATGAGAGTGTAAATGAGTGGTTGCTCACCCTGCTCTTGGCATTCTACTGATGAGATCTCCCTTCAGTCAGGGACACCTCTAGCTACTTATTACTGAGGTTCCTTTAGCTACCAATACTTGAGGACACCTCTAACTACTTAATATTGAGGGTACTTCTGGCTACCTAATACTAAGGGGCACCTGTAGCTACCTATGAGGGGCAAGGAAAGTAAGGGAGAAGTGACAGCTGGGCCAGCCAGCACACATGTGGTGCAGTTTGATAGGGGTTTGTAGGTTCATGGAGGGTGAAGTCTAAGGTGCCAGCCCATCTGTGCCTATAGGCTTCTGTGAGGTAAATCCGGGCCTGATGGGTACACTTTAAAATGTGAGGGTGAAGTTATAGATTACTCTTCAAAATAAAAGTACATTAAGGCAACTTAACCACTTAACGACCGCCTAACGCCGATAGGCGTCGGCGGGTCGTTAGTGGTATAGCATGGAAACGGCCACTCGATCGAGCAGCCTTTCCATGCAAGTTCACGGAGACTGTCTCCGTGAACAGTGTGCGAACCGCCGATCGCGGCTCGCACGCATAATGTAAACACGCAGGGAAGAAATCCCCGCTGTTTACATCATACGGCGCTGCTGCGCAGCAGCGCCGTGAAGTAGATCGGCGATCCCTGGCCTCTAAATGGCCGAGGATCACCGGCATCTGATAGGCAGAAGCTTATCCTATCAGGCGCAGGACGGATATCCGTCCTGCGCCGCTCAGAGGAGAAGGGAGAGGGAGGGAACGGAGGTGAGGCCAGAAAACGCTGCGGAGGGGGGCTTTGAGGAGCCCCCCCGCAAATCAATAATAGCCGGCGGCGATCAGACCCCCCAAGCAGGACATCCCCCTAGTGGGGAAAAAAGGGGGGAAGTCTGATCGCCCTGGCACATAATTTAAATTAAATGGGTGCAATTAGGGTTCTAAACTTTTAAATAAAGGGAACACACATATGCATCAATCAATTATTCAAGAGAAAATTAATTCTCATACTTTAATGCATGGGAACAGGAGAACTACAGCTTAGGGCCTGGCCACAAAGTCAGAAAACGTTTACTAATGAAAGGGCTCATGCTACAGAATGTGGTTCTCTTGTTCCCATGTGTAGACTAAAAAGCATTGTGTGGATGGTTTTGTCCACATTATCTGCACATGGCAACACAAGAACCTCTACATATCTTAGAGAGTACCAGAGACGAAATAAATTTTTTTATACGTACCGGGGGTTTCCTCCAGCCCCATGTCCATGGATCGCTCCCATGCTGCCATCCTTCGCTGGTACTGAAGCAGCAGGCAGCTGAGGACGGTGGCGTGGGAGCGATCTGTGCGCACGGAGTAAGCCTCAGGTATGTATAAAACTTTTTTTTGGGGTGGGGGTCTCTGGTTTTCTTTTCTCCTTTTTCAGGATCAGTACATGAAATGATGACCTGTAAATATCTTGCAGCTTAAAGAAAAAGGAAGTCAGTACTTTGCAGAGCTTTATTGGAAAGATTTTTGGCTTATTTTGGCCAACCATACAAAATCTTGGTGTCCCGGCATACCTGACTGGTTCCTGTGCTTTACCTGTGTTGTGTATGCAAACAAAATATGAGTGGGAAGCAATATTTTCTAAGCTCTAATAACCTGTATGGTTAGCACCTAAATTAGACAGTAATTTAAATAGTCTAGACATCAGCCTGCCCAATACCATGGTTATTTTGGTGTTACATTACAGTTTACTATTCACAGTGTGCACAACAGAGGATTAATTAAATCAGCCAGTCTTCTTAGAAGACAGCTCACCCCTACAATAGAAATAAATATCTATTGAAATAGAAATACATGAGCATCAAAGCCCTCCAGTACATCCAAAAATAGTGTCTATTTACAAGTAAACACTTCAACAGAAACTGCAATTGTATTCAAATGTAAAGGATTATACCATTCTGTTTGAAGTGGCTACAATTTTTTTAACAGCATTGTGTAACACAAAGGTAAAATACGTTAGAAGATACAAAATGGAGGGCATATACCATGGGTGGTAGCCTGGTCCCCTCCCAATGCTACCTTTGCTTCTTACATAAAAATCCTTCCATTCTCCATTTTGGTCACCTCCTGCAACTTTTGCATTCAGCACTTGTCACAAGATTTACCCCTCCATAGGAAATATATATGTTGCATCCAGTACTTCTGACAAGATCATTCACCCTTCTGTTGGAAGTATATCTACCTCTTCACAAGATTTTAAGACTTTTTTTTACATTTGGTAGATCCTTTGCCACCATTCCTAGTGTCTCCACTCCACCTTAGGTAGTAGGTCGCTTGCCCCTGCTGCGTACGCGTCGCGTCATCACGATGGCTGCCGTAACAGTCCTGCATATGCGCGGTTCTCTAAAGACTGAATCGCAGGACTCTTACGGAGTTCGGCGTGATGACGCGATGGGAACGCGGTGGGAGCAAACATGCATGACCTCACGGCCTGCGGTGGGCTGGAGGAAGACCCAGGTAAGTCCTGTTTTCTACTTTAAGACACAGCTCAGCCTCCCTTTAAGTGACATAGTCCCAATAAAATAAAGTGTTGCTTTTTTTGTTTTAATCCCCAGTTAAGTTTTAACCCCAGCGTAGCCTATTAGCTCATTATTAACCCCTGCAATACCTATACCTGTTTATAAAGTTTTACTGACTGCTGCCTGTAACAATCAGGTGTGATTGCTAGGGCAAAAGTTTTTGGCCCCAATGCTCTACAGATGTATCGCTCTGCCATTGCCTAGCGATGCATTTGTACAGCACTATAGCCCCCCAAATTGTCACCCTAGCGAACGCATCCGATCACTACAGACATGTAGGCTGAGGATAACGGTCTACCACATGCTCAGTTACTATATGGGGTATCATTTTAACCAGGAAGGGCCAAATAATTCATTTTTATGTTTTGTATGTATATACTGTGGGGCGTGTAAAATTAGGAAGGGTGAAAAATTAAAAATGTGTATTTTCTGCATTTACGCCTAATTTTTCCCCAATAAATGACTATAAATTAAAATAGTTTTGGAAAAAATATTACCCAAAGAAGGCCTAGATTGTACTAAAAAAAACAAAATATATATTACTAAGATGGTATTCGTAATCAAAAAGTTACTGCTGTATCAAAGTGACACAGCTAAAGTGTTAAAAAAAAGTCAGGAACCGTAAGGGATAAAAACCGTGGAATGTGAACCAGTTAAGGTTACATTTTCATAACTAGGATATCAATTATTTCAAGTTTGTTGCTGCTTTTAGTCCTAACATAGCATTATACTTTTACACGCCATAAAAATATATATACTATTACTCTACATACTGTACACAGATCATTTGTATAAATCTTTTTTTTTTTGTAACTCAATTTTTATTGAAGATTTTTTTCAAACATTTAACAATACAGACCATTTGCATCATGCGAGGGCATAATATAAGCACATAAACATAATCCGTTTACAGCCATGTTATATACTTGGATCAGAACAGATTGCTTAATACAACAGGTCATCCAAAATTACTAAGTGAGAAAATCCTGAGCAGACAAGCACCTATAATAGACACCACTCCCAATTAAACAAGGCCAAACCCCCCTCCCCCCCCCCCCCAAAAAAAAAAAAAAAAAAAAAACAAATAACAAAAAAGAACATAGATTATAACGAAAGTTAATATACCAAGCCTGCCTATGATGAGACAATTAGAGCCTCTAATGTCTGCCACTTCTTTTTCCCGAGTCCATAAGGCAATCAATTAAGAAGCTAACCATAGCCATAGAACATTAGTTACTAGTTTATTAGTTTCTGTTAGCGGCGTTTCATAATTAAGATCCCAGAAATCCCAAACCTTGGAGAATCCCTTGGTCACATTCATGGGTCACAGAGGTAAGATTTTCCATGGTTCTAACATACCTAATTCTCTTTATAACCTCAGAAATAGGGGGGCACGCTCTATTTCTCCAATTAGATGCTATGGTCCATTTGTATCGATCTTAAAGGGGTTCTGTGTCATTCTAAAAAACAAACAAGCTGACACTTGCCTGTGGATTCTATCAGCCCCCTGTAGCTGTAATGTCCCGCGTCATCCTCCTACGATCCCCCGCCGCCGGTCCCGGTCTAATATTCGTCTAAATAGACGAATAGTACTTGCTCCCGTGCGTGTCATCGAGAGCTTACTGTGCAGATGCAGGAGCGGTCACGCAGTACGAAGTTTTCTTGTACACGCGCTAAGTTGCGACCCACGAAGTACTTCCGGGTCGCGGCTTAGCTTCCGATTGGAGGAAGCTTACAGAGGTGTGGAGGCAATGTAATGGAGGAGGCGGGAAGACAATGCGGTGGGAGGCGGAGGTGTAGAGATTGACAGATGCCAGGTAAATAGCAGGCTAACGACAAGCAGATTGTCGCTAGCATGACGCTATTTTCAGGTGGGGGGGGGGACAGCAGAGCCCTGGGGGGACTGGCAGCGCACCAGAAGGACCCAGAGGCATTTCATTGTTCAGAGAATATGCCTCTGTATCCTATTATCTTTAGTAAAAAAACACCTCTGGTTTTCTTTAAAGAGACTCTGAAGCCAGTATAAATTCTTCTTTTTAACTTGTATTGCTGTCAAGGACCCACAGCCCTGCTAAACCGCCGATATCCCGCGGCGAAACGAGGGGTCTATACCCCCCAAATCCCCCTGCAATTCCACTACTTTCTTGGTCGTGGATTTTGCTGCTCATGGAGGCAGAGCTGCAGCTCTGCCTCTATGCACGCCAATCTGCCAGCGGATCTTCGCCTCTCCCCCACCCCTCTCTGTGAAGGCAGATTGAGAGGGGCGGGGAGAGGAGGCGATCAGCCGGGATTTATGCACTGAGAGGCAGAGCTACAGCCATTAGTTCTGCTTCATTCAGGAAGCGCTCCCCTGACAAAGGAGAGGGGATTTGGGGGGTATAGACCCCTCATTTTGCCGTGGGATAGCGGCGGTTTAGCAGGGCTGAGGGTTCTTGACAGCAATACATGTTAAAAAGAACAATTTATACTGGCTTCAGAGTCTCTTTAAGGCAACTGCCAGAAATGGTACAAGACCGGACAGCATGGAGAGAGCTAACCCATAGAATCACCAAGAGTCGGATACGACTGAATGGATAACATTATATATACTGTATGTATGTATAATATATATATATATATATATATATATATATATATATATATATATATATATATTATATACACATACATTTTGGTATCTTTTCTCATGTGGACGCAGATCTTAAAAATGTACATACATGTTGACTGCAAATGTTTGTGATTTTTTTTTTATACTATTATGGATACTTGCAATATAATATGCTTCCTTATATGTTTTGTGTTTTTAGTTGCTCCTTTTTGTACCTTGCCTGAGAAAGCGGGCTCTAGACATGTGAAACGCATTGCAGATTTTATTGGAGTGAGAAATAAATGTTTTATATCTTTTGTGATACGTTACTGTTGTGTCATCTGTGGAGAGGTAAGTCCACCAGTACCTACCATTTCTAAGGTGCTTTTAATATATTTTATACTTTATTGGCACCTCTGTATACATAAACCTATTGTTTGTTCACCCGGCAGAGAGCGACATTTTAGCCTGAGTGGGGACAGGTTAATCTTCCCATCTGCGCATACAGTGGTTGCCTTTGGCAGCAACCCATATTTGTGAGTACATTTTTATCAGCTACTTTTTAATTTACATACCAACAATAATACACTATTGTGGGCTCTCAATTTTTTTTTCTTAATTCAGAGTTCCCAAGTTTTAGCTACAAGCACAGTGAATGCAATATTTGTCTAGGCTGGGAAAAAGTTATGGCACTAAATATCATCAACCCCATACTAATATAAAAAGTTTTTGTCCTTATTAAAACCTTTGTCCACAGCTTTGATCCAATTTACACATTTTGTCTCTGCTATTAATCTTTCTTTTGACGATTTCAAGTCACCGTTCAGGGCAGTGACACAAAGATCATTTAAGCTGTGTCCGTTGGAATGAAAGATTGTAGCAACTGGGAGATCAGATGTGGTATGGTTAATAGTGTGCCTGTGTTCTTTCATACGTTTGCACAGAATTTGTCCAGTTTCTTCCATGTATCTTCACATGATCAGATATACCAGATTAGTGGAATCACAGGAAAATGTGCCTTGTACTCTGTACTCCTGTTGTGAACCTGGTATTGTTAACCTGTTAGTGGAGTAGATGTGTCTGCAGTTCTCGCACCTTTTTTGTCAGCATTAGGCAATATTTTGTTGTGTTGTGGCCTGTTCAAATAACTCCTGGTGATATGACAGGAGGGGAGGTTCAGGGAATCTTTCTCAGTCTGTAATCCTTGTGTAAAATGGGATGAAGACAATACTTTACTGCTTTTTAATTTCCGAAGATTCTTTTGAAATAAAAACTAATTTAGTTTTTTTTTTTTTAGATCAGAGGTTAAGAAAATTGAAACTTTGTTGCCGTAGATTTCAGAACATAAACAGATTCATGGGATATGCTACGGTGACCATATGTCCCGCTTTACCCGGGACAGGTCCCGGATTCGGGGTCCCCTGTCCCAGGCTGCATGAGGTCCCGGGAAACGTCCCGCTTTTAGCCGCGGGACGTCCCGGCCGTACGATTACATGAACTGGCCGCAGCGTTTAATAGATGCTGTGCCAGTTCATAGCCCGCAGCGCCGCTCCAGCCTGCATAGTCCTCCGGCAGGCAGAGCAGGGCTAGGGGAAGATGGTATCCGAAGCCCTGTACTGGAGACTATTTGTGTCTCCAGCACAGGGCTTCGGGCGCCATCTTCCTTTAGCCCTGCTCTGCCTGTCAGCACGGGAGACTACAGGAGGATCATCCGCGGAGCTGCGCACCAGAGGCCGGCCGGGAGAGAAAACTTCTGCCAGGTGAGTAAATTCTTTTTTTTTTTTAAGTGAAATGTTGGCCCAAATTGCGTTTATTTTCTGCTGAAATGTTGCTCAAATTGCGTTTATTTTCTGCTGAAATGTGGCCCAAATTGTGTTTATTTTCTGTTAAAATGTTGCCCAAATTGCGTTTATTTTCTGCTGAAATGTGGCCCAAATTGCATTTATTTTTTGCTGAAATGTTGTCCAAATTGCATTTGTTTTCTGCTGAAATGTGACCCAAATTGTGTTTATTTTCTGCTGAAATGTTTCCCAAATTGCGTTTATTTTCTGCTGAATTGTGGCCCAAATTGTGTTTATTTTCTGCTGAAATGTTGCCCAAATTGCATTTGTTTTCTGCTGAAATGTGGCCCAAATTGCGTTTGTTTTCTGCTGAAATGTTGCCCACATTGCGTTTTTTTTCTGCTGAAATGTGGCCCAAATTGCGATGTTTTCTGCTGAAATGTGGCCCAAATTGCGTTTGTTTTCTGCTGAATTGTTGCCCACATTGCATTTATTTTCCGCTGAAATGTTGCCCAAATTGCAGTTGTTTTTTGCTGAAATGTTGCCCAAATTGTGATTGTTTTCTGCTGAAATGTTGCTCACATTGCGTTTATTTTCTGGCGTCTGGGGTAACTGTTGCTGCATTTATTATTTAATGATCATAGTTGGCTATATTTGCTGCTTTGGGGTTACGGTTACTTTCTGCCCATACAATGTCATGGCCACGCCCATTTTTCGACGGAACCCCCCCCCCCCCAGTCCCGTCTCCCCCCCCCCCCCCCCCCCGTCCCAGGTTGATCCCAGAAAAATCTGGTCACTGTAGATATGCACATCTTTCCACAATTAGCTGATACACTTGCATATAACAATTAGAAAACATGTTGCAGCACTCCCCCATACAGTCCCTGTACTACAAACAGCTTTTGTTGTTTTGTTGTCTTTGTAAGGGCATAGCCACTGCTGGACTGCTTCCCAGATCAGATGGCAGCACACCAATGAACACACAGATCAGTTCAAACTTCTACCTACAAAGTTCTTTACTACCTTTCTCCAGACAACTATTCACTAATCTCCAAGTACCACCGTAATCAACCTATGTTCTGCTAACTACCTTCTCCTCCACTAGAATTACCTCATCACACTCAAATATACAGGATCTCTCATGGATCCCCCCCCCCCCCCCCCCCACATACACACACGCACAAAAAACTACACATTGACTACTCCGACTTTTAAGTTGCTTAAATGCAGCCTTAAAACTCATAATTTAAGGAAAAGAATATAAGTTAACTGAAGTGCCATCCTGGCCCATATCTATCTCCTACAGCAATGGCCGGTTCAACACACTTCAAACTGCTCGGGGGCTGGAACATACATAAAATGTTGTTGAAAAACGCTAGATTGAATCTAGGTATTGATTCCCCCCCCCCCCCAATCATGCCTGCAGGAGAACTCCCAGCACCAGCCATTCAGTCACACAGTAGCCGAAAAACATATTTGTGCACCAGACAGTAAAGCATAACCAGGTGACGACCTGCCGTCCAATAGGACAGCAGCATCACCTGATGTAGAATTGGATTGGAAGTCAGAAAATAACTGCTCGCTGGCTTCTACCGTATGTGAATGGGTGGTGCCAGCACTGCTATTCTATATGCCTGCCTCAGATATTTAAAGGTACAGTGAGCCGCATCTATAAGTTATACATTTTGTGTTTGGGGGGGGGGCCAGTGAAAAAGTCTTGGTGGGCCACATTCAGCCTGCCGGCCTTAGTTTGAGGACTACTGTCCTACAGCATGTAGAGCCAGTCAACAGTCTATACAGTTGGCTCACTACCCCGCCATCTGTCTTTCCTCTATCCCCTTAGAGTAAAAGTTTGCAAGGCTCCCTCTCTTATTGTTTCTTGCAACTTTTTTTTAAGTATTATAGAACATTTTGCATTGATAGTTATACTCATGTTGTACGTCATTTGTCTTATGCACCAATGTCTTGTAATGATACTGTACAGAACTATGGAAGATGATAGAGCTAGATAAATCAAGAATAGTGGAAAGCACACACAATAATGCTCATTACCAATATAACACCAGTAAGAATATGCAAGAATACAGAGGCGCCAGTAGGATAAAACAAGATAAAAGGTTTAAAACGGTTTAGGTGGCGGTGGTGGACCGTCCACACACAAACAGACAAAAAATCGCTGTTGATTGTAGAAAAAAAATTCACAATTTATTCACATACTCCTACATAAAAGTGCAACGCGTTTCACGGGCAAACATCCCGCTTCATCAGGCAATAAACGAACGGAGTATCTCACAGCTCTGAGTATATTGATAGCTTGGCACCTCAATCGCTATCAATATACTCAGAGCTGTGAGATACTCCGTTCGTTTATTGCCTGATGAAGCGGGATGTTTGCCCGTGAAACGCGTTGCACTTTTATGTAGGAGTATGTGAATAAATTGTGAATTTTTTTTCTACAATCAACAGCGATTTTTGTCTGTTTGTGTGTGGACGGTCCACCACCGCCACCTAAACCGTTTTAAACCTTTTATCTTGTTTTATCCTACTGGCGCCTCTGTATCCTTGCATATTAAGTTGTCCACCCTTGGTGGAAGGGTGATATACCCTCTTTTCCTATCTACAGAGAGCGACATCTTAGTCCTGAGTGGGGTCAGGCTTAATCTCCCCACCTGCGTATACAGTGGTTGCCTTAGAGCAACCCAGGTTTGTAAGTATAATACTTACTTTTAACATTTTTCTCTATTTATACAACATACTACACTATATTGGGCTCTCGGTCTCCCTTTTCTCAACACCAGTAAGAAGCAGGGCTTGATACCCTTTTAGATTAAGAAAAGTTAACCTTTCCTTTAAGGTAAAATGATCAGATTTTAGATTCAGCATAAACATTTAATTTCTGCTGGAATAGTGTCAACTATCTCATGTTACAAGGTGGTAGAACTGGTACATAGTTGCATAGCTAATTTGGTAAAAAAAAAAAAGAAGTAATCTATCAATTCAATAAATAATAATAATAATATCAATCTCTGTCAGTCCCTTCACCTGTCAATCCCTTCACTGGCTGCCAGTTACACAAAGCATACAATTTTAAGCAGGAGGATTAGCCATACTATGCCAGTGGAAAAAAACCCACATATATAAGTAGATAAATACTTGATCTACTTACATAACACATGTATTGTACTGTCCATGTTTTGATTCCAGTGAATTTTATATAGTAAATGAAGAGAATTCTGTTCCTGATGGGAACCATGTCTTTTGCCCACAGTTTGAGGCTAAATACTGATGTCATTTCTTTCCTTAACTTTTTTCTTTTCTCCTACAATCGCTGAGACACCTCAGCCTTGCTTGTAAACACGAGTGAGCAGAGGATCATGTTCCAGCTAGTCAGGGAAATAAAGGGAAGAGGAGGAATATATTATAAATAAAAAGAACCCCCAGCATGCATCTGAATGGCAATGGCTATTAAAGGGCCAGTGCTCCTAAGGTATGTGATAACTCCAAACCATAACAGCAGAAAAAGTTTTGAACGTTTTGAATTCAGAATTAGCCTCTTTATCACTTAATACACTCAGACCAGTTGCTGTTGAAACACAGACACAGAAACGGAGGGCGATCTGGATTGACTACTGCCTGCTCCTCCTATCAGCAAAGGTGTCCCCAGATATAGGCTAGAGGGGGAAGCAGCTAGGATGGAGGGGCAGCAGGCACAGCGGCGGGGAGGGGGGGGGCCTCCCTCACCTGGGTCCACCCATCCCCGCTCCCCCTCCAGCTATTTTCGCAAATGTTAATGTACACAGTGAGCAGGGAAGTTTACCTTCCTTCCTTCCTCCGCTCGCCGCGCGACTTCCTGCAATGCCGCCCACCGAAGTGTAGAGGGCAGAATTGCAGGAAGTCAAGTGGCGAGCGGTGAAAAGCAAGGAAGGAAGGTAAGCTTCCCTGCTTGCTGCATACATTTAACATTTTTGCGCAAATAGCTGGAAGGGGAGCAGGGACGGGGACCCAGGTGAGGGAGGGGGGCGACCCCTCTCCCTTCCACTGTGCTGTCCCACTTCCTGGATGCTACCCCCTCCAGTTCGGCGGCTCCCACCCCTCACGGCCAGGGCATACATTTCCAAGGACTGGAAACGTATGCTGCAAAAATGACAAAACAAGGAGAGGAAAAAATATTTAGAAAAAAACTGATCCATTTCAAACGGATCCGATCTGCAAATGGACAAATGTGGACCTAGCCTCACTCTTTTTAGGCGCAACAGAGTAACCAAGCAGCTCGGGGTGACCCAAACCACTAGGAATGTACAGGGGGGTAAAAGAGACCGAAAAGCTACCTACTAATAAGCAATGCTTGATGAAATTTGCCTTCTTAAAACAGAAGGAAATTTGCAATAATTGAGCTATAAGTTGACATTTGTGGTTACCCACAATGCACCACTACTGAATATGAAATGATCCCTTTTCGCCCCTGTAAGCAAGGCAAGCATCCAGAACTGCAGGTATATAGCAAGCCTATAGCTTTAAACATTACACAGCCACACCAACCCCACAGGTAGACAGCCTATTTCGGGCTTTTGGTCCTCATCAGTACATGGCAGGGATTGATATGGCTGTATGCGATAGAGCTTGGACCAGTACAACAGAGTAACTAAGCAGCTCGGGGTGACCCAAACCACTAGGAACGTACATGGGGATAAAAGAGACCGAAAAACCCTCCTACTAATAAACAATGCTTGGTGCAATTTGCATCTTAAAACAGAAGGAAATTTGCAAGAATTCAGCTATAAGTGAACATTTGTGGTTACCCACAATTTAGGCGCAATCAGAAAACTCACCTTTTCAGGTGAGCATACTCTCCTACTAGGGCACTTCAGCCACTGACTACCATTTCTACCATTTTATAAGACAAGACAAATAGAATTTATATCGCGCTTTTCTCTTAGCAGACTCAAAGCGCCAGAGCTGCAGCCACTAGGATGCGCTCTATAGGCAGTAGCAGTGTTAGGGAGACTTGCCTAAGGTCTCCTACTGAATAGGTCATACACAGCTTCTCCTTACCTACTGTCTTAAAGGGGTTCTGTGGAGGCCATTAAAAAAAAACAACTTACACTTACCTGGGGCTTCTATCGGCCCCTTGCAGCTGTCAAGTCCCGCGCCGTCCTCCTACAATTCTCTGTTCCCTGCCGCTGGTCCGGTCCCCCTGCAAAACTTTGGATTGGGCCTCCTTTGTATGATTCATTATGAGTGGCTGAGCAGATGCATTCAATGGAATAATTGTGCAGAGAGCAGAAATTTTTTCTCTCTCCTTGCCCTTAGTTGTCAGTCTCTCAGGACTAGCCCCTCTGTGGCTTCTGGGCCCCCCGCAACTGCATTCCTTGCAGGGTCTATTGTTACGCCCCTGACTGTAAGGTCTTTTGGCCAGGGCTCTCTTCCCCTTTTGTCTCTCAATGCTGTGTAATGTGTGTGCATACCTCCTACCCCTGTTTAAAAATCTGTAGTTTGTTCACTTCATCAGTGGCAATCCACCATTGTTTTGTATTAACTGTTGTATTGTTTATTTTGTATTGTTATACCTTGTATGCTGTTGTACAGCGCCATGGAAGATGCTGGCACTATATAAATCAATAATAATAATAATAATATCAAGTTCAACCATAAAAACAAAACAAAAAAAATTAAATTAAATCATTTGTACAACACTGCACTGTACCCTTACATATTGCAGTTGATCCAGAGGAAGGCAATAACTTTTCTCCACCATACGTACATCACATCCCCTTGTCTTTTTATGTAAGGCAGATCAGGAAGATATTGATACTTTAACTGATCTACCACAGACTGTATAGTATACTAGTAGTATACTAGTAGACTCAAGCCTGTTTAAAAACGGGCTCTATGTCTTTTTCCGGCCACCGCCAGTGCGCATGCGCGCTCCCGCCTCACACGCAACCACCGCGCGCCCGCACCCGCCCACCTCGCTCACCCGCCCACCTCGCTCGCCTGCCTGCCTCACTCCTTGGTCCCGTCCAGCTGTCCGTTACTGTGCACATGCGAAGTAACCAAAAACCTGGGACACAGGGACAGCTGCTGGACGCAGCAACAGTTAGGGTTTTATTATAGAGGATGCCTAGTATTATAGTACACACAGTCCAATTCAAGTGTATAGCTGCTTCCTGTAGATAAAAACAAATATGAAGCATGCTTTTTAATGTGTATAGAAAATTCAGGACAGATCCAAAACAGACCTTTTTTTTTAGTTAATATACAGCGGCTGGAACTGATTCCGATAGGATCAGCAATGCATATTTTCCTAACTTAATTTTTACCCTTAGACCAGAATGTAAATCTTAGTGCAAAGCAAGAAGATTTCTCATCGTCAGTTTACAGGCTATACGTTTCCCTCCTTATACATGTAGCATAGTTTGAGCCTCTGAGCAGTTTTCTGTACACAAATGTATAACTAGAACGCAATGAAAATGAATTACAGTTGCATATTGTCAAGTTTTTGTGGAGCCACAAAAAGTAAAGACAAAGACTTGAACAAGTCAGAAATAGTAAGTGCCACAAACAGTTAGATCAGCTTTTTATGTGTTAAAGTTATATAATAATAAATGGGGTCTTCTGTTTCTCCTGCAACATTTTTTTTTATGTTTATTAGAACCTCTGTGACAAACAGTTGAAGGGATAGTCAAAACAGTTATTTATGTGTCAGAAATAATATCATCAAAAAAAGCATAGCATTAACTTTAAAAGAAAATAAATAGAGAAACAAAAACATACAGTATGTATGACCTGGGATGTGACCACCAAAGATGTATAAAAAGTACTGTTTAGCATTAAGCAACATGAGAAGAAAACAAAAAGCACTTAATTTTGCTGCACCACAATTCACAGTACTGAATAGGCTTTAAAGGGAACCTTAACCCACACTGAGATTAAAAACAACTACTGCAGTCAATCTAGGTTGTACAGCAGACACTTACCGCACTGTCTGCTGTTTTCAATAGTTCCTCTGAGCCCTGTAGTGCGCTGCGTGTTTTTGGGCCGACTGACCAGTCGCACAGTGCTTTCCCCGGAAGTACTTGCTGATCTGCCTTCCTCGCATGGTCCTAGCGCCCGTCTGTTCTTCGCGCCTGCGCAGTAGTCCACCTTGTGCGCAGGCTCATAGAGCATCATAGCGTGCGAGTGAATCTGCTTTATTCACGCTCGTCACTCTGTGTGTAGTTGTCACATACTCCCCGCAGCTTCTCGCGGGAGATGTACGGCAACTAGCGTGGCAGGCAGTGTTGTTCCATGCCTGCAGTGATCAATAGGACAACATTTCTCATAGCGGGCCTAACTTATTTATTGGAACATAGTAAAAATGTAGATAATAGGATTGTGTTTTGCACAACATGAGGATGCGTGATTACCTTCCTATGGCCGGCTGTACGTTCCTCTTACTAGCAAACAGTGGAAGGTACTGTACACAATGAGGAAGCACAGCCGGCAACTACACTGTTTCTAAGCATGCTCCCCACTGAGATGTTCAATCTGCGTGCTCGTACGCAGCAGCAGATTCTGACAGTGAGGGAGTACGCGCTGACGTAAAAGTCAACCTGGCCACCACGCTGCCCTGGAAGTACTATCTCTCCATCGCCGCCATGTTGCTGACGTCACAGTGTGCAGAGCTAATTGTGAGTAGCAAGGGGATACTTTCATTTATAAAAACAGCTCACAGTTAAGGTTCCCTTTAAGGGCAAGAGGACAGGGAGCAACATTACGGCCACCCTCAGAAGGTACTGCCGTGTCAGTGTCGACCCAGAGCCGGGACAAGGTTCTCCAGCACCCAAGGCTGAGACACCAAAATGCGCCTCTCCATCCCTCCCACCCCAGTCATCAAACACTGATTGCTATTAGACTAAGAGAGTCCCCAGGGCCCCCAACCCCCCCCCCCCCCCCAACACCTTACTTAATCTCTAGTTATCTGGCTTGCAGTCACTGTCATGTATCCCATTTTCTTATTTCTCTTTGCTTCAAACACAATAGAGGAATGATAGCTGAGCGAGTTGTGCGCCCCCTCCTGCACTGCGCCCTGAGGCTGGAGCCTCTCTCGCCTCTGCCTCGGCCCGGCCCTATGGTCGACCCCAGCGGTCAGCCTACCCTCAGTCAGCGAGCTTTTCGCTTCAGGCGCATGAGGAGTTTAAGAGGCTGAAGCAAGCTGGCGCTGGCTCCCACCGCCATGGTGCCACAGGCCACTGCTGCTGATACCACCACCTATGTTCAACCCAAAACACAATTGCGGTGTCATTTTTTGGAGGTGTCTGGGCTGAAAACTGTCATGTCCCAGTTGTGCGGTTGGACTTTGGACAGGCCCTTTTTTTTTTTTTTTTTCAATTTATGTTAACCAAATAATAAATTAGTGTTTCCGTTTAAAAAACATGATGCTACATGCATCATTTACCCTAAAACCCCTTTTTAAAGCTAAAGGGCACTTCCGTTTTTTCTTTCCGGATAGGTCGGGTACCCTTGGGTAATTTGGTCGGATATCCGAGTTCTCGCGGATATTCGCAAGGTCGGATCCGGATACTCGAATCGGATCCGGGTATCTGGGTACCCGGATCCGAATACATTCGGGTTTTAAAAGGTACTACCCGAGCATCCCTGCTGTGCAGGCACAAAACTACTGCGCCTGCGCAGTACAGACCTGATGACATTGGCCAGACCACGTGACCCGCGCCGTGGAGCACACAAGAAGCTGACCCGGTCGGCTTCTGCAGCGGAGGACACCAGGAGCCACCGGAGCTGCGGCGAGGGCACAGGACAGCTGCCAGGGGCTGGAGGAAGCCCCAGGTAAGTAGAATTTTATTTTTTAAAATGCCTGGATGTATCCTTTAAGGTATACATTAGCGATGAATGGGCAGATTCGACTAAGAGACAAATCTCTCTCTTATTGAATCTGATAAGAGGGAGATCTATCAGCTGCCCATACACCACAGGTCGATTCCCAATCAATTTCATGAAATCGATCCGGAATCGGCCCTGTGCGCTGCCTCACCGCTATGTCCCCCCTAATGCCCGGCATGCCAAAGTGTATACATTACCTTCCGCGGCCTCCGCTTGTCTGCTCCGGGCGCATTCTCCTCTTCTGTATGCACGCGCACCTCACGTGGTTTCCTATGCATGTGTGTGACGTCACACGCGCGCCCTTACCAGGAACAAACATGGGGTGTGCGTGTATGGAGAGGAGAATGTGCACGGAGCAGTGGGGGACAAGTGGAGGTCCCGGACAGGTAATGTGTACACTTTGGCACAGTGGGCATTGGGGAGGACATAGCGGTGAGGCGGCGGATGGTTGGACGGTCGTCAGGAAATTGCATGCCGTTCCCTCCGCACACCCGTCCAACCAACTTCGGCCTGACATCTTGCAGCGTGCGATATCGACCATGTGACCAATTTCCATCCCGAAACGTGTAAACAGGGCCTTACTGTTCTTGAATTCTGTGTATGAGCGTGACCATACTGAGCATGCACGATTACAATTTGCGCCTGCACAGTGGCACGTAGCCGCTCATGCATAGAGGAAAAAGCCATACACAGGCAGCTTTATGCTACTGCATAGGGGCACTATGCTTGCCCATGTGCTCATACATGGACAAGAGCAAGGCCACAAGGGTCCCAGCGCTGGATCGGTGGGCTCAAGGAGGATGGGGAAGCCTTTGGATTATCCAGAGGCTTCCCTCTACTGAGGCATCTTACTTTTATTTTTTTCTCCTTACAGGTTCACTTTACAGTGATTAGGATTTTTTGGGGACAATATCAAAAAGGTACAAAATAGAGGGAACATTAAAAAATACCAAATGGGGGCAACATGTAGTTTTCCCATGCACATATTTTCTGTAACTTTTCCCTTACATGAAAAGGTGGGAGGTTTCGCCCCAGAAGTATTCAAATAGTATTTCAACTTTACAGGCTTTTCTGAGTCTTTTATTTGTATTACTTTTTTGAAGAACTTCGATGCAATGTTGCCATTATGAGTTGTTCTAAAGTTGAATTCCCAGCATTCCCAAAGACTATCTCTTGAGATTTTCCCATTCCTCTTTTTTTTTTATTTCTTGTGGTTTCATATGTTTTACGTGCTTGTAATGTACTTGCATTTCACGGAATGTCATTTTTAGCTCAGTTTTGACTGAGTCTCTGTTTCGATGTTACATGCTTATTAGACTGTTACTGTGTACAACTAGTTTGGTTTGGTTCATTTTGTGCTAGTGCTTTTCACAAATATTTTTACTTTTCATTTTGTACTTTGGTTGCCAAACTCATCTTGTTAATTCTCTGCTGATGTATTAGTGATGTCTGCAGTATTCCTTATCTTTGACAGGAGCATTTCACTGTCTAAGTTTTTTAGAAGAACAGACTGCTTGTAAGCATTAAAGCAGTGGTCCTCAAACTAAGGCCTGCAGGTCGAATGCGGCCCCCCTGAGGCTTTTTTACCGGCACTCCACACACAAAATGTATTACTTATAGATGCGGTCTGCTGCATCTTTAAAGATTGGTGGCCCATATATACAATAGCAGTTCTGGCACCACCCTTCCACATGGAAGCCAGAAAGCAGTCATTTGATAGCTTCTGGGTTGCTGGGTGGAGGGGATGACTTGTAGCAAGCATAATCACATATTTTGGTCAGTGCTGTGCAGGAATGTTATGGTTTCTTTGCAAAGGGGAAATTGAGGATTGCACTGCATATCTTTCTACAGCAATTGTGTGTGTATGGGTGAGTAGAGATGGTCCGGATGCGTTCGCGTTGAATCGCGAACTTTATACAAGTTCGTCCCGCCCCCTATACTACATTATTGGGCTAAACTTTGACCCTCTACATCACAGTCAGCAGACACCTGGCAGCCAATCAGGCTGCAAGGCTGCACTCCCTCCTGGAGCCCCCCCCCACCTTATATAAGGAGCATTTTCTAACTCTGCGTGCTGCTGTATTAGTGAGAGAAGGGAGAGACATTGGAGGGATAGGGAAAGCGATAGTTAGGAGGTCTGTTAGCTTGCTCCTTGCTGATATTTGTTGATAAAAAGCACCCCAGCTATTTTTGAGAGCTAATGTTCTTGTGATGTGTTTTTTTTGTGTGGCCCACTGACACTGCATATACAGCCCTGTCTGTCACAGCTGGCCCTTGATAATTGCTATACTGTGCCAGGCCCAGCACATTCAGTGCCTAGTGTGACTGCTGCACATTGTATTATAATACCAGTCACTGCATACCTTTCACTGCACCTGTGTGACCGCACACTGTTTTATATACCAGTCACTGCATACCTTTCACTGCATCTGCGTGAACGCACGCTGTTTTATATAGCAGCAGTCAGTGCATCCATTTACACTGCACCTGTGTGACTGCACATTGTTATACCAGCAGTCACTGCATAACTGGCCATTACTACACAAACAGCTGTTTGCAGTGTGTTACACAGTGAGTTTGGTCTGTCAGTGTGAAGCAGTACACTAATTACACTACCTGATTGATGTATACACATGCAAGATGTTTTAAAGCACTTTATGCTTCCAACTTAGCAAAGCAATGTGATTTCTTCCCTTAAAACCCTGCTGTGCGTCAAATCCGGAATTTTCCCCGGGACTTTTGGCGTGTATCCCACTCCGCCATGCCCCCCTCCAGGTGTTAGACCCCTTAAAACATATTTTCCATCACTTTTGTGGTCAAAATTGAAGTCTATTGCGGTTCGCAAAGTTCGCAGGTTCAAGGTTTGCGAACCTAAAACCGGAGGTTCGAGCTATCTCTATGGGCGAGATTGTGCTGCAGGCTTTGGCAGGCCATTAGGTGACATTATGGCTCACATATGACTTGCTATGTTAGGGTTATGATATCTGCACTGTGTTGGTAGCATAATAGCTGCACATGCTGTGTTGGGGGGCATACTACTTGCACATGCTGTGCTGGGGGGGCATGCTACCTGCACATACTGTGTTGGAGGGCGGAGGGATACTGTTTGCACATGCTGTGTTGGGTGGCATAACATCTGCTCTGGTTAAATGGGAGACATTAGGGCTGCCCATGTTAATAGGCACGGTCTACAATACCTAGGCTCAATGTTATGTTTTCTTCATCATTTTATGTATAGTCCGGCCCCCCAGCAGTTTGAAGTATGTTGACACGGTCCTTGACCAAAAAAGCTTGGGGACCCATGCTTTAACCATTTCAGTCGCCCGAACGTGATGCTCAGCTGCGGTGCCATGCTTAGGCGAGCTCCCGCGCGCGATCGCTGGCATGGCCCCGTGCTGTCCCCTGGTAGCCCTGGGATCAGTGAACGGGAACATGGTTCCCGATCACCGATCCATGTCCCCAGCTGAAAAACCGAAGCGCTCTTACTAGACGCTTCAGTCTTTCTGCAAATAAAATTTTCCGCATCCTCCTTGTGCTTCCGGTTAGTGAGAAGCACAAGGAGAAAAATAAAACTCAAGTAAAACCACATCTACATATTTTTTACATTACAATTTACACATATAATAACATTAAAAATTAACTGTTTATTTCCCACACCAAAAAATTACCCAAATAAAATTTTTAATGGGAAAAAAAATTACAATTAAAAAAACAAACAAAAAACATAAATAGTTACCTAAGGGTCTGCACTTTTTAAATATGCATTTGAAGGGGGTATACTAAGAACATTTTTTAAATTATAAGCTTGTAAATAGTGCTAGACGCAAAACGGAAAAAATGCACCTTCATTTCCAAATAAAATATTGGCGCCATACATTGTGATAGGGACAAAATTGAAATGGTGTCATAACCGAGACAAACGGGCAAATAAAATTCATAGGTTTCAATTATGGTAGCGTGGATTGTTTTAAAGCTATAATGGACGAAAACTGAGAAATAATGAATTTTTTCCATTTTTTTCTTATTAATCCTGTTAAAATGCATTCATAAAAAAATTATTCTTAGCAAAATGTACCACCCAAAGAAAGTCAAATTAGTAGCGGAAAAAACAAGATATAGATCAATAAATTGTGTTAAGAAGTGATAAAGTTATTAGTGAATGAATGGGAGATGAAAATTGCTCTGATGCATAAGGTGAAAAATCCCCACGGGCTGAAATGGTTAAAGGATACATACTAGCAAAAAAAAAAAAAGTTCTACTTACCTGGGGCTTTCTGCAGCCCTTGGCAGCCTATCTGTCCATTGCCGCAGCTCCGGTGTCCCCGGATCCCCTCCGTTGCAAATACCGACTGTCAAGGTCACTTACCTATGCGGACACGGCGCCTGACACGTACGGATATCCGCGCTCATCCTGGGGCAGGCCGCCGCTCCATTAGGCGTGGGGTCCTGGCCGTTTGTGTCTGTGCGCGTCATGTGCGGTGGCGTGGGCCTCGGCGCCGGAAGGCGTGGGGTGCATGTACTGCGCAGGCGCGTTGCGGAAGGACGTCCGTGTGTACATGATGTATTTACGCATGCACGCGTACGTAATGACGCAATGACGCGGCTGCGCGTCAAACGGCCTATATAAGTCTGAAGAGAACCTGACCTCAGTGGTGTCGTATTGCAGCTAGTGATACTTTCTCCCGTGACGTGAGTTCTGACTCTGCCCTTGTTCCTGAAGTTCCTGTGTGTATGATTGCCTGCCTGGTTACCGACTTCTGCCTGTTACGACTACCCGCCTTGTTGCCGACCTCTGCCTGTCTGACTACCAATCTGTTACCGACCCTGGCCTGTATGAGAACCTGCTTTGTTGCCGACCTCTGGAAAAGGATCAAGACTACGCTATTGCTTAACTCTCTAACTCCTGCATTGGTTGCTGAGTTATTGCACATCCGTACTCAGCCTGCGGAAGTGCTGCAGATTCATCCTGGTCACGCGCCTGGTGGTCACGCCGCTTGGTCTGCTAGCGCTTCTGCCCTTTGCTTCCCAGAGACTCTGTTATCACCTCAGAGGCTCTGTGGAGTGAGTTGCAAGAGTTGCTGTTCTACACACTTCAGACTCCAATACTGCAGGTACGTGGTCTGTTCCGTTACAAAACACAACCACCACAGAATGGAGTTTGGGGAGGCAGCGAGTGTGTTGAATGCTTTATACACCCAAATGGCGACCCTCACTGATGCCTTTAAGAAACTGCAAGCTGGCTACACCCGCCTGAAAGTTAGGCTTAATGAGTTATCAGCTCCACCCCCTGGCTCCACTCCTTCTGCTTTAGGACCTGTAAACGCAGCTCCCCTGCCTGTGGATCCTGCGACTGCAGCCGCAGCTGCTCCGGAACCTCGAGTACCAATGCCTGAGAGATTCTCTGGGGACCGTACTAGCATTCCATCACTCTTGTGAACTGTATTTTTCTCTACAGCCCCGCACTTTTTTCACTGAAAACATTAAAGTGGGGTTTGTCATCTCATTGCTACTGGATGAACCACAATCTTGGGCCCATAATTTTCGGGAGAAACAAGACCAGCTTTAAACTCAGTGGTTGCGTTTTTTACAGCCATGGCTTCATTATATGATGATCCTCAGTGTGTGGCTACTGCAGAGGCTATGCTCCGAAACCTCCACCAAGGGAAGAGACCTGTTGAGGATTATACTTCCGAGTTTCAATGTTGGGTCACAGATACAACCTGGAATGAGTTTGCATTAATCCATCAATTTCGTCTGGGGCTTTCAGAAAGTTTGAAGGATGAACTGGCCCGTGTAGGCATTCCCGGAACTCTGGAAGAATCAACTGGCCATCCAGATTGATCGCCGTTTTAGGGAATGGCAACTAGAGAAGAGTGGCACCTCTTGTCTCTTCTGGAGCCCACCTCCAATGGTAACCAGGCAGGCAATCATACACACAGGAACTTCAGGAACAAGGGCAGAGTCAGAACTCATGTCACGGGAGAACGTATCACTAGCTGCAATACAACGGCACTGAGGCCAGGTTCTCTTCAGACTTATATAGTTACATAGTTATTTGGGTTGAAAAAAGACATACGTCCACCGAGTTCAACCAGAGAATAAAGTACAACACCAACACTAGCCTACTCCCTCACATATCCCTGTAGGCCGTTTGACGCGCAGCCGTGTCATCGTGTCATTACGTACGCGTGCATGCGCAAATACATCATGTACACGCGGACGTCCTTCCGCAAACTGAAAGGAACCAGTTAGGTGTTTCTGCGAAGGGGGGGGGGGGGGGGGCACTAATTTCAATTACATTATACAATGTCTATTCACAGATAGTGAAATCCACCATCATGGCCAATTTGACTGTCGAAGCCGAAACCACGAACAATAATCACTAGCTGTTCCTAATAAATACACTGCACTGACTAAAGCTTAAGCGCATTAAAGCGTAACCAAGAGCCCCTGTCATTGTTTTCCTGTTGTGTGCTGCAGCTCCTCTGTATTTATATATTTCTTATGGAGACTGGGGATCTCCAGGCTGCATGCATGCTTTGCATAGAATTGCATAAAAATTTGGTTTGTGCTGCTCACCCCTTGGTATTTATTTATCATTTTCCCCTTGTGAGCCTAGATAACCACACCCACCTCCAGCACAGTTAAGCATATAAATGAGTGCATTGCACATGTTCAGAGATTCATTTGGTAGCTAGTGAAAGGTAAGGTGTTTTTAATTTCCTTTTTTCCATTTAGTTGACTCTTGGGTTTTTGGATTAGTTCCCACTAGACTGCTTATAAAAACTGGCATTTTGCATGGTAGAGTAGGACTCACCAGATTGGGGACACTTTGGCGCAGTTGGTGAGCTTAAGCGCGTTAAAGCGTAACCAAGAGACCCTGTCACTGTTTTCCTGTTGTGTACTGCAGCCCCTCTGTATTTATTTATATATTCACAGATAGTGAAATCCACCATCATGGCCAATTTTACTGTTGAAGCAGAAACCACAAACAATAATCACTAGCTGTTCCTAATAAATACATTGCACTGACTAAATATGCACATTTCGGTACCACAAGTTTATTATATCACTATCAAATCTCTCCTGTTACACAGATGGCTCTCTGCATAACCCTCCCCCTACTTCCCCTCCTTATCTCCTGGCTGGCAATCGGCAGTCTCCTTCCTCCCTTATGCTGGGCATACACTCCATACTGGGCAGGCTTATCAATCGAGCCTGATGGCTTGATTGATAATATCCGACAGGTCAGATGACCTGCCGGATAGATTCCCCGCTCGATCCCCGCCTGCGGACAATAGCGAGGAATCGAGCGGCTGATTAGGAGCGCCCGCGGGGACGAGCGGGGATCGATCCACGCGCACACGCGGACGAGTGGGGATGCGGCGGGGGTCGATCCGGCGGCTAATCGCCCGCCGGATCGACCCATGTATGCCCAGCATAAATGTGGCCATACACTTATAGATTTGCAGCAGATTTGACCATCAGATAGATTTCTGTCAGATGCCTGTCAAGTCAAATCAAGGAATCTATCTGATGTGTGCTACACACTAGGAACAGATTTTTAATAGATTTCAGAATGAAATCTATTGGAAATCGATCTAAAAGCATTACTGGACAATTAGATCCAAAGCAACTCTATGGGCCATCGATCTGCTGCCAGCAGCAGATCGACCTAATTTTCCATCCTGTCAGATAGATCAAATCGATCAAAATTGATCAAAGTCGGCCGCAAATCGATCAAATTGCTCATTCGACAGAATCGATTTCTGATCGATCGATTCTGTAGAAATGATCGATCGATGGCTGAAATCGATTAATGTATGGGCCCTTTAACTCCAGCTCATGGCTGCTTGTAGCTTCCCCTAGCATGGTCTGACATGACATCTATTTGGTCACTCAATTTCTGGTGTCTATCACAGCCTTGAAATAACTGCTTGTATCCTCTCTCAGGGATCAGAGAGAATTGAGAAAAGCTTAACATCCAGGGCCAGTCAAATTTCTTCTGTAAAGAAGTGAAACATACCTTGTTAGAGTTTCTCACAGATGGTAATTTCCTGATTAGAGATGGCCTGAACAGTTTGCTGGTGGGCAGTATTCTGCAAACATTGCACTGATCGCAGTTGACCTTGAACACACATTTTTTTTTTAAATTGCATTCGCATTTTTCCCATAGACTTTAATGGCAGGCGAACGGCCGCTGACTTTCACAGTAATAGCAAAGCCCCCTTATATGCTAGAACCACCAAACTTGCACGATGTGTGGATAGGGACAGTGGCTACAAGAGGAAAAAAAAATTCAAAAAGACCTCATAGTTTTTGAGAAAATCGATTTTAAAGTTTCAAAGAAAGAAAAAGTATACAGTTAAATGCGGTAAATGACAGATATTGTAGTAAACCTAATGGTAGTGTAAATTTGTGGCTACAAGAGGATTTTTTTTTTCAAAGATGCTGTGAACTCTGCTATACTTAGTATAGCAAAGCTGTGCGGCGGTGAGTGGCGGTATGTGGCGTCGGGTGCGCGGAGATCTTCAATCAATGTAACAAGATAGATGATATTAGTGTGGGACTTTTTCTGAGGATATTGGCGTGGGAACTTTTTTTTAAAGGTACAGGTAAGTATTTCTGGTTAGTTAAGATTAATAAAGGACTTTACTCATTGTTGTGTTTTTATTATTTCATTCAACCCTTTGTGGAAATGGGTGAGGGGTAAGGGTACTTTGTACCCTAATACTCATTTCTCCTGACTCCCCCCAGGGAGTCATTGCCCCCACCTCCTCCCGGGGCACTGGAGGTGGGGAAGAGCCCCTTGTCCATAGATTGGACAAGGGTTTGAGGGGGGGGGGAGGGGGAGGCTTGGCCACCCCTCCCCCCTTGAGCCCCACCATAACATGGACCATGCGGTCTGGTATAGCTCAGGGTGCGAAGCCCCACTCAGCTGGGGTCCATATTCTGGCTATCCCAGCCTGCATGGGGGACAAGGGGTTAAATAGCCTTGGGAGGGGAACCCCATGTCGTTTTTTTTTTCTTTTTTTCCCACCCTATGAACATTAAGAAGAAAAAAAAAGTAAAAAAAAAACCATAGGAACAATTGGCAGGGATCTTTATACTGCCATATTGCGGACTGTCTGGAAACTCGGTCAGGAAATTCATTGCTATTTCTTTTGATATATGTAAATTTACACTACCATTAGGTTTGCTACAATATCTGTCATTTACCGCATTTAAATGTATACCGTATATTCCGGCGTATAAGACGACTGGGCGTATAAGATGACCCTCCAACTTTTTCAGTTAAAATATAGAGTTTGGGATATACTCGCCGTATAAGACTACCCCTCTTTCAACGCACACCAAATAAAAATAAAAATTAAAAAAATCATATACTGGTGCTGTGTATGAACAGATATTGGTGCTGTACTGTATGTGGTACTCAGTATATAACAGTATATAGTCAATTGACTTGTTGCATTGGTCAACTCTCCTTAAGTAGACTGGTCAGCTCTCCTTGTCTACCTGTTTATCAGAGCGGTATGGAAGAATAGATTGCGCTCCCTCAGCAGGGAGATCTGAGAGGCGGTAACAGGATAGGGCGTATCACTCCGCATCAATGACGCCCGGCATATAAGACGACCCCCAACTTTTCAGAAGATTTTCAAGCGTTAAAAAGTAGTCTTATACGCAGGAATATACAGTACTTTTTTTCTTTGAAACTTTAAAATCGATTTTCTCAAAAACTATGAGGTCTTTTTGATTTTTTTCCCTCTTGTAGCCACTGTCCCTATTCACAAACCCTACAAAATTGGTGTTTCTAGCATGTAAGGGGGCTTTGCTATTAACCATTAAATTTGGCCGCCGTTCGCCTGCCATACAAGTCTATGGAGCTCCCTGCAAACAGCCAATTCACAATTTTTTTGTGAAAAATCGCGAACGCTGTTCGCAAACAGATAATTCTGTGTTTGCTACATCTCTATTCCTGATCTCATTCAAATGACTGACAATATTTAGTTCTGAAAACTCCAAACGTTAGTTTCTGCGGTTGACCTCGTTAGGACAGTGACCCTGCATGACTAGAGGGTGAAACTTCAACTGACAGTTGCTTGTTTTCTCCTGTGACTTCAATGTCATCTCCAGGCCTCTGTAATACCATATGTTATTTGTATGCGCCCCAAATACGTCTATACAACAGCTGTCAGCCTAGCTGCAGCTTCACACACAGTGCCAGTGTGGAGGCTGATGTCTCAGTCTTATTAGTAATAGTATTTTTTTTCCTGTATTGTGTGATTGCAATCCTGACAGGAACAGCAATGTACACAATGTACGCGCAGGCTGTGGGATTCATCGCTGTCCTCCTGGGCCCCTTGGTTCCTCTGCTGTTTCCCCCAGTATATTTTCCAGGCACAGACAGTCATGCTTCAGAGCGCATGCCCGGCCACGCATGATCCTGTCACACTCCCGTAGCCTGGAGCATTCTGAGCCTGCACAGTCAGTACTGCAGGAAGTACTGCGCAGGTGTAGAACAGCCTGGGCAACGGTAACATGACAAGGGCACATTGGTAAAAAACACTTGAATGCAAGTTATATTCATCATCCATCTGGGCCGAGAACCTAGCACGTGTAAAGATGCTCTCCACATTGTTGAAAGAACTGGCATTCCAGATCTTTAAACGACAGTGATAAATGAGCACATTGTTCCACATTGTTATTTGCTATACTCACTGGAAGCTGTACCCTACTGTGCTGCGCCATCATTCCTCCTTCCCTCTACATGGAAACACTGCACATTGCTTGGCATTAGGCAAGTAATATGTTTGTAAAAAGCTCATGTCCAGTACAGTTGTCCTTGTGTTAAATTCCTTATTACTATGAATGACAGGTATTGTGCATGTGTACACACCTTCTGTGTGTAAAAGAGTTTGGAGGACCTATTGTATGTGACGTCAGAGTGGGAAGAATTTGGACTAACATTGTCCTACATTACTTATGTAATGTTATCTTAAACGACTTTACACACACTTGATTGATGTCGCCCCATGAGGATAGGGCGTCGCTCAGCTGAGTTGATCCATATTTCGGACCACTGGCCAAGCCGCAGTCACTGGTAGCTGCTGTACATATGCTGGATTATCCCCTGAGGCGGACTGTAGGCACAAGCAGAATGTAGTTTGTAGTCTAACCATCATATGCAGAACTTGCCATACACACTAATTGA
This sequence comes from Hyperolius riggenbachi, assembly GCF_040937935.1. Taxonomy (NCBI): domain Eukaryota; kingdom Metazoa; phylum Chordata; class Amphibia; order Anura; family Hyperoliidae; genus Hyperolius; species Hyperolius riggenbachi. Next base: position 141,710,625 of record NC_090656.1, read on the forward strand.
GAGCGCAAGTAGTTTTATTGATTTAAATAAATTTAAAAAACTCAAAAAGTTGCTTCCTATTAACTTAACATCAGTGTTACTTTTTTGTAAAAAAAATTTTGCTAGTTGCTACAATGTTTCTGATGGCTTCTCTTTGTTTGAGTACTGCTTATAACATTGGATTTTTTATGCATTTATGTAACCACAAACCCCTGGGTCCTGAAGCCATTATTGCCATGGGGTATTCGGCTTTTGGCCAGTCACACAGACCTCTCCCCCTCCCCCTCACTCTCCAGCCAGCAGAGAAGTGCAGACCTGCTTCAGCGTTGTTTTGCGTCTCCCATACTTACCAGCAGCTGCACACTCTATACTGCATACCCAACTCCCAACCATGTGACATTCATCGGGAGTGATATCTTACTGTGTGCAGGTGCAAGACAGTGCTGTTCCATCTTTTTTTTTTTTTTTTGGTTGAACTAGATGGATAAGATGGTTTTTTCAAATAAACTACTCCAATTATTTAAAGTGTACCAGAGGTGGTACACTGGCCCGTATTAATACTTACCTGGGGCTTCCTCCAGCCCCTGCACAGGTGAAGAATGCTGCAGGGGACGGAAGTGCAACGAGGGGTGCACGCACGGCCGAGCCGCACATGCGCAGAACCCTTTGACTGCCTGTATTATCGCGAGTTATTCCAGGAGAACCCAGGTAGCAAAGAGGACGGCAAGGGAGGCCACAGTGCTCATGGGGCTGGAGGAAGCCACAGGTAAGTATAAATATGGGCTAGTGAACCATCTCGGGCTCACTTTAACTATGAATGTAACTATAAAATTGTGACTGACCCTAGCAAGACAATTGTATTTCTTAATCGATTGAGCACCAAGATTCAGATCAGTGTATGACCAGCATTACACATCTAGGAGACAGCCTGATTTTGACCTGTAGCCAGCTAGGCCTTATTCCCACATTAAAAAACACATACAGTGGGTTGCAAAAGTATTCGGCCCCCTTGAAGTTTTCCACATTTTGTCACATTACTGCCACAAACATGAATCAATTTTATTGGAATTCCCCATGAAAGACCAACACAAAGTGGTGTACACGTGAGAAGTGGAACGAAAATCATACATAATTCCAAACATTTTTTACAAATAAATAACTGCAAAGTGGGGTGTGCGTAATTATTCGGCCCCCTTTGATCTGAGTGCAGTTAGTTGCCTATAGACACTGCCTGATGAGTGCTAATGACTAAATAGAGTGCACCTGTGTGTAATCTAATGTCAGTACAAAAACAGCTGCTCTGTGATGGCCTCAGAGGTTGTGAAAGAGAATATTGGGAGCAAAAACACTGTGAAGTCCAAAGAACACACCAGACAGCTCAGGGATCAAGTTATTGAGAAATTTAAAGCAGGCTTAGGCTACAAAAAGATTTCCAAAGCCTTGAACATCCCACGGAGCACTGTTCAAGCAATCATTCAGAAATGGAAGGAGTATGGCACAACTGTAAACCTACCAAGACAAGGCCATCCACCTAAACTCACAGGCCGAACAAGGAGAGCGCTGATCAGAAATGCAGTCAAGAGGCCCATGGTGACTCTGGACGAGCTGCAGAGGTCTACAGCTCAGGTGGGAGACTCTGTCCATAGGACAACTATTAGTCATGCACTGTACAAAGTTGGCCTTTATGGAAGAGTGGCAAGAAGAAAGGCATTGTTAACAGAAAGCATAAGAAGTCCCGTTTGCAGTTTGCCACAAGCCATGTGGGGGGACACAGCAACCATGTGGAAGAAGGTGCTCTGGTCAGATGAGACCAAAATGGAACTTTTTGGCCAAAATGCAAAAGCTATGTGTGGTGGAAAACTAACACTGCACATCACTCTGAACACACTATCCCCACTGTCAAATATGGTGGTGGCAGCATCATGCTAGGGTGGGGTGGGGTGCATCTCTTCAGCAGGGACAGGGAAGCTGTTCAGAGTTGATGGGAAGATGGATGGAGCCAAATACAGGGCAAACTTGGAAGAAAACCTCTTGGAGACTGCAAAAGACTTGAGACTGGGGCGGAGGTTCACCTTCCAGCAGGACAATGACCCTAAACATAAAGCCAGGGCAACAATGGAATGGTTTAAAACAAAACATATCTATGTGTTAGAATGGCCCAGTCAAAGTCCAGATCTAAATCCAATCGAGAATCTGTAGCAAGATCTGAAAACTGCTGTTCACAAACGCTGTCCATCTAATCTGACTGAGCTGGAGCTGTTTTGCAAAGAAGAATGGGCAAGGATTTCAGTCTCTAGATGTGCAAAGCTGGTAGAGACATACCCTAAAAGACTGGCAGCTGTAATTGCAGCAAAAGGTGGTTCTACAAAGTATTGACTCAGGGGGCCGAATAATTACGCACACCCCACTTTGCAGTTACCCGTATTTCGCGCCGTATAAGACGCTCCGGAATATAAGACACACCCAGGTTTAGAGGGCAAAAACCAGGGGAAAAAAAATACTAAACCTGGTGCGTCCATATTCCAGGAGCGTCTTGTACATGTCCTTGTGTGTCCTTATGTGTGCTCCTGTGCCCCCCATATCCTCATGTGTCCTTCTGTGCCCCCATGTGTGCTCCTGTGCCCCCATGTGTCCTTCTGTACCTCCCATGTGTCCTCCTGTGTGTCCTAATGTGCCCCCCATGTGTCCTTCTGAGCCCCCCATGTGTCCTGTGTCCTCATGTGCCCCCCCACGTGTCCTTCTGTGCCCCCCATGTGTCTTCCTGTGTGTTTTCATGTGCCCCCGTGTCCTAATGTGCCCCCCATGTGTCCTTCTGTGCCCCCCATGTGTCCTGTGTCCTCATGTGCCCCCCCATGTGTCCTCCTGTGTGTTTTCATGTCCCCCCATGTCCTCATGTGCCCCCCATGTGTCTTCCTGTGTGTCCTCATGTGTGCTCCTTTGCCCCTATATGTCCTCCTGTGCCCCCCATATGTCCTCCAGTGCCCCCCATATGTCCTCCCCCCCCCAGCCTTCCTCCCTCCCACCTGAGTCTCCTGGCCCCCCCGGATGGAAGTGTCAATAGCAGCGGCAACTTACCTTTGGCAGGCTCCTGCGCTGATCCTAGATCATTGCGCTGCCCGCCGCTAGCCTCCTCTGCCTCCCCCCTCTGTATCTGGCCCCCCCGGCTGAAGGAATAAGTAGCGGTAGCTTACCTCTGCAGTGCGCCCGCGATGACTGCAAACGTCTGTCTTCCAGGCACTTCTCGCTCTAGTGGCCGGCTTGAACTGACGACATGCAATTCAAAGCAGGCCACTAGAGCGAGAAGTGCCTGGAAGACGGACGTCTGCAGTCATCGCGGGCGCACTGCGGAGGTAAGCTACCGCTACTTATTACTTCACCCGGGGGGGCCAGATACAGAGGGGGGAGGCAGAGGAGGCTAGCGGGGGGCAGCGCAATCATCTAGGATCAGCGCAGGAGCCTGCCAAAGGTAAGTTGCCGCCGCTATTGACATTTCCATCCGGGGGGGCCAGGAGACTCGGGCAGGCATGGGGAAAGCAGGAGGGGAATCCCCAACATGGCGGCGGGTCGGCGGTTCGGAACGGCGGGCGTTATTAAGTTGGGGATTCACTGCCTTTGCCGTATAAGACGCAGGGACTTTTTCTCCCCATTTTTGGGGGAGAAAAAGTGCGTCTTATACGGCGAAAAATACGGTATTTATTTGTAAAAAATGTTTGGAATGATGTATTATTTTCGTTCCACTTCTCACATGTACACCACTTTGTATTGGTCTTTCACGTGGAATTCCAATAAAATTGATGCATGTTTGTGGCAGTAATGTGACAAAATGTGGAAAACTTCAAGGGGGCCGAATATTTTTGCAACCCACTGTATATCCAGGCACATCGCCTCTAGTTAAGACATTAAATAAGTTATTAAGGAAAGGGAGGTGCTGAAGGGGGCGTGGCCAGAAAATTAGCAAAAATCAGTAACAGGGTCACTGATTTTTGCTTATTCCCACATATCCTTGCTTATTCCCACATATCCTGGTATCTGAAAGGTCAGTAAATTAGCAGCTGTGCAGCTGCATTCATATGTAGCACCATCAGAGAGTTTTCTAATTAATCCAGGCCGTCCTGCATTTATTGAAGCGAAGCACTTGCTGTACTAAATCCACAAACAATTCACAATCTTTTCACTGACTCTCATTCAAAGCTCTAGGTAAACCCATTAGAAGGTTTCAATCTTCAGCTAACTTAAAAGGATACTGTAGGGGGGTCGGGGGAAAATGAGTTGAACTTACCCGGGGCTTCTAACGGTCCCCCGCAGACATCCTGTGCCCGCGCAGCCACTCACCGATGCCCTGGCCCCGCCTCCGGTTCACTTCTGGAATTTCAGACTTTAAAGTCTGAAAACCACTGCGCCTGCATTGACATGTCCTCGATCCCGCTGATGTCACCAGGAGCATACTGGGCAGGCACAGACCATATTGGTCCTGCGCAGTATGCTCCTGGTGACATCAGCGGGATCGATGACACGGCAACGCAGGCGCAGTGGTTTTCAGACTTTAAAGTCTGAAATTCCAGTAGTGAACTGGAGGCGGGGCGGAGCATCGGTGAGTGGCTGCTCATTTTCCCAGGACCCCCTACAGTGTCCCTTTAAAGCATATACCTTAAACATGCCGTTTTCTGCTTTTCTACAGCCCACCAGGATTCAGTCAGTAATCTAGTCCAGGGATTCCAACAACCATTGCAAAGTGATGTAATTTCCTGTTCTTTTGAGCAATGAATCCAGACCACACAACATAGAGAAAAGCAATGAGGCACTGTTTGTTTGATTTATATCATGACAGCAGTGATTTGCAATGGTGTTTCCATCTTTTCCACCTCAGTACAGTACCATTGTGTAGCAACTGCCACAGCCTCCCAGTTCAATACATGTTATTTAATGCTCCTTTGTGATTACATTGAGATCTGTTTGTAATTGCAGCTCTAAATCAGTGATGTTTGAAAATATGTCATCATTTGCTGTGACTAAAGAAGTGCACTCTACAGTGTAAAGACAGACACTTAACAGACACTTAACTCTGTGTCAGTGATCAATGCAAAGGAATTAAACACTTAGCATTAATAGATTGCAAAAGAACTGTGTCTGATTGCATTCATTACACCAGTCTTTGTCCTGATCCATATTTGTAGTAGTTTTTCTATTGCGACTGCCTTATATAGAAAGTTAAGGCGAACAATTCACATGTTGGTCGTATTCCTTGTGTGATGTTATAGTTTAGACTCTTTTTGTGCTTTTATTATAATTTAACTTTTTACTGGAAAATGCAATTTAATTAAATACTGATTCTGGGGGTGAATATAACAAACAACAAACAAACAAACACAGAACATTTATATCCCGCTTTTCTCCTGGCGGACTCAAAGCACCAGAGCTGCAGCCACTAGGGTGCGCTCTATAGGCAGTAACAGTGTTAGGGACACTTGCCCAAGGTCTCCTACTGAATAGGTGCTGGCTTACTGAACAGGCAGAGCCAAGATTCGAACCCAGGTCTCCTGTGTCAGAGGCAGAGCCCTTAAAGGGAAGGTCCAAGCAAAAAAAAAAATGAGATTCACTTACCTGGGGCTTCTACCAGCCCCATGCAGCCATCCTGTGCCCTCGTAGTCACTCACTGCTGCTCCAGTCCCCCGCTGGCAGCTTTCTGACCTCGGAGGTCAGGGCCAAATTGCGTACATTTTTACACATTCCCGCTAGTGCAGGAACATTAACACATACATTTTTACGCGTTAGTGGTGAAACGCGTAAATTTTTGTTCCTGCACTAGCTGGAATGCGTAAAAATGTATGCAATGTGGCCCTGACCTCCGAGGTCAGAAAGCTGCCAGCGGGGGACTGGAGCAGCAGTGAGTGACTACAAGGGCACAGGATGGCTACATGGGGCTGGTAGAAGCCCCAGGTAAGTGAATCTCATTTTTTTTTTTTGCTTGAACCTTCCCTTTAACCATTACACTATCCAGCCACTGCCATAACAATGTATCTATGAGTTAATACTATAATGTAAGCAAACATAACACTGTTCCACCCAAACACCTATCCAGCATATTGATGAGACAGGCTCATCATTTTATTTACTCTACATCCCATCCCATGTATTTTGTAGGGTTGCAAACGTTTTACCTGTAATAAGAGCTCAGTGTTGGTTACAGATGTGCTGTGGTGCTTGTCACATTATCTGACTGGATTACACTGGAAAAACAGAATAGGCAGGGCCATAGCTAGCTAAATTATTGCCCTTGGCAATGAAACCTATTGACATCCCTTTCACTCGACAAAAATAGGTTACAGCTTGTTACACACACACACACACACACACACACACACACACACACACACACACACACACACACACACACACACACACACACACACGCACACACACGCACACACACACACACACCCTTACATGACAAAATATTAAGGCTCGTACCCACATGCAACTTTTCCGCCCAGCTATCCTCCAAACTTGGTCTGTTGGACGATAGTGGGTGTGTGAACATGTGACAAACTACTAGACAAGTGTAACGTTTGCGGAATCGTTTCCATGGTCAGCGCACCAGACGTGCGCTGACGCGGTGGAAATCCTCCACAAACGTGTAGTTGGGAGAACCCAGGTTAGGTGCAATGCACCGGTAGAAGGCAATTCCCACCGGCAGATGGAGCTGTGGAGTGCAGACGAGCCCTGCCTCTGCACTGCCACAGATGCCAGTTGGGAATTGTACGAGCAGGATCAAGCAGGGCTGAATAGCCCTCAAAGAGAAATAGCACAGGGACGGACAGAATGTGTGTTCACCAATCTAGTCGCCCCCCCCAGCGACGGTGAACCCACATCAACGTAAAGAAAGCGCGAATGCAATCGCAAGAATGGCGATTGCCAACAGACACCAGACTGAGAAGGACAGAGCACGAGAGTAGCAAAGGGACAGCAAACAACAATGAGAAGATAACGAAAATAACAAACGCTAGCTAAACGCGAACACCGCACTCATTCGCAACAGCGAATGCGTTTCTGCGCGATCACCGCGCGTTAGGCGCCCAGTGATAAGCGTGCCACCCTAACTAACCAATGACAGACAAACACAAAATAGAGAAAACGAACGCTTGATAAACGGTTACCTCACCGAGCCTACAGCAAGCGTTCGTATCAGACATGACAGACAGACAGACAGGTGGGGCAGCCAGTAGCAACCACTGCTCTGGCTAGCACCCCTAAGGAAGAGATACAGAAGGAGGCACTGCCACTACCACTAGGGCAAGTGCGATCCAGACAGATAAACAGAAGGGGCTACCAGTAGCAACCGCTGCTCTGGTTAACACCCCAAAGGCTGAGATACAGAAGGAGGCACTGCCACTACAATTAGGGCTAATGCAATCCAGACAGATGGAGCAGCCAGTAGCAACCGCAGCTCTGGCCTACACTCCCAGACAGACAGAACGATTCCCTGTCGACCGCCGCTGGCGACAAGGCAATCGAGACACAGAAGGAAGCACTGCCACTACCATTAGGGCTAATGCAATCCAGACAGATGAACAGAAGGGGCTACCAGTAGCAACCGCTGCTCTGGTTAGCACCCCAAAGGCAGAATACAGAAGGAGGCACTGCCACTACCACTAGGGCGAGTGCAATCCAGACAGAGGAACAGAAGGAACTACCAGTAGCAACCGCTGCTCTGGTTAGAACCCCCAGACAGACAGAACGATTTCCTGTCGAACACTGCTGGCGACAGGACAATCGCAGCAGAGAGGCAACACAGACAAAACAGATAAAGCAACCTGACTGCACTAGAAGAGCTGCCTAGTGCAGTCCCAAGAATTACTCTAAGATAATCTTTAACAAACAGGCAAGGCTGACACTCTAGGAGTAACAAACCATTAAGATGACCAACCAAGGATTCTGGGAGAACATGGTATTTATACTGCCAGCCTTCAAAGGAGGCAGGTAGGCAATTTACATAACGAACGTATGCAAATTCCTCAGCAGCAGAGCAGGTCTGAAACTTGCAAAGCAAAGACAGGTCTCTTTTCCAGAGACCTGCAGCCCTCAGACTTAAGAAATGGTCAAACAGCTGTCTGTCTGTGCAGACAGCTGAGCGGATCATTACAACAAGCGACTGATAACAGGGGCTTTGCCTGATTCAACTCACACGACTGTTGGACTGATATCATGCAGTTGGCCACATGTGTACAAGTCATTTGAACGACTTGTACTTGTTTTGAATGCGGCCATATGATGCAATCCGTCATTCACTTGCGTGCACAGTATGCAAATGAGTTGGTTGTTCAGTTGGTTGGTGCATGGAAAATACAAATCGTGCAATCGCTTGGTTGTGCATTCAGTCATGTCATCGGGTTGGCCGCATGTGAAAGTTGCATGTGTGTACGTACCTTTACACTTACATACTCATGCATACAAACAGATATAGTGCCAGCACATACAAAGTTATACAAACACAAGTACACTTAAACACTAATGCATGCAAGTATGATTGGTTCCAGCACATACACAATCAAACCCCTGACCCTAAATACTCTCCCCTTTGAAATTCAATTAAAGTAAAATTGTATATCAAACCCCTAGTCCACAGGGGAGCTCACTTCTAGCACACATTGTAAATAGTTCCAAGGTGTCAGGGACTTACCTCAGGGATCCCGCGACGCTGCCGTCTCCGCTGGTAGTCATGCGGACTCTGGCACTTCCGGGTCCGCGCCGTCCTCTCGCGCGCACAGCAACCCCAGCGTTTATGGCAACAGGGGTGTGCGCGCGCATCCAGGTAACGAGCGGGGACGGACGCATAGAGGCAAGCGCCCGTCCTATACGCTCAGAAGACGTATCCTGTAGTCAGCTGACACTGCCAGTCAGCTGACATGATTGAGGGCTGCTGTTGGTTGTGTCAGCTGGAGATACAGCTGACACTTAGGCAGGGAATATTGCTGCATATTGATTGGTTGCTGTGTGAGTGGCCGGCCACTGATTGGGTGAGTGAGTGTATTTAAATCTTACTTCCTCACTAGCACATTGCCCGTGATAGCTTTAGCTTATGCTTGCTGGGTGTGATTACTACTGTGGATTTTCTGTGTACCGACTTGCCTGGATATCAACTACTCTTTGACTGCCGCCTGAACTGACCCTTGCTTGGAAATAACTACTCTTTGATTGCCGCCTGAACTGACCCTTGCTTGGAATATAACTACTCTTTGAACGCCGCCTGTACCGACCTCTGCCTGGACTCTGACCCTGATACCGTTTGTTCCTTCTGTACCGCGATACTTCTGATCTACTGTGTATGACCTTTGATTGTGCTGGACTGTGTTACCTCTTATCCTGTTTGGCCTGGAGGTTTATTCACTCACCCTGCATTCAGCCCCAATACTTTGCACACTTAAGGCCTGGGTGTAACCGAAGTCGGGTAGGTGTTGTCTCCTCACCTCCTGTTCAAGCGGGGACGCGCCACATAGGGTGAAGCGTGTGGTGATAGATTGGGGCATTGGGGCTGATTCGTGAGTGGATATTCTGACAGGTCTTACATTATCACGGGCCACATCCCCAAAATCGGCTATGGACGTTGACGGGGAACGTTCTCAAATGGAGGCCCTCTGTGACCTGGTGGCTCAACTCAGAATTTCAGTGGAAGAGGTTCAGAAAAGTTATTCGCAGATTCAGGAACAGCTACGTGCTCCAGGAACTCCTCCCACCCCGGCTTTTGCGGCCGCACCCGCACCTGCTCTACCTCCTCCAGTTGAGGCTGCACCTGTTCATGTGCAACCTCTCGACCATCAAGTGCCAGAACCCCGACTTCCTTTACCAGAGAGGTTTTCTGGAGATCGTTCAAAATTCAGACTTTTTCGGAGCGCATGTTTTCTACATTTTTCACTGCTCCCCAGAACCTATGCTAGTGAAAACACTCGAGTGGGAGCAATCATTTCTCTACTTCAGGGAGAACCCCAGGCCTGGGCACTTCGGCTAGTAGAGCAACAACATCCAGCTCTTACCAATGCCACCACACTCTTTGAGGCCTTAGCTGAACTTTATGAGGATCCCGGTAAAGGAGCTTCTGCCGAAACTGCTCTGCAAGCTCTCCGCCAAGACAGGCGACCGGTGGAGGAATACGTGACTGAGTTCCGCCATTGGTCCGGGGACACGGCATGGAATGATGCAGCTTTAAAACATCAGTTCAGGTTGGGACTTTCAGAGCAATTAAAGGATGAATTGGCCAGGGTAGGAGTTCCTGCTACCTTGAAAGAATTGATCCAACTTTCCATCCAGATTGACCGACGTCTCAGGGAAAGACGCCAGGAGAGATCCTCATCTTTTAGACCAGCATGGTCATTGTCTGTTCCTCCAGCTCCTGTTCCAGTTTCTGTTCCTTCCTCATCCACCTCTGATGATCCTGAACCTATGCAGCTAGGTGTTTCTAGACTTTCTGTGATCGAGAAAGCCAGGAGGAGAAAAGAGGGATTATGCCTCTATTGTGGGGGCTCGGGGCATTATGCTCAGGACTGCCCTATTAAAAGGAAGAAACAGGAAAACTCCAGCGCTTAGGTGAGGCCGAGGAAACTCACCTAAGCGAGCAGGTATTTCCTCTCAAATATGATCGTGTGTTGTTACCTATTGATATTGTCTGGGGTAGCAAGAGTTACCAAGGTCAAGCATTTGTTGATTGTGGAGCTGCAGGTAATTTTATAGATCTCTCTTTGGCACAGGAGCTCGGCATTCCTGTTTCTGCTTTTTCTGAAAAACTGTATGTGACAGCCATTGATGACACTCCATTGCAAGCTGGTCAGCCAATCTCTGTCACACCCGGTATCACTGTAAAGATTGGTGCACTACATTCTGAAATTTTGAAATTTTATGTGTTGAATATTCCCTCTAGCCCCATCATCTTGGGGTTACCATGGCTGAAGTTGCACAATCCCACTATTGACTGGCAGTCTGGTCAATTAGTTAGATGGTCCTCATATTGCAATAATGCTTGTCTCACACGTTTATGTCTAGGTGCCACTTGTGTGGAGGAGAAGTTACCAGAAGTGTATCATGAATTTGTTGATGTCTTTTCTCCTCAGGCCGCTGACAAGTTACCTCCACACAGGTCCTATGATTGTCATATTGACATTTTTCCAGGAACCATGCCACCTAGGGGAAGGTTATATAGCCTTTCAGGGCCTGAAGACCAGGCAATGAGGGACTATATTAAGGAAAATCTAGACAAGGGGTTCATACGTCCCTCCTCCTCCCCTGCGGGTGCCGGGTTTTTCTTTGTCGAAAAGAAGGATGGTGGATTAAGACCTTGTATTGATTATAGGGGTTTAAACAAAATCACCGTAAAAAAACGCTACCCCTTGCCATTAATTGAGGATCTGTTTGCCCAGGTAGCCGGGGCTAAGATATTTACTAAGTTAGACCTCAGGGGCGCTTATAATCTTATAAGAATAAGACAAGGGGATGAATGGAAAACGGCCTTTAATACCAAGGATGGACACTACGAGTATTTGGTGATGCCGTTTGGATTATGTAATGCTCCAGCTGTGTTCCAGGATTTCATTAATGATGTGTTTCGTGATTATTTAGGACGCTTCCTGGTGGTGTATTTAGATGACATCTTAATTTTTTCCTCCTCTCTAGATGAACATCGGGAACATGTTAAGAGGGTCTTACAGAAACTCAGGGAGAATTGTTTATATGCTAAGTTGGAGAAATGCGAATTTGAAATTCAAGAAGTATCCTTTTTAGGTTATGTTATGTCTAGTTCTGGCCTAGCTATGGACCCTGCCAAGCTCTCAGCAGTTTTGAACTGGCCCCAACCCACTGACTTGAAGTCTTTACAACGGTTCCTTGGTTTTGCTAATTTTTATAGAAAATTCATTAAGAATTTCTCCCTCAGAGTGGCCCCATTGACGGATCTCACTAAGAAAGGTGCAGATCCCTCCATTTGGACCCCTGAAGCACAGGCAGCATTTAAAGAATTGAAAGAAACCTTTTGTTCTGCCCCAGTTCTGACCCATCCTGACGTGCAACGACCTTTTATTTTGGAAGTAGACGCCTCAGAATTAGGAGTAGGGGCAGTACTTTCTCAGTACACTGGTTCTCCTGAATGTCTCCACCCGTGTGCTTTTTTTTCTAAAAAATTTTCCTCTGCTGAGTGGAACTATGATATCGGTAACAGAGAGCTGTTGGGGGTTAAATTGGCGTTTGAGGAGTGGAGGCATTGGTTAGAGGGAGCCATTCATCCTGTCACGGTTTTTACAGATCATAAAAACCTCGAATACATTGAGAACGCTAAAAGACTTAATCCTCGACAAGCTCGATGGGCTCTGTTCTTTTCGCGTTTCAATTTTACCATAACGTACAAACCTGGGTCGAAAAACGTGAAAGCAGATGCTCTGTCCCGTAGTTTTGGGAGTCCTGATCCACAGGCCGGGTCTCCTGAAACTATCATTCCTAAACAATATATCATTGCGGTTATTAATTTGTCCCCAGACCTCTCAGAAAAGTTGAAGTCTGAGCAAAGGGAAGTTCCACCGGGGAAGCCGAGTGATTGCCTTTTTGTACCCCCTCATCTCAGGTTACAGGTCTTGCAACAATTTCATGAGTCTAAAACTACAGGGCATCCAGGCGAAAAGAAAACACTTAATCTGTTAAAAAGACTTGTGTGGTGGCCTTCTCTGAGCAGGGACGTGTGTGCGTATGTTAAATCCTGTTCAGTTTGTGCCCGCAGTAAAGTATTACGTACCAGTCCCCAAGGCACTCTGATGCCTCTACCTGTTCCACTAAAACCTTGGACACATATTTCCATGGATTTTATTGTAGATCTGCCCATCTCTCAGGGGAATACTGCTGTATGGGTCGTTGTGGACAGGTTTAGTAAGATGTGCCATTTCATACCAATGCCAGGATTACCGTCTGCTAAAGAACTAGCTCAACTTTTTATTTGCAACATTTTTAAGTTACATGGGATACCTGAAAATATTGTATCTGACAGGGGGGTCCAATTTGTGTCACGATTTTGGAAGGCTTTTTGTAATTGTTTAGGAATTTCATTATCATTCTCTTCAGGGTACCATCCAGAAACTAACGGTCAGACAGAAAGGACCAATCAGAATTTAGAGCAATTTTTGCGATGTTTTGTAGCCAACTGTCAAGAGACTTGGTCTGACTACTTGTTCTTTGCTGAATTTGCTATCAATAATGCTGAAAATGCCTCAACTAAGATGTCTCCCTTTCAAATTGTTACAGGATTGCATCCTAAATTTTGTTCTCTGTCTCCACCTTCCTCTGATCTTCCCGATCTTGACAGTTGGGTTGCTCACATGGAGTTGGTCTGGAAACAGGTTCAGGAGAACTTAAAGGTGGCAGGGCAGCGACAAAAGTCATTCGCTGACCGTCATCGGTCTTCCGAATCACAGTTTGTTCCTGGGGATTTGGTTTGGGTGTCTACTCGAAACATTCCTCTTAGACAACCGTCTACCAAATTGGGACCTAAATTTATTGGTCCTTATCCAATATCTCAAAGAATCAATGACGTGACTTATAGAGTCAAGATGCCTAACTCCCTCAGGGGGGTAGATTCATTTCATGTGTCACTTTTGAAATCTGCTGCTAATTGCGACCAATCAGTTACTCCTCCAGATCCTGTAATAATCAATGGTGAACCTGAATATGAGATAGAGAAAATCTTAGATTCACGTATTGTTAAAAAATCATTACAATTTCTTATTGACTGGAAAGGTTATGGGCCAGAAGAAAGATCATGGGTTCCCGCTAGACAGGTTCATGCTGATCAATTGATTAAAGAATTTTATGAAAATTTCCTCACAAACCTCGGTTAGAGTGTCCTGGGGCCACTCCTCAGGGGGGGGGTAATGTCAGGGACTTACCTCAGGGATCCCGCGACGCTGCCGTCTCCGCTGGTAGTCATGCGGACTCTGGCACTTCCGGGTCCGCGCCGTCCTCTCGCGCGCACAGCAACCCCAGCGTCTATGGCAACAGGGGTGTGCGCGCGCATCCAGGTAATGAGCGGGGACGGACGCATAGAGGCAAGCGCCCGTCCTATACGCTCAGAAGACGTATCCTGTAGTCAGCTGACACTGCCAGTCAGCTGACATGATTGAGGGCTGCTGTTGGTTGTGTCAGCTGGAGATACAGCTGACACTTAGGCAGGGAATATTGCTGCATATTGATTGGTTGCTGTGTGAGTGGCCGGCCACTGATTGGGTGAGTGAGTGTATTTAAATCTTACTTCCTCACTAGCACATTGCCCGTGATAGCTTTAGCTTATGCTTGCTGGGTGTGATTACTACTGTGGATTTTCTGTGTACCGACTTGCCTGGATATCAACTACTCTTTGACTGCCGCCTGAACTGACCCTTGCTTGGAAATAACTACTCTTTGATTGCCGCCTGAACTGACCCTTGCTTGGAATATAACTACTCTTTGAACGCCGCCTGTACCGACCTCTGCCTGGACTCTGACCCTGATACCGTTTGTTCCTTCTGTACCGCGATACTTCTGATCTACTGTGTATGACCTTTGATTGTGCTGGACTGTGTTACCTCTTATCCTGTTTGGCCTGGAGGTTTATTCACTCACCCTGCATTCAGCCCCAATACTTTGCACACTTAAGGCCTGGGTGTAACCGAAGTCGGGTAGGTGTTGTCTCCTCACCTCCTGTTCAAGCGGGGACGCGCCACATAGGGTGAAGCGTGTGGTGATAGATTGGGGCATTGGGGCTGATTCGTGAGTGGATATTCTGACAGGTCTTACACAAGGTTAAAAACACAAGTATGCAGTTATTCATCTGTAGAGTACCACGATAGGGCTGGGAAACTGTAAAAAAGATTAGAAAGAAGCGCTCCTTGTGTTTAGTATAAACTATACCCTTGCCTCTATGCAGAGAGTGACTCACCTTATAAGATCGCTGTAAATGCCAATATTGACAATTCAGCATACAAGCTCTGACTTGGGCTACATAGTTGGGGGGCGGTTATGATGTAACATGGGAGATGTGCATTGTTTATATGTGTATATATGTGTAAATAGTCTCTGTAACCACTAGTACCCCTGACGAAGCCCTTCGGGGTGGAACATGTCCATGTCGAGTCACCGGTTTATTTATGTTTCACTGTATACCTATACAGTTGTGTTCAAAATGATTCAACCCCACTGAAACTGTGTGTTTTGGCCAGTTTGACATTGATTTTGATCATTTCAGTCATCTTGTTTACAATTAAATCAAAGAGGCACTTGTAAGTCAGACAAATATAACATAACATTTATAATGAAATAACCACAAATGTCTTTTCTGTGCTCACATCATTATCAGTTTTATTCAACCTTCAAGTGACATTCATTCTTAGTACTTAGTACAACATCCTTTTCCAGTTATGACAGCTTTTAAATGTGAAGCATAGCTTGACACAAGTGTCTTGCAGCTATCTACGGGTATCTTAGCCCATTCTTCATGGGCAAAAGCCTCCAGTTCAGTCACATTCTTAGGCTTGCGTGCTGCTCACTGCTTTCTTTAGGTCCCACCAGAGGTTCTCAATCGGATTTAAGTCTGGTGACTGCGATGACCACTTCAAAATGTTCCAGCCTTTAATCTGCAACCATGCTCTAGTGGACTTGGAGGTATGCGTAGGATCATTGTCCTGTTGAAAGGTCCAACGTCCCCCAAGCCTCAGGTTTGTGAGGGACTGCATCACATTTTCATCCAATATCTCCTGGTACTGAAGAGAATTCATGGTACCTTGCACACGCTGAAGCTTCCCTGTACCTGCAGAAGCAAAACAGCCCCAAAGCATGATTGACCCCCCTCCATGCTTCACAGTAGGCAAGGTGTTCTTTTCTTCATAGGCCTTGTTCTTCCTTCTCCAAACATAGCGTTGATCTATGGGCCCAAACAGTTCTAATTTTGTTTCATCAGTCCACAGAACACTATCCCAAAACTTTTGTGGTTTGCTTGTATGGACAGATTAAGCATGGGACAGATCTCTCTGATTGAATCTGATCAGAGAGAGATCTGTTGCCTGCCCATACACTGCAGTGCAGCCCAAATTCCGATATATTTCAGCATTAAATCTTTCCGTAATCTGCCTAGCGCCACCACCTCCTCTGCCTGCTTGGACGACTCCCACGTATGAAAATGTCCCCTTGGTTCCCACGCACTGTAAATTCTCACCTGTCTGCTGGAGTGACTCGACTCCCGTTACTGTGTTATACTTTCTTGTAAATTACTGATTACTGATAGTAATTACAGATTGCTGTACAGCATTTGCATGCTGTTCACCATGCCATAAAATAAACCTTCAAATTGACTCTCTAGCAAAATATATCAAGAACTAGTTATTTTTTCCTGCACATCAAGTGGGCACAAGACCAAGTTTTTCCAAATTTCTGAGACACGATTATGAGTGGGCTGTTTTATAACAAAATTCTCTGAAGTGGCTACAGCTCTGTGTTTTTGTTTGTTTTCTTATCAATGGACATAGATTCTGGTGTGTACATTTTGACACTCATACTACAGATTGCAGCAAAGTTCCACTTAAAGTCGGAATTGTACATGTTAGCCATAGTGTAGATTTCTGGAGCAGAGAAGTTCAAAAAAATTTGAGCATTCATAAAATTGACTTTTGCCATGACATCAGTTTTAGACATCTGTTATTGTTTAAACACATAAAATTCTGGCAATTGGAATTTAGCAGTGAATACTGTACTTCTGTTTGCAGTACTTCCAGTCTCAACCTTAGCATTAGATTGTACACGGTATGACTATCTACAAATAACCTGCATGGAAATGTTTATATACCTTTCTTATTTTTAATATGTATGCATTTATATTACATTTTTAACAGTACATATTGTATATTTTTTCTGTAGTTTCTTAGACAACTAGACACTCCAAAAATCATGCAGGACATCATACATCAAAACTAATAGAAGTATACAACACTTCATTTTTATCATATAAAGCATTGAATTCTACCAGTATAAAGATCAATAATGCCTATTTTCTATTTAGTAAACTTGTCTGGAACTTATTAGCTTCAGGTAGGCAAATGCTTGGAGACATTTTTAATAGATTAGATGTTAGAGCTGATTTTTAAAAAAATGAATTTAACAAAAATCCCCCATAATAGAGGTCCCTTTTGCTTAATTTTTAATGTAATATTGACTATTGATTAAGCATGCCCATTCCTTAGACAAGCTATCCCTATGGAAAAGTTGCAGTGTCAGTGATTCCTGTAGTTGATGCTTAGGACCACCAAACAAAGAGATCAGGAGCCCAATGGTGCAGTATTGTAAGGCATTTGGATTATGTTTGCACAATGCAATATATACTCACAAAGCTGAATTGCAGGTCCCTGCAACCACTGTATAAGCCTGCGGAAAATAAACTGTCCCTGCTCCTTTTTTCGACCCGGATGATCGCTCTCCATGGGATCTTTCAAGTTTTTTGAAAATAAAACTAGAAACCTAATACCTCCTTTGGAGGTCTAAACTATAAATGGTACTGTGGTGGAGGCACCCTTACCTCCCTGGCAGTAACCCCGAGTAATGCTCGGGGTGGAAAAAAGAAGCCAGAAGCAGTAATACTGATCCTGACTTGGGGTAGCCACCGGGAGGTTTGTGCAAAGCCTGCAGTGCAGCATGCACTTCAATTCGCCTCCCCAGAATCCTGACGCTGGCAGCCCTTCTTCTTTCGGTCCTCGGAGGCTCTGGATCCCTCAGGTGAGATCGCTGTTTGTCATCATGACGACAGATGGTGATCTTACTATATGTGTACGGTGCTACCTGGAGGATGGAGGGAGAATTGCTGGATCCCAGGGAGATGTGTACGTGCAGGGGCTGCTGTAAGCAAAATGCATTGTCTATAGAGATTTTGTGCTTGAATAAAAATCTTTTCCAGTTAACTGCTACCCTCTGAAACGGCTCTTTAATAATGGGTAACACAGGCAGTTTTTACTGAGGCATCTTCTGTCTTGTCCACCTTACCCTGGCCACCCTTTGGAGTGTCATAATTTGGTTGGTAGCCTTCTTAATATCCAGGTGGCGTGCATAGGGAATTTCTTAATCTTCATTAAACAACTGTCCCCTGATTAGGTAAAACAGGGAATATTACATAATAGTTACCCTGATATATTGAAATTATGTAGCATATTATGCAGTTTGAGTAGCTTGCGTATACTGTATGTACAACAACTATGTTGCCTGCTACACAGGTGTTGCATATATAACGTGGAAATGCAAATTATGCAAGGTCCGGTAAACTTAACATGCACTGCAGCACATGTTATAGCCCAAGGTACTTTCTCTTGCCCAGGCCTATTTTACTGCTATCAGTGGGCAAGGCCTCACTGTATAGCTTTCCATTATCCCAGTACTGCACTGTGCTTCATTGTGCTTGGTTCCTTATGGGAGCTGCGGTCCATATCCATGCTAGTTATTCACTTGCAACACAGGGAATACATTTTTATAGTTCTTAGTGCCAACAAGTTCTGTATCTGTTACATATACATTACAGTTAGCAATAGTTGGCCCCATGGCCCCATCCTCATGTGTCCCAGTTCTTTTTGTTCCTAATTTTCCTTCCTGTCACTGCCCTTTGTGTATAATAGTAAAAAAGTGTGAATTGGCATAATACTAAGTTCTGTTACACAGTTTGGTTGAAAAAAGACATCCGTCCATTAAGTCCAGGAAAGTAAATAAATATATAAAAATTAGATACATTTCTGTCCGCCACCCTCACATATTCCAGTTCATCCAGGCGAAGGCAAAAAACCCTACAAGGCATGAATAATTAGCCTGTAAAGGGAAAAAATCCTTCCATACTCCAGGTGGCAGTAGGATAAAATCCCTGGATCAGCGCTGCTGGAAATTACCTAGTAATAAAAGCCATGGATGTCTTTCAACGCAAGGAATACCTGTAAGCCTCCTTTAAATGCAGATATATTTGCTATAACTATTTCCTGTAGTAAAATATTCCACATTTTAACCACTATTACTATAAAGAACCCTGCAGTACAGCCACGCTCATACATCATGGGGATAGTAGCCACGAAGAACATATCTGAAAAACACTTGTTGGACATGTTCAGAGGGTCTGTGCATGGCAATGGTGGGGGAGAGGAGGACCTAGGTAAGTATATCACTTTTTTTCATGCACCTCAGGTTTACTTTAACCAGTTCTCTGTGTGATGTGTCCTCTTCTGTCTTAGTTAGATCATGGCACAGTGGTCCTACTCATGCATTTTTATGAGCACATCCAGCACATGAAATCACTCTGTACATAAAACAGGTATGTACATAGTAATGTCAAGTAACAAGTGTGTCATTAAGGGCTCAAACCCACTAGAAGCCTTTTTTAAGCTCTAGTGATTTGAAAAAGCTCTTGCTAATGCTATGGGGGATTTTATTAAAATCACATCCCTCTAGTGGGATCACACCCATAGCATTACATTAGCAAGAGTTTATCAAATCACAAAGGGCTTAGAAAAGCGCTCCTAGTGGGTTCCAAGCCTAAGACTGGATGAAGAGGACAAATGTGCTAACAGTTGATGGAGAAGGAGGAGACTAGAGCAGGCTAGATGCCTTTGGTGTAGGGCTTAATTTAAATATGGCTGTAGCTCTGTTCTTAATTACCAGGGAAGGGGACATTGGGACATTTTGGCCAGAGATAGTTAGTTTGGGCACTAGAACTTGGCTATATATAACTGAAGCTACTGCACACTGAAGATGATGAAGCTAATTAACAGTGGTAAGGGCAGGGCATAAATTGGGAGGGGATAACTTTGGAGGGAGGTTAGAGTTACAGTAGGTCACATGAAGGGAATAAAGTTCTCTAATAGACTGCAACTAAGAAACCACATGTGAAGGTCATATTTAGAATAACTAGTAACTATCTTGAGATAGTATGAAGATAGATTCCAGTTCATGCAGAAAGCAAAGCATCATAACACAAATTATTATTTTATATATTTCAAAGACAGACACATTTTTAAGGTAATAAAACATGGTAAAGATGAAATACACAGAATATCAATCATGAAAACCTGGTATGCATCATTTGCTGGGCTGCTGGCATACAGTTCGGCTAGCCATTTACTTTTGAGGGATATGATTATCAAATGGTAAGGATAGAAAATAGGCGTACGTACAAAAAGGGCGCCCGGCCAAAAAAGGGCGCGGGGTGTAAACCCTAAATAATAATTAATCATTAATAGGGTTTATAAAAATAGTGTGCTATATTTCGTTTACAAATAAGGTTTAACAAAATTATAAATCATTAAATAATGTTTATGAAGTCGGAAATTGTGAAAACGTTAATCTTCCCTGTTTCTAAAGTTAAACTTATAATTACGTTTATGAAAAAAACAATAATATATGTTTAATTGTTATAATTCTATATTATTGTAAATAACCTTCATTTATGGTTTGTTCTTATAATAAAATCTGAAAATATTCTTTATAACGATGATATAAATATAACTACGTTCGTAATAAGTGTTGTAAAACATTAGTAATTATTACTAAAATTTTACGAAAACTATACCTAAGCCTACTCTTACACAGAACCCTCCCTGTACCTATCCCTAAACCCTAGACCCCCCTGTTGGTGCCTAAACCTAAGACCCCCCTGTTGGTGCCTAAACCTAAGACCCCCCTGTTGGTGCCTAAATAACCCTCCCTGTACCTACCCCTAACCCCTAGACCCCCCTGTTGGTGCCTAAACCTAAGACCCCCCCTGTTGGTGCCTAAACCTAAGACCCCCCTGTTGGTGCCTAAACCTAAGACCCCCCTGTTGGTGCCTAAACCTAAGACCCCCCTGTTGGTGCCTAAACCTAAGACCCCCCCTGTTGGTGCCTAAATAACCCTCCCTGTACCTACCCCTAACCCCGAGACCCCCCTGTTGGTGCCTAAACCTAAGACCCCCCTGTTGGTGCCTAAACCTAAGACCCCCCTGTTGGTGCCTAAACCTAAGACCCCCCTGTTGGTGCATAAACCTAAGACCCCCCCTGTTGGTGCCTAAGTAACCCTCCCTGTACTTACCCCTAACCCCTAGACCCCCCTGTTGGTGCCTAAACCTAAGACTTCCCTTTATTATGTGCATAATAATGTTTACTAATTGTGGATGCAAAAAATATTTTGCAATTTACGTTACGTACTGATCGCTTTATTTTGTGAATAATAATGTTTTACAAACAGTAAGGGATAAAACTTTAAATAATGTTTTAATTAGTTAAATAAGATAAATATGTTTAGTATTTTTATAAATGTTATTCGGCACAGGTGCATTTTATAAACGTAAATCACCACCACAAGCACACTTATAAATCATTAAAAATCTCCTGGCGCCGTTTGTAAACGTTATTTATGTCCTGCGCCCTTTTTTCCTGCTCGGCGCCCATTAAACGCTATTTATTATGAGAGTGAATGGCGGCGCCCTTTTTGTCCACTAGCGGCATGCGCCCTTTTTTCCCGCTTCCAGAAAATAGTGCCATACAGTTCTGCACTAGTTCCTGTCCCCAGAGGAGATTACAGTCTGTTATCTCTCTAACAGTCACAGAAGAGTCAAAACTCTATAGCTTAAACTCAACATGAGTTGAAGTTCACTTACTGGCATGTTTATTCATAGTGAGACAAATGAAGCAAAGTCATACAAGTAAACGAAGAATATCATCTTATGTCAGAAGTGAATTAAATTTGAACATCTTTCAGTGTAACCTAGTAACATGTCCATGTATAGCAACAATATTGGTGGAACTAGAAAACAATCAAAATGAAGAATCAAACATTATTTTCAAGGAGTGAATGAAGTAGTCATTTCATGGGAACGCATGACAAAATATGCTAACTGAAGGCTTATTTAGTAAGCATTACAATGAATGGTTTTGTCCACTGATCACAGAGCAAAAGTACACTAGCCCTATCAGGAAATCTCACTTGAACAGAGAATAAATGCAGAGATCCAGTGCTAGTGAGAAGTGGAATAACTGCATGTTGTATTAACCTTTTAACTGCCTTTTAATTTTTTTTAAGTGCGCTGCAGCACTACTTATTTTTCTTCAAGCAGAGAGAGAGAGTTGTACACCACGAAGGGATCCTGGGTGCAGGACCAGTATAATGATCAATGCAAAATTCCAAGAGGTCTGCACACTTAGTCAAAAATAAATGTGGTTTATTCACATAGTACACCAGACATCCATTCCAGTCACCAACAACCATTTCGGGGCTTCGGCTGGTCACCTTTGTCAATGTATTAACAGAATGGTATCACAACAGGATGATGTCTTCTCTAATGCAGAGCGGTGCAGGGAGCGCTTTATATTTACCTGATTCAGATGCAGGATGGGCTCTTCTCTTCCACCACCTGGATCAGCTCTCCTCTTCCACGTTGAGCGGCGATGTAATTCTGACATCAACCTCTGGGTCCCGATCACATGATATGACATGATCGGGACCAGAAGGTGGATGTCAACATTACACAGCTGATCTCCTCTTCCACCACGACGTGGCATTGTGGCTAACAGTTAGCACCGGTTTGTGAATCAAGCCCTATGTGATCGGGACCCAGAGGACGATGTGGGCATTACAGTGCCCAATTGGTGTGGAAAAGGAGAGCCAGTCCTACAAGAAGAGTGCCAATCCTACATTCGGATGACATAAATATGAAATACTCCCTGCATTGCTCTGCATTAGGCAGCTCGAGTTTAGCCGGGTACAACAGCCCTGCAAAAGTCATCTAAAGCAAGATAACTTGGGCAGGGCAAGAACAATGATTGGTGACTAGGAACAATTATCACAGCCTGTATTTTATACCACTGCATTTTACTGATTTCACAACTGGTTTCTGAATTTTAACAATTTTTTAAAGTTTTATATACAGATTACAAGACATAACTCCTGCTGTGAGTTGTAAGCACTTAAAGTAGCAAAATCAAAAGGTAGACAATTCCATTGGAGCAAAGTATTTATAAGTATTGCAGCAGCAAACAGAAATCCATTAAGGGGTATAAACTGACATGTGACATAGGGGTGTATAAGTATATTCTAGCTAAGATTATATTATATATTCCTAATTTTTGCATTCAGGAATACTTTATATTCAGACATAATAGTGATATAATATTATGGTCAAGTAACTAAATTTCCATGAAGATGATGCTGTGTTAACATGAAATTAGTTTGACCGGTCGAGATTGTGATTGTTACACTTGATACCAAACCTCCCATCGTTAGCCTGTGGGGTTTCAGCGGCTTGGGATCAAGGGCAAGGGCTTTATGCTTTCCTGAAAGAAAGGTTAGATAAACTGGGTTTATTTAGTCTAGAGAAAAGACGCCTTAGAGGGGATCTAATTAACATGTATAAATACATCAGAGGGCAATATAATAGCTTGGCAGATTAACTTTTTGTCCCTACTCCTAGGCCTTCTCAAAGGACTAGAGGACATGATCTGCGCATAGAGGAAAAACGTTTTAGCCATTTATTTAGGAAAGGGTTCTTTACAGTAAGAGTGATTAAGATGTGGAATGCATTGCCACAGGAAGTCATTATGGCAAATTCTATACCTGCATTTAAAGCGGTTTAACACCCAGCATTACAACTTTGCTTTAAAAGATTGCTTACAGCTTACAAACTATTATGCCAGATTTTTTTTTAAGCAGAAATTCACTGAATGGGTTAAACATGACATTTTAGTGTTGGATATAACTAGGAATCCGCATCCGTTCTTATCTTTTAGTTACAAATGTATCTTTATTTGGAATACAAATAGACCTTTGAAAAGCCTGCCGGGGAAGCCCTCTTTGTTCTCTCAGAGCAGTGTTTGTTTGTTACATTGTAGATAGATACATTTGTAACTAAACAAGCAAGCACGGAGGAGGATTTCTAGCTAAATGCAGCACTAAAATGTCACGTTTCACATTCAGTGAATTTCTGCTAAAAAAAAATTCTGGCATAATAGTTTATAAGCTGTAAGCAATCTTTTAAAGCAAAGTTGAAATGCTGGGTGTTAGACCACTTTAAAGGGGGCTTAGATGCTTTCCTTGCGTTGAAAGACATCCATGGCTACAATTACTAGGTAATGCCTAATGATGTTGATCCAGGGATTTTATCTGATTGCCATTTGGAGTCGGGAAGGAATTTTTCCCTTTTGGGGCTAATTGGACCATGCCTTGTGAGGGTTTTTTCGCCTTCCTCTGGATCAACAGGGATATGTGAGGGAGCAGGCTGGTGTTGTACTTTATACTGGTTGAACTCAATGGACGTATGTCTTTTTTTCAACCAAAATAACTGTAACTATGTAACTATGTTATGCATGCTCCATTATGCTTTATACACACTTGAGATAAAAGTCTTTGGAAAAGGCAAGATCACAGACCAATTTTACCCCCTTCCATGTAGTATGAGAGCCATACCTACACAGTCTATTCTATGGAGCTGAACTCCCCATCAGATAAAATCTTTGCAAGATGCTGCACACAAAGATGCCCGTACACACTCAAAAGATCATTATCTGCAAAAGATCTGTTCCTGCAAAAGATCCATTCCTGCAAAATGCATTCATAGTCTATGATATCTGAAAATCCTCAAACACACCTAGTTTAACAGACAATCATCTGCAGATCAGATCCACCAGGATGGATTTTCAGATCTGCAGATGATTGCCAGATATGCAGATGAAGTCTGTTAAACAAGGTGTGTATGATGATCTGCAGATCTCATAGACTATGAATGCATTTTGCAGGAATGGATCTTTTGCAGGAACAGATCAACAACAGGTCAGGTATGTATTGGCTCATGGCCTTTTTCCATCTAGAGGTAGTAAAGCGGAGATGTCCTATCAGACTTATTCTTTTGCCTTGGAGACCGGGTCCAGTCCAGTCTGCTCTTTAAAATGTCCCAAGACAAGACAAATAACATTTATAGTGTGCTTTTCTCCTGGCGGACTCAAAGTGGTTGATCTGCAGCCACTAGGGCGTGCTCAGTAAGCAGTAGCAGTGTTAGGGAGTCTATCCCAAAGACTCTTTTCTGCATAGGCGCTGGCTTACTGAACAAGAAGAGCGGAGATTCAAACCCAGGTCTCCTGTGTCAGGGGCAGAGCCCTCTAGCCAAGAAAAGAGGTCTTACATCTCACACGTGTCCCACGTGCTATAACGCCGGCAACCACATGAGGCGGAAAATGCGGAAATACAATGAGGACATATGGTAGACAGGTAAAGTATTACTGCATGGGCACCGGGGGGCATAAAACATTGGGGGGGGGGGCAGCAGTTAAGGGTTTCCGTCACACTTATCGTTCCTGATTGTCGTGCACCTGATCGAGCATGTCGGCCCGAGATTTTCCAGCATGTCCGATCAATACGTGACCAATTTCAAAATTGGTCGTAATGTTGATTAGTCATGCTCTTGTTGGCAACAATTTTCATCATATTCCATAATAATTACCAAATCTGATGGTTGATTGGCCACCAAGTCTTCAGATGTATGCACTGGCTGGTAGCACCCTCCATTAATAAGCAAACACTGATGCCCAGATTTGTAACGCCTCTAAGGCGCTTTTAGCTAAGACATGGAGATTTCTCTTTACCAACTCCCTTGAGAAGATCACCTCTGTTATTAGAAAAACCTCACCCTCATTTGATAAGGTATGGGACGCATGGTCTGAATGGGCAGCACTGCATATCTCTCGATGACTTACTGTAGTTGCGACTTCCAGGTATGGTTGTTGCATTTGTTCTTCATGGTTTCTTCTGATGTTGACACTCTATGATACATGTATTTTTTCTTGTACTTTCATTCTCATAATTATGTGATGTGTTCTGTTGGTATTTCTACTTTTATGCTCCATGTTTGATAGAACATTTGTTATATTGTAAAATTAAATAGAAAGTTAATTAAAATAAATAAATAAATAAATAAGTAAACACTGCTTACCCTGCAAAGTGCCAGTAAAGACTTTCCATCAATTAACCAGATGTAGAGGTATCTCATCAATTCCTGGCTCATTGACCCTGGTTCTACACAACCTTGAGTTTCCCCCTGGAGAAGAGGCCTTCTTAAGAGACTGGTCTTGAAGCACCTACCCATGTATTAAGGACTTCCTAGAGAATAGGAAAATTAAATCTACTTTAGTCCTTAAAGATGTAACATCAGGTGATTCCTTGCCCTTACAGAAGTACGTCCAGATTAAGAGTTTTTGTGCTTTTCTGCTGGTCAGGGCATTTACAGACAGACCATTTCTTGACAACATTACCTCTTCCTTTACACTGAAACACCGATACCAAACAAAGTGAGAGAGGGATTTCGGCCTAACCCTAATTCATTCACACTCATTTTTTTTAAGATAATACAGAACCCCTCACTAGCTACATCAAAGTTAAAGAGATTATATAGTTCGTTTGGTTGAAAAAGACATCTGTTCATCTATTTCAACCAGGAAATATGATACAACACCAGCCTGCACTCTCACATATCCCTGTTGAACCTCAAGCAGCAAAAAACTACTACAAGGCTTGGATCTCAATTACCTCTAAACCTCTATTACCTCTCAATTACCTCTAAAAGGGAAAAAAAATAATTCCTGACTCCTGGTGGCAATCAGATAAAATCCATGGGTCAACGCCGCTGGAAATTACCTAGTAATTATATCTGTGGATGTCCTTGAATTCAAGGAAAGCAGCCAAGCCCCCTTTAAGCACAGATATGTAGATATAGAATTTTCAATAACTACTTCCTGTGGTAAGATAGTCCATATTTAACTGTATTTTTACTGTAAAGAACCCCTTCCTAAATTGATGGCAAAAACTGTTTTTCTCTCCTGAACAAGGCTCCTGACCAAGATAGAGTCATCCACAAACCCCTCCTTTTACCTACTGCTACATAACTGCTGGACGATCAAGAAATTCAACAAGTATCTACTGAAGCATTTAATTCGGGCAGCTAGGATCCAGAAAGCCAAGCACTGGAAGGATCCGCAGGGCCCATCATGAAGCTGGGGGTAAGAGCAGGATGCAGGCAGACAGTGGAAAGCAAAGCAGAGGACTTAGGGAGAAAGAGGAGGACACAGGGACAGAGGGGGATGCCAGGAGGACACTAAAGGTACAAGGGGACACAGGGGCACACAAGAGGTGGATCCAGCAGAGGAAGAGGTAGCAAAGTGGGGAGACTCACAGCACAGGAATTTGCGTGTTCAAAGAAATATAAGACCTCCTCTGACAATAAGCCCTAGCACACCTTTTGGAGCAAAAATTGATATAAGAAACGCTCTTATTTTGGGAAAACATGGGTATGTAGAGGATCTATTTTCAATAAACCTTTTTTTACACTACACATCTTTTGTGTGATCTTTAGTATATTGTTGAAAATGTGGTCATTTGCAACAGTCTGTATAACCCATAATATTTTTCATTAAAGAACTGTTCATGATGTGTGTTTTTTAACATCTGTGTTAGTGAATAGATTAGGGCTCTGCAATGGCCCCAGCACTTATTTGTATGGTTGAGCTGAACACAGGGATTTCCTTATTATTGCAGGAGGCTTCTAGGATTTTCCATAAGTGCCCTCATTTCTGAGAGTGCATCTGGGACAACTTTGCTGAATGACACAGAGGAGGGGAAGAGGTCATTGTCCCTTAGCATTCAGACACTTTGCAAGGTGGCTACAATGTATAGTCTTTCCTTGCCAGATAACCCCTAAAAACATATGCATGTGGTCTGGCATGCGATAATGCAGGCACATGCGCACTGCACTCCTTTTCCAAGTCACCTAGACTGCATGTTTGGGAAAAGGTCTGTTTTTTTTTGTGTACCTTATCATATCATTTTTAAACATTATCTGACTCTGGTAATTCCAGGATATTCATAGATGACATCAATAATCATAACATTTATGGTAAATGATTGTCAGCTTAGAATGTGCAGGTAGTATGCCCTCCAACACAGCATGTGCAGATAGTCTCCCCCCAATACAGTATGTTCAGATAGTATGCCACCAACACAGTGCAGATATCATGACCTTAACATAGCAAGTCATATGTGAGCTATAATGTCACCCAATGGCCTGCAAAAGCCTGTAGCACAATCTCACCCATACACACACAATCTCTGTAGAAACATATGCAGTGCAACCCTCCATTTCCCCTTTGCAAAGTAACCATAATATTCTTGCACAGCACTGACCAAAACATATGTGATTATGCTTGCTACAAGTCATCCCCTCCACCCAGTAACCCAGAAGCCAGCAAATGAATGCTTTCTGGCTTCCATGTGGAATGGTGGTGCCAGAACTGCTATTCCATATGCAGGCCATCAATATTTAAAGATGCAGAAGACCGCATCTATAAGAAATACATTTTGTGTGTGTGGAGCCGGTAAAAAAGCCTCAGGGGACCGCATTCGGCCCGGGGGCCTTAGTTTGAGGATTACTGTCCTAGAACCTACAGCAGCGCTAATTAGGACGTAGAATCTATGTCCTGGAACTTTAACCAATTAAAGTATACCTGAATTCAGAGGTATAGGGAGGTTGCCATATTTATTTTCTTTTAAATGGTACCAGTTGCCTGGCAGTCCTGATGATCTCTTTGGCTGCAGTAGTGTCTGAATCACACCCCTGAAACATTGTCTTTTCATGCTTGATCAGAGTCTATGGCTAAA
This sequence comes from Hyperolius riggenbachi, assembly GCF_040937935.1. Taxonomy (NCBI): domain Eukaryota; kingdom Metazoa; phylum Chordata; class Amphibia; order Anura; family Hyperoliidae; genus Hyperolius; species Hyperolius riggenbachi. Next base: position 141,739,287 of record NC_090656.1, read on the forward strand.
GGTATTGAAGGCACATGATAGCCTCCATATCCCTCTCAGTTCAGGTGTACAGGATCTTCTCAAAAAATTAGCATATTGTGATAAAGTTCATTATTTTCTGTAGTGTACTGATAAACGTTAGACTTTCATATACAGTGGTGTGAAAAACGATTTGCCCCCTTCCTGATTTCTTATTCTTTTGCATGTTTGTCACACTTAAATGTTTCTGCTCATCAAAAACCGTTAACTATTAGTCAAAGATAACATAATTGAACACAAAATGCAGTTTTAAATGATGGTTTTTATTATTTAGTGAGAAAAAAAACTCAAAACCTACATGGCCCTGTGTGAAAAAGAAATTTCCCCCTGAACCTAATAACTGGTTGGGCCACCCTTAGCAGCAATAACTGCAATCAAGCGTTTGCGATAACTTGCAACAAGTCTTTTACAGCGCTCTGGAGGAATTTTGGCCCACTCATCTTTGCAGAATTGTTGTAATTCAGCTTTATTTGAGGGTTTTCTAGCATGAACTGCCTTTTTAAGGTCATGTCACAACATCTCAATAGGATTCAGGTCAGGACTTTGAATAGGCCACTCCAAAGTCTTCATTTTGTTTTTCTTCAGCCATTCAGAGGTGGATTTGCTGGTGTGTTTTGGGTCATTGTCCTGCTGCAGCACCCAAGATCGCTTCAGCTTGAGTTGACAAACAGATTGCTGGACATTCTCCTTCAGGATTTTTTGGTAGACAGTAGAATTCATGGTTCCATCTATCACAGCAAGCCTTCCAGGTCCTGAAACAGCAAAACAACCCCAGACCATCACACTACCACCACCATATTTTACTGTTGGTATGATGTTCTTTTGCTGAAATGCTGTGTTACTTCTACGCCAGATGTAATGGGACACGCACCTTCCAAAAAGTTCAACTTTTGTCTCGTCGGTCCACAAGGTATTTTCCAAAAAGTCTTGGCAATCATTGAGATGTTTTTTAGCAAAATTGAGATGAGTCTTAATGTTCTTTTTGCTTAAAAGTGGTTGCGCCTTGGATATCTGCCATGCAGGCCGTTTTTGCCCAGTCTCTTTCTTATGGTGGAGTCGTGAACACTGACCTTAATTGAGGCAAGTGAGGCCTGCAGCTCTTTAGATGTTGTCCTGGGGTCTTTTGCGGCCTCTCGGATGAATTTTCTCCGCGCTCTTGGGGTAATTTTGGTCGGCTGGCCACTCCTGGGAAGGTTCTTCACTGTTCCATGTTTTTGCCATTTTGTGGATAATGGCTCTCACTGTGGTTCGCTGGAGTCCAAAAGCTTTAGAAATGGCTTTATAACCTTTACCAGACCGATAGATCTCAATTACAGTACTTTTGTTCTCATTTGTTTCTGAATTTCTTTGGATCTTGGCATGATGTCTAGCTTTTGAGGTGCTTTTGGTCTACTTCTCTGTGTCAGATATCTCCTATTTAAGTGATTTCTTGATTGAAACAGGCGTGGCAGTAATTAGGCCTGGGGCTGAATACAGAAATTGAACTCAGGTGTGATAAACCACAGTTAAGTTATTTTTTAACAAGGGGGGCAATCACTTTTTCACACAGGGCCATGTAGGTTTTGATTTTTTTTTTCACTAAATAATAAAAACCATCATTTAAAACTGTATTTTGTGTTTAATTATGTTATCTTTGACTAATAGTTAACGGTTTTTGATGAGCAGAAACATTTAAGTGTGACAAACATGCAAAAGAATAAGAAATCAGGAAGGGGGCAAATAGTTTTTCACACCACTGTATTTTAGATTCAAATACACACAACTGAAGTAGTTCAAGACTTTTATTGTTTTAATATTGATGATTTTGGCATACAGCTCATGAAAACCCAAATTTCCTATCTCAAAAAATTAGCATATTTCATCCGACCAATAAAAGAAAAGTGTTTTTAAAACAAAAAAAGTCAACCTTCAAATAATTATGTTTAGTTATGCACTCAATACTTGGTCGGGAATCCTTTTGCAGAAATGACTGCTTCAATGCGGCGTGGCATGGAGGCAATCAGCCTGTGGCACTGCTCAGGTGTTATGGAAGCCCAGGATGCTTCGATAGCCGCCTTAAGCTCATTCAGAGTGTTGGGTCTTGTGTCTCTCAACTTTCTTTTCACAATATACCACAGATTCTCTATGGGGTTCAGGTCAGGAGAGTTGGCAGGCCAATTGAGCACAGTAATACCATGGTCAGTAAACCATTTACCAGTGGTTTTGGCATTGTGAGCAGGTGCCAGGTCGTGCTGAAAAGTGAAATCTTCATCTCTATAAAGCTTTTCAGCAGATGGAAGCATGAACCCACTTTTGACCCAGAAACAGCGGCAGAAGCGCCTGACCTAAGCTACAGAGAAGCAGCACTGGACTGGTGCACAGTGGTCCAAACAAAATGAAAGCAACTTTTACATGTCATTCGGAAATCAAGGTGCCAGAGTCTGGAGGAAGACTGGGGACTCGGGGAGAGGGAAATGCCAAAATGCCTGAAGTCCAGTGTCAAGTACCCACAGTCAGTGATGGTCTGGGGGGCCATGTCAGCTGCTGGTGTTGGTCCACTGTGTTTTATCAAGGGCAGGGTCAATGCAGCTAGCTATCAGGAGATTTTGGAGCACTTCATACTTCCATCTGCTGAAAAGCTTTATGGAGAGGAAGATTTCATTTTTCAGCACGACCTGGCACCTGCTCACAGTGCCAAAACCACTGGTAAATGGTTTACTGACCATGGTATTACTGTGCTCAATTGGCCTGCCAACTCTCCTGACCTGAACCCCGTAGAGAATCTGTGGGATATTGTGAAGAGAAAGTTGAGAGACGCAAGACCTAACATTCTGAATGAGCTTAAAGAGAGTCTGAAGCGAGAATAGATCTCGCTTCAGACCTCATAGCTAGCAGGGGCATGCGTGCCCCTGCTAAAACGCCGCTATAGCGCGGCTTAACGGGGGTCCCTGTCCCCCCAAACCCCCTCCGAGCAGCGGGGGAGCGCTTCCTGGTTGGGGCAGGGCTAACCGCCGCAGCCCTGCCCCATGCGCGTCTGTCAGACGCGTACCTCCGCCTCTCCCCCGCCCCTCTCAGTCTTCCTTCACTGAGAGGGGCGGGGGAGAGGCGGCGATGCGCGTCTGATAGACGCGACTGGAGGCAGGGCTGCAGCCGTTAGCCCTGCCTCCAGGAAGATCAGCTCCAGCGACCTTTTTCCGACCCAGGTTTGCGGGGGGTGGGTTGGGGGTGAAGGGACCCCCGTTAAGCCGCGGGATAGCGGCGTTTTAGCAGGGGCACACGTGCCCCTGCTATATATAAGACCTGAAGCGAGATTTAGTCTCGCTTCAGTGTCTCTTTAAGGCCGCTATCGAAGCATCCTGGGCCTCCATAACACCTGAGCAGTGCCACAGGCTGATTGCCTCCATGCCACGCCGCATTGAAGGAGTCATTTCTGCAAAAGGATTCCCGACCAAGTATTGAGTGCATAACTAAACATAATTATTTGAAGGTTGACTTTTTTGTTTTAAAAACACTTTTCTTTTATTGGTCGGATGAAATATGCTAATTGTTTGAGATAGGAAATTTGGGTTTTCATGAGCTGTATGCCAAAATCATCAATATTAAAACAATCAAAGGCTTGAACTACTTCAGTTGTGTGTATTTGAATCTAAAATATATGAAAGTCTAATGTTTATCAGTACATTACTGAAAATAATGAACTTTATCACAATATACTAATTTTTTGAGAAGATCCTGTACTTTAGCTACTATACAGTATATTTTTATTACTTTTTTCATAGCACAATAGGATGCCTGCTGAAATATAACAGTGTTTTCAAAGTATGATTTTTTTTTTCTAAAGGCTCGCTCTAATAAAAAGAACAAAGCTATTTCACTTGCAGTGATAATAAACAAAACAGAAGTTCTAATGTTCCAGAGAGAAAAGAACTCATCTTGTATGTTGCACCTGTTTCCTGTTGAACGGCCTGAGCTAGAACAAATCACAAGCTAAATGTACATAGTCTTGGAAAAAAGCCCAGCAGGGACTTGCTCATTATAATATCTGCCTTTAGATAAAAACTAGGCCATCTTATTAAACAAAATAGGGTACAAAACTTACCATAATCATGATAGTTATCAGAGGGCTTTTAAATTATACACTTCTCTTTAAGAAATTATAAACACTGTAGTTTAGCATGGGCATTTCAGATGTATATAGAGGCAATTTAGGCAATTCAACTCAGTTTGCTAATTTTCCTGCTGCTCAGGGCCGGTCTCCACTAGGAGCTGTGGCTGTTTCCGATTCGCCGGTAGCTCCTGTTGTGCTGCGAAGACACAGCCCATATCACCATATCACTATTGGTAGATGGGGGAAGATTTTTATTAATAAAATAGTTATATGAATATTTATTTTAAAAAAGTATAAACACGGGGGGAGGGGGGGGGGGGGGGTTGGAAGGGATCAGACCCCACCAACAGGAAGCTCTGTTGGTGGGGAGAAAAGGGGGGGGGGATCACTTGTGTGCTGAGTTGTGTGACCCTGCATCTATGCCTTAAAGCTGCAGTGGTCAATTAGGGAAAATTGTCCTGGTCTTTAGGGGGTTTAGCTTGCTTTGTGTGTGTGGCGTTTTCGTACTTGGGCTAAAGCTCGCAGCTCACCCAAGGTACGAGAACGCCAGTCTGAGTGCAAGCAGCTCGACAGCAGAGTAGGAATTGTCTAAGTGTCTAGCAGTACAGTCATGGCAGCAGTACAACATGGAGTGTTGTTAAGGGGCGACAGCTTTGTGTTTAGCTTGAATAAGGCTGCTGGTTGAAACCCCTGTCAGGAACTGTCTCCGCAGGCTTTCCGTGGGGCCGGTTCCTGACACAATATATACAGCCAGGTGGTGCCCAATGTAGGTAGCGAGCTATAGGTGCTCCAGTATAGATAGCCAGGTACAGGTGGGTGCTCCAGTATAGTCACACGCTCTAGTCTTCTCGCCACCTGGCTGTGTCCTCCTGCTATGGTCACTTCCGGCGGCACCTCTGACATCATGAGAGGCCGCCGGGTAACCATGGAGAAAGGATGCGGCCAGGCGATGAGAAGACTAGAGCGCTGAGAGGGGAGGAGTCCATGTGGGAACAGGACTGTGTAAGTTACTGCGCCCCTTGCCGTGGAAACAGGCGGCCACTTCTCTCCTGGGGGGTGAGATCCGCCATTTTGTCTGCAGCCCCTGGGGGTCCCACTAACAGGTGCTGATTTACCCTCAGTGGTCCGCGGACCCCAGGTTGAGAAAACACTGTCTTAGAGGAATCCCTCCAGCCTTGCCCTACATCACTAACTGAATAGAAAGTCTGAATGGTGTGTGTGCAAGTGTGTGTGGGGGACATACAGTATACAACCAAGTTGTAATGTTTGCACAATCGTGAGCTTATTAACGTTGTCAAAATTCATTCAATACATTTTTTATTATCATTATTATTATGCAAATTACTCTAGCACCTGGAGTTTTGTTTATCTTATTGCATGTCAAATGTTTTGGACACATTATACTCCAAAGGCAGCTGCATTATATTACTAGCGCAACTTAAATTTTTGTACTTTCTTTGTTAATAATCCAAAGGTAAGTTGGGCCCGGTCCAATCGTCCAGCAGATAGATCCAGGATGGATGGATCAGCATTGAAGGACAAAGGACTGGGTGTGTGTTCAGACTTTTAATCCCTCACTCCTGGGGTGGAAATTGTAATGAGATGGGTAGACTCTGATGTCTGATCCACTGCTGCCCTTCTCATTAGAGGAAGAAATGAGTTTCAATATTTTAACCAGCAACAATCCCACTAAGTTTTGTACAGCTGGCATAAATTAAAATATGAAATGATGATAGAAAACCTAAATTATTTATTAATAGGTTAATTAAAATTTACCTTAAATCCCCTCTCACTCTGTCTCCCTTGGGATGTGTTTCCTACACTCATTAAGCTGCCAGAGGGGGGAAATTTACAACATTGAACTGATTAGGGCTTTTATCAGTTAGTCTCATCTCCTTATTTAAAGAGACTCTGAAGCGAGAATAAATCTCGCTTCAGAGCTCATAGTTAGCAGGGGCATGTGTGCCCCTGCTAAAACGCCGCTATCCCACGGCTAAACGGGGATCCCTTCACTCCCAACCCCCCCCCCCCCCCCCCTCCCCCCTGCAAAATCAAATTTTGCTCTTCCTGGAGGCAGGGCTAACGGCTGCAGCCCTGCCACTCAGCGCGTCTATTAGACGCGCATCGCTGCCTCTCCCCGCCCCTCTCAGTGAAGGAAGACTGAGAGGGGCGGGGGAGAGGCGGAGGTACGCGTCTGATAGACGCGCGGGAGGCAGGGCTGCGGCGGTTAGCTCTGCCCCAATGCGGAAGCGCTCCCCCGCTGTACGGAGGGGATTTGAGGGATCAGGGACCCCCGTTAAGCCGCGGGATAGCGGCGTTTTAGCAGGGGCACACATGCCCCTGCTATCTATGAGGTCTGAAGCGAGATTTATTCTCGCTTCAGACTCTCTTTAAGGGTTGTCTAAAGGTGCATACACACACAGTACGTCCGCCAACCACTGGTCCGTCAGACCCTCCCGCTGAGCAGACGTTCAGCCGACAGTAGCGTGCTGTCGGCGAACTGATAAGGCTGTTTATGAACGATCCGCTGAGCAGATCGTTCAGAAACAGCCTTATCAGTCTGCCGACAGTGCGTACACACGCGCTACTGTCGGCTGAACGTCCGCCCGGCGGGAGGGTCTAAAGGACCCTTCGTTGGCGGCCATAGTGCGTGTGTATGCACCTTAAGGGGTAATTTGGTTAGCAGGCCAAGCCTGCTTGGAAGAGATAATGGGTTTATTGCCTTCTCTACAGGAAAAGAAATGAACAAGTCTTTGATGCCCTAATTTCCTATGGAAAGGCTTGGAATGCCATTTCTGACAGAACACTTTCTTTCTAAGCAAAACTCAAACTTAAGGGAAACTCTGGGGCAAGTCTTTGAGTGCTTAATTTCATGCGAATGGCAAATTTATAACAGTCTGGAATTTGCATTTGCGGCTTGGTCCATGAGCAGTGTGTGCACATTGCATTTGTATTCCGATTGACAGTGTGAATGTAGGATGTGCTCACTGTCCATTTTTCCATTTCACTGCTTTCTAGAATACGCTGCTTTTTACTTTATTGTGAATGGGCCCATAAATTAGTCCAAAGTGTAACATTTCTAGGGATGATATGGACTGAGTGACTGACTGTAACGAGCGGCGGGGATACGACCACCACCGTCCCCGCCACTCAGCGGCCAGCGGCGAGACCTTTATGCGTCTCAGAGACGCGTCAGCTGACCTGCGGGTCGGCTGATGTCACGGGGAGCGCTCCTTGCCCCTGATTGGCCGGGCTGGCGGGGGTGTGCCTGGGAGTCTCCTGCCAGCATAAAGACAGCGAGCTGTCAGTAGCTCGCTGTCTGTTGTTGCGAATACTTTGTGTTAGCGCTCAGATCTTTGATAGCTTAAAGAGAACCCGAGGTGTGTTTAAAGAATGTTATCTGCATACAGAGGCTGGATCTGCCTATACAGCTCAGCCTCTGTTGCTATCCCAAACCCCCCCCCCCCCTAAGGTCCCCCTGCACTCTGCAATCCCCCATAAATCACAGCCGTGCTGTGAGGCTGTGTTTACATCTGTAGTGTCAGTCTCGGCTGCTCCCCCGCCTCCTGCATAGCTCCGGTCCCTGCCCCCATCCCTTCCCGCCAATCAGCAGGGAGGGAAGGGATGCAGGCGGGGACCGGAGTTCTGCAGGAGGTGGGGAGAGCAGCAGACTGACACTATAGAGATAATCACAGCCAGCTCTGACAAGCTGTTTGTCAGCAGCATGGCTGTGATTTATGAGGGATTGCAGAGTGCAGGGGGACCATATTGGGGTTTGGGATAGCAACAGAGGCTGGGCTGTATAGGCAGATCCAGCCTCTGTATGCACATAACATTCTTCAAACCCAGCTCGGGTTTTCTTTAAATATCTAAACTTGTTAGACTGTATATTATCTGTGTATGACTCTGGCTCATTCTGACTATTCTTCCGGTCAGTGATTCTGTACTTCTGTACTGTCTCCTTGAAGTGTGTGGATGTTTACAGCAGAGTTGCGGCGTCCCGCAACCGCCAGGTACCTGATCTCAGAGGCCCAAGAGAGGACGCCAAGCTCTCACCCACGTGTGGAGTAGGGGAGCGTCCCGTCAGCCATCCGCAGTTACCCACGCCCACATACGCGTTACGCCCACATCACGTGGGCTTCTTCAGTGTGATGATGCTGTGGATCACACACAGGGATGTGCTGTCGCTGTGCGGATGTTGGAAGACGCAACCTTACTGTAAGTGACAGTGAAGGATGCTTTGAGGCCGGGTATAGCTGTTGTTGCTAATATAGCTGTCGGCTTGTCATACAGGCGGTTTTTGTCAAACAGGACGGTGCCTGAAGGAATGGACAAATTACCATTGATGAAGCATCAATTTAGCCCTTGATCTGCTAAATACAGTGGTACCAGAAGGGCCTTATTAGTAGGCCTAGAGTCATTGAACATTTGCTCGTAATCCCACAGTTTCATACAGGTGCAGTCTGAGGAGATCGGCCGATCCCGATTGTTGTATGTGGCCAACTGTTGGTGTGTGTGAGTTCAGGAGCGCTCCTGTTACGGCAGCCTATGCAGTTTTTTATGGGGGGAGGTTTTGGGTTTGGGGATTCCAGTGGGTTACAGGGAATTGTTACAATTGATCATAATAAAGTTTTGTATTTTTATAGTTCTTTGAGTGGCGGTCACTCTTTTTGTGCCATGTATCGATTTTTGTTGACCAGCCTTCCCCATGTATTGGGTGAACTAATTTATTAAAGGACCTGTGCACCGGATTCATACAATTTTGCTGTCTGAGGTCGTGCGGACCCTCCAGACTGCGGGCGCACCAGGGCAGTCCCCTCAAGTTGTTGAACCCAGAATGCCCATACCCGAGAAATTTTCTGGGCATAAATCTGATTTTCAGAATTTCAGGAACCGCTGTCTTTCCTATTTTGAAATGAGACCCATTTCTTCCGGTTCCGAGAGCCAGAGAGTGACTTTTATTAAGACACTGTTATCAGGGGATTCACAGTCATGGGCTTACAGTCATGAAGTTGTCATGAAGCTTTGTCTTCAGTACAGGAATTTTTCAAAGCCATGGCGATAATATACGACGATCCTGACATTGCAGTTACTGCTGAAAGGAAGCTTAAGACCCTCAGGCAGGGACATAACACTGTGGAAACCTATGCCGCTGAATTCAGAAGGTGGGCTGTGTCGGCTAGATGGGGACCCTTTGCTTTATTAGATTGTTTTTTTATCGGGTTTGGCTGATCCCGTCTCTGATGTGATGCTGAGTCATCCGGAGCCTAAAACTGTTGACGAGGCCATCTCATTAGTGGTTAAGATTGATCGCCGCATTCGCTACCAAAAGCAAACTCGTGGTAAATACTCTGGGAGATCCGTTCCCATTGCCTCTCCGTCTCCTTCTCCTCCTCAGGATGAGCCGATGCAGATCGGACATTCAAAGCTTTCAGAGGTAGAGAAAAATCGGAGACGGACGGAGAGGCTCTGCCTATACTGTGCGGAAAAGGGTCATGTAGCACACAATTGCCCTAAGAAGTCGGAAAACTTTGCCGCCTAGGTGTAGCTAGAGGTATTACACTAGGCGAGCCAGCTTTACCTCTAACCGATAATCGTTTATTGCTCCCTTGTTCTATTACCTGGGAAGACCAAGTTTTGTCTACCCAGGCATTTATAGACTGGGGTTCTGCTGCTAATTTTATTGATTATGACTTTGTTAAGAAATGGGGTATACCACTACTTCCTTTAGACAGGCAAATTTTTGTTACAGCAGTGAACGACTCACCATTACAGGGCAGTCAGGCCCTTTCACAAACACCCAGTCTCTGGTGTCACTTGGGAGTATTACACAAAGAGAGTTTACATTTTTTTGTGCTCAAAATGGCCACCTCCACCGTGATTCTTGGGATGCCGTGGCTACAAAAACACTCTCCCCAGATAGATTGTAGTTCTGGCCAGTTATTAAGCTGGTCTCCATTTTGCCATCGACATTGCATAGAGAGAGTTGCGATTTGTGCCACCCAGGTTCAATTGAAAGGCTTGCCCTCCCAATATGCGGAATTCGCTGACGTGTTTTGTCCCAAGTCGGCAGACAAACTTCCTCCGCATCGGAGTTTTGATTGTCCCATTGAATTAAGACCGGGTTGTATGCCCCCTAGAGGTCATTTGTATAACCTTTCTGGTCCTGAAAAACTTGCTATGCAGGATTACATAAAGGAAAACCTAGCAAAAGGGGTTCATCCGTCCCTCTAAGTCTCCGGCCGGAGCAGGATTCTTTTTCGTCCAGAAAAAGGACGGTGGGCTTCACCCATGTATCGATTATCGAGAACTGAACAAGATTACCGTAAAAAATCGTTACCCACTCCCTTTGATTGATGATTTGTTCTCCCAGGTTACTGACGCATGTATCTTCTCTAAACTCAATTTAAGAGGGGCATACAACCTAGTACATATAAGGGAGGGTGACAAATAGAAGACGGCGTTTAACACACCCGACGGGCACTACGAGTATCTTGTTATGCCCTTCGGGTTGTGTAATGCTCCCGCTGTCTTCCAGGAGTTGGTCAATGAGATCTTCAGAGAGGTGCTGGGGTGGTTCGTTCTGGTGTACTTGGACGATATACTGATTTTCTCACCTAACCTGACAAAACACAGGGAGCATGTAAAGTTTGTCTTAAGGAAGCTTAGACAAAACCTGTTATATGCTAAACTTCAAAAATGTCTTTTTGAAGTGTCTGAAGTCCCTTTTTAAGGGTATGTCATTTCCACTTCCGGGCTCTCCATGGATCCCAAAAAGGTTTCGGCAGTTCTGGAATGGCCACAGCCCATGGGGCTAAAAGCATTTCAGAGATTTTTGGGCTTTTCCAATTACTATAGAAAGTTTATCAAGGGATTCTCTTCCGTGGTGTCACCTCTCACTGATCTTACGAAGAAAGGGGCAGACACTTACAATTGGTCACCAGAAGCACATGCTGCTTTTTCGACATTGAAGAAATTGTTTTGCTCCGCCCCTGTTTTGCGACATGTGGACGTCACCTGTCCCTTTATAGTGGAGGTGGATGCCTCGGAGATCGGAGGATTGGCAGGGATCTTTTAAGAAAATTTGGCGTATGGTCAAAGATAATTTCGGGAAAGCTTTCCAGTCTCAGAAAATACAGGCAGATAAGAAACGGTCAGTGGAATGGGACTTTCTACGAGGGGATATGGTTTGGGTTTCGACCCGGCATCTGGCGCTGAAACAACCCTCGGCAAAATTAGGCCCTAAATTTATCGGCCCATACCCCGTTTCCAAAAAGATTAATGATGTGACATATGTGATTGCAATGCCATCTAGTATGATAGGTGTGAAGTCTTTTCATGTGTCTTTGTTGGCCTGCTGTGCATGTGGATTCCTCCCCCCCCCCCCCCTGTAGTGATTGATGGGGAGCCTGAGTACGAGATTATGGAGATTCTCGATTCTCGTTGGGTTCAGAATTCAGTGCAGTATCTGGTCCACTGGAAGGGGTATGGGCCGGAAGAGAGATCGTGAGTACCGGGCCATCGGCTTCATGCGGAGGAACTAAGACACAGGTTTCACAAATTACATCCGGAGAAACCATGTAAGACGTGTCCGGAGTCCACGCCTCAAGGGGGGGTACTGTAACGAGCGGCGGGGATACGACCACCGCCGTCCCCGCTGCTCAGTTCAGACCGCGGCCAGTGACGAGACCTTTACGCGTCTCGGAGACGCGTCAGCAGACCTGCGGGTCGGCTGACGTCACGGGGAGTGCTCCTCGCCCCTGATTGGCCGGGCTGGCGGGGGCGTGCCTGGGAGTCCCCTGCCAGCATAAAGACAGTGAGCTGTCGGTAGCTCGCTGTCTGTTGTTGCGAATACTTCGTGTTAGCGCTCAGATCTTTGATAGCTTAAATATCTTTTTTTTTTTTTTTTTTTTTTAGGACATCAGCCAAATTTTAGCCCAGACCAAAAAAAAAAATGACTTCATAGCCATGCTCCTGCGTCCCTGGGCCCAGATTCGCATCATTGTCCCACAAATACTACTACAAACAAAAAAAAGAAGAAAAGAGTCAGAAACAAGAAAAAAGAAGGAAAGGGAAAAGAAAGAAAAAAAGAAAGTTCAGCATAGTAGTCGAAAGTCCGCAAAAAATTCTATTTAGGAAGATTAAGTTGAATTCAATGCCCTCTCCCATACTTCTTTAATCTGGTCAATTGCCAAATTCCCTCCAGAGCTAAATCCATCCCCACTCTCTATACTAAAAAATGATGTCAACTTTAATTTCCAATCAAACAAAGATAAAGGTGTAGTATCTTTCCATCTATCTATAATTGGTTTTCTAGCCATAAGAGAACAAATATATATGATATGATAGCTTAAATATCTAAACTTGTTAGACTGTATATTATCTGTGTATGACTCTGGCTCGTTCTGACTATTCTTCCGCTCAGTGATTCTGTACTTCTGCCCATCTGATCTTGCTGCTGACTCTGCCTGTTATAACTAGTGTTGGGCGAACACCTGGATGTTCGGGTTCGTGAACGTTCGCCGAACATGGCCGCGATGTTCGGGTGTTCGCGCCGAACTCCGAACATAATGGAAGTTAATGGGGACCCGAACTTTCGTGCTTTGTAAAGCTTCCTTACATGCTACATACCCCAAATTTGCAGGGTATGTGCACCTTGGGAGTGGGTACAAGAGGAAAAAAAATATTTGAAAAAGAGCTTATAGTTTTTGAGAAAATTGATTGTAAAGTTTCAAAGGAAAAAATGTCTTTTAAATGCGGAAAATGTCATTTTTGTTTGCACAGGTAACATGCTTTTTGTCGCCATGCAGTCATAAATGTAATACAGATAAGAGGTTCCAGGAAAAGGGACCGGTAACGCTAACCCAGCAGCAGCACACGTGATGGAACAGGAGGAGGGCGGCGCAGGAGGAGAAGGCCACGCTTTGAGACACAACAAGCCAGGCCTTGCATGAGGACAAGAAGCGTGCGGATAGCAATGCATTTTGTCGCCATGCAGTCATAAATGTAATACAGATAAGAGGTTCAATAAACAGGGACCGGAAACGCTAACCCATCACAGATGGTCATTGTTCATGTTACTTGGTTGGGGTCCAGGAGTGTTGCGTAGTCGTTTCCAATCCAGGATTGATTCATTTTCATTTGAGTCAGACGGTCTGCATTTTCTGTGGAGAGGCGGATACGCCGATCTGTGACGATGCCTCCGGCAGCACTGAAACAGCGTTCCGACATAACGCTGGCTGCCGGGCAAGCCAGCACCTCTATTGTGTACATTGCCAGCTCGTGCCAGGTGTCTAGCTTCGATACCCAATAGTTGAAGGGTGCAGATGGATTGTTCAACACAGCTACGCCATCTGACATGTAGTCCTTGACCATCTTCTCCAGGCGATCGGTTTTGGAGGTGGATCTGCACGCTTGCTGTTCTGTGGGCTGCTGCATGGGTGTCAGAAAATTTTCCCACTCCAAGGACACTGCCGATACCATTCCCTTTTGGGCACTAGCTGCGGCTTGTGTTGTTTGCTGCCCTCCTGGTCGTCCTGGGTTTGCGGAAGTCAGTCTGTCGGCGTACAACTGGCTAGAGGAGGGAGAGGATGTCAATCTCCTCTCTAAAGTCTCCACAAGGGCCTGCTGGTATTCTTCCATTTTGACCTGTCTGAGTCTTTCTTCAAGCAGTTTTCGAACATTGTGTTTGTACCGTGGATCCAGAAGGGTATAAACCCAGTAATTGGTGTTGTCCAGAATGCGCACAATGCGTGGGTCGCGTTCAATGCAGTCTAGCATGAATTGAGCCATGTGTGCCAGAGTCCTGCCAGAATCCTCATCATCCTCTTGTGAGCGTTGTGATAGTTGTGATGCATCATAGTCATCACCTTCTTCCTGGTCTGCTTCTGCTGACCATTCGCGCTGAATTGTGGAAGTCCAACGTGCACCTCTCTGGCCCTCGTCAGTGGTGGCATGAAATTCCTGCTCCAACTCCAGCTGTTCCTCCTCCTCTTCTTCGTCATAGCTGCTGGGGCTAGCGTTTCCTGAGGAAGATGGCCTGATGTTGGTTTTATCACGCTGATCGTTTTCTCCTTCAGATTCCCCCAGTTGCATCATAACAGCTGTTTCCTTGATTTTCAACATTGACCTCTTCAGTAAACACAGCAGTGGTATGGTAATGCTGACTGAAGAGTTGTCACTGCTCACAAGCAACGTGGATTGCTCAAAATTTTGGAGGACTTGGCAGAGGTCCAACATGTTGACCCAATCGGATCCACAGAAGCTTGGCAGCTGTCCGGATGCACCTCGGTACTGCGCCGTCATGTACTGGACCACTGCACTCTTCTGCTCACAAAAGCGGGCTAGCATGTGCAGCGTAGAATTCCAGTGCGTAGGGACATCACACAGCAAGCGATGGTGGGGGAGATTGAAGTGCTCCTGCATCTTGGCGAGTGCCCCCGAAGCAGTACTGGAATTTCTACAATGTTTGGCCACTCGTCGCACCTTCAACAGAAGATCGGCCACGCCTGGGTATGTCCTCAGGAACCGCTGAACTACTAGGTTCATCACGTGCACCAGGCAAGGGATGTGTGTCAGCTTAGCCAACCTTAAAGCGGGAATGAGATTACTCCCATTATCACACACAACCATGCCCGGTTTCAGGTCCAGCGGTGCCAGCCACAAATCCGTCCTTTTTTCCCCTCCAAATTTCCTCCCCTGTGTGCTGCTTATCCCCAAGGCAGATCAGCTTCAGCAACGCTTGCTGACGCATGCCAACAGCTGTGCTGCACTGCTTCCACGATCCTACTGCTGCTGGGTTAGCGTTTCCGGATGAGGTACAGCTTTGAGATGCGTTGGAGGAGAAGGAGTCAGAGAGGTCGGTGCTGCTGTTGTTATCCAGTGGGAGGGACGGCGGTGCAGCTGTTTGCGGCGTGGGCAAAACCCGCGCTGTAGCAGGTGAGGAATCGCTGCCAGGCAACACAAGGTTCACCCAGTGCGCGGTAAGGGAGATGTATTGACCCTGGCCGAACGCACTCGTCCAGGTGTCAGTGGTGAGGTGAACCTTGCAGGCAACGGCATTCTTCAAGCTTTGGATTATTTTGCTGACCACGTGCTCATGCAACTCAGGCACTGCAGAGCGCGCAAAGTGGTAGCGGCTGGGAACCACGTAACGTGGGATGGCCACTGACATCATGCCCTTGAAGCTGTTTGTCTCCACCACTCGATATGGCAGCATTTCGCAGGCCAGAAGCTTGGCTATGCTGGCTGTTAGTGCCACGGCCCAGGGGTCATTTGCTGGCAATTTCCTCTTGCGCTCAAGCATCTCCGAGACAGACAACTGAACCGTAGGGCTGCACACTGAACGGCTGTTGGTTGTTGTGTTTGATGAAGACTGGGAGACCTCAAGAGCACTATTCCGGAAAGTGACAGTGTCAGCGTCGTCTGATGTTTGTGAATGTTGTTGTGAACCACGCAATGGCTGGGCTACTGCTGCTGCTGAGGAGGGTCTGGTGGTAAGTCTGGTGACCCCAAGGGAGGCAGTGTTGCTGGTACCCTGTCCTGCCGCGTTTGCCCACAGAGTGGGATGTTTGGATACCATGTGGCGGGTCATGCTGGTGGTGGAGAGGTTGTTAATATTTTTCCCCCTGCTCAGGCGGGTCTTGCACACCTTGCAAATCACCATGGTACCATCCTCACTGCAGTCTTCAAAGAAAGGCCAGACTTTGGAGCACCTGCCTTGCTGGCGATTTCTGTTTGCGCCTCTTTTGCGTCTCACTTGAACTTCCACGCTTGTGGTGCCTGAAATTTCGTGCCGCCTACCTTGTGGCACAAGGCGAACTCGTGCAGCAGTGGGTTCTTCAACAGACTCATCTGTGCTGCTACGACGGCGATGTTCTCCTTCACATACAAAATCTGGGTCTGTGTCCACAATGTCCATAACCTCCTCCTCTTCCATCTCCTCAAACTCGTCATATGTGATTGTGGGCCGCCGCCGTGGAGTAGAGCTCCCCAGAACAACCTCTGCGCAGCTCACTCCAACGTCGTCTTCCAGATCTTCTCGGCCGACCTCCTGCAATTGAAACCCCTCCTGCCCAACTTGCTCTGGGATTTGGGTTTCAAAGTCCTCGGACTCGCCTTGCATTTCAGTGCGCGGTGCATTTCCCACAGTAAATGGTTGTGAATCCGGGCACAACATTTCTGGCTGTTCCATTGACCTTTGAAAGGTGGAAGTTTGTTGGGCTGGGAATAGCTCCTGCGAATACCCCATTGTGTCCTGAGGAAATTCTTCGGACTGGTTATTTGGCAGTTGTGTGCGTGGTGTCGCTGCCGGTTGTGTCAGCTTTGTGCCCACTGGCTCCTTGTAACTGGCTGAGGACTCGGACCTCGTGCGTGATGTGCTGGTGCTGCTTTACCCACTGCTGGACGCTTGAGAGGTCATCCAATTAATTATCTGGTCCTGTTCTTTTGGATTTGTGAGGGTTGATTTCCTGGACAACGTGGGCGGTATTGAGTGGGTTTGCTTCGGTGCTCCACTGTGGCCTGTACGTGAACCGTCAGGGGATACACCTCTTCCCTTGCCCCTCCCTCTTTCACAGGATTTCTTCTTCATTTCACTTATCCTTAAAGTACACGCTGACTGGCAGCAGTACAGTGGCAGTACAGAAATGCTATACAGTGGTGGGTGAGCGGTGTACTACTATTCCCAGCAGCGACACAGAGCACAATGCTATACAGTGGTGGGTGAGCGGTGTACTACTGTTCCCAGCAGCGACACAGAGCACAATGCTATACAGTGGTGGGTGAGCGGTGTACTACTATTCTCAATGGCGACACAGAGCACAATGCTATACAGTGGTGGGTGAGCGGTGTACTACTATTCCCAGCAGCGACACAGAGCACAATGCTATACAGTGGTGGGTGAGTGGTGTACTACTATTCCCAGCAGCGACACAGAGCACAATGCTATACAGTGGTGGGTGAGCGGTGTACTACTGTTCCCAGCAGAGACACAGAGTGTCAGTAAACACAATGCTATACAGTGGTGGGTGAGCGGTGTACACAGAGTGGCAGTAAACACAATGCTATATAGTGTGGGTGAGCGATTTACTACTGTTCCCAGCAGCGACACAATGACTGGGGGGACCCTGGCTAGCCTGGCTGGAGAGAGAAATACCCTGCCTGCCTACCCAAAGCTAAACCCACAGACAAATGGCGGAGAAATGACGTGGATCGGGTATTTATTTACCCGAACCACGTGACCCGTTCGGCCAATCAGAGCGCGTTCGGGTCCGAACCACGTGACCCGTTCGGCCAATCACAGCGCTAGCCGAACGTTCGGGGAACGTTCGGCCATGCGCTCTTAGTTCGGCCATATGGCCGAACGGTTTGGCCGAACACCATCAGGTGTTCGGTCGAACTCGAACATCACCCGAACAGGGTGATGTTCTGCAGAACCCGAACAGTGGCGAACACTGTTCGCCCAACACTAGTTATAACCTTCTTGCCTTTGCCTTCCGATTTTGTACTGTATCTGTCTGTCTGTTGCCGACCCAATTAGTCTGACCACTCTACTCCCACCAGAGGGCCCTGACCCTGGTGAAGGGCTCTGTACTGTTAGGACCCACCAGCTCCTCTGGTGAGGTACTGCTAACCTATCAGTACTACTGTTGCACCAAGCACTATAGTTTGCTGTTAAGCTATCACTTTAGCTGTCTGGTATACTTGCATTATTGGTGATTCTGCAGATCACCATATAATCAGGTATATATCTGTATTGCAGGTGATACTGCAGATCACCTTGTGATCAGAACTCTGTTATTTGCTGACACATATCGTTACACTGACTCAAGAAAAGTTTTTATACAATTTATTTTAGATGCCAACTTATTCCCGAGCCCTCTTCCAGTGTTACAGAGGTGAAAAGCCTTCAGGGGGTTAATGGAGTACTGCAGAGTCTTCATCTTCTTGGATTGTTTTACTAATTCTGTGGCTTTTCTAAAGTTTGTTATATAAAAGAAGTCTTCTTTTGTGTGGAGTCCAGGAAAACAGAGTGTGCTAGATTTATCCCAAGAGTTTAAAAGCTTAGAACTCATTGGAATCTCTACAACCTGGACACCTTTATTCTAAATGTGCTTACTCCATAACATCTTCTGCCTTGGGGACTATGGCAAACATGCACTGAGCCAGGGGCCTATAGGTATTGGATTTACAGTTTTCCACCACGCAAAGGAGATACATCCCCTTGAAGAAACAACTTTTGGCGGGTTACACTGTTCTTTTTAATTAGAACCAAACACCTGAGTAACCAACCCTTATTTCCATCAAACTCTAACCTCAAATGAATTGGGGTTAAATCTCATTAACTCTGTCGTCTATAACCAGACATTCTGGCTTTCTCATTACTCTTTCCTTTCCACAGACTGTCACTGCAGTTTTGTGGATATGTTCTGTCATTGTTCGCCATGGTAATGGATAGTGCAGGAAGGATTCTTTATCAGGTGAGCCATAAGGCACTGGCATTGATCATAATAACCTAGCTGAGTAATTTAATTTCTAAATAACATCTTATACAGTGGGATGCGAAAGTTTGGGCAACCTTGTTAAACATCATGATTTACCTGTATAAATCGTTGGTTGTTACGATAAAAAATGTCAGTTAAATATATCATATAGGAGACACACACAGTGATATTTGAGAAGTTAAATGAAGTTTATTGGATTTACAGAAAGTGTATAATAATTGTTTAAACAAAATTAGGCAGGTGCATAAATTTGGGCAGCACAAAAAAAAATGAAATCAATATTTTGTAGATCCTCCTTTTGCAGAAATTACAGCCTTTAAGCACTTTCTGTAGGTTCCAATGAGAGTCTGGAATCTGGTTGAAGGTATTTTGGACCATTCCTCTTTACAAAACATCTCTAGTTCATTCAGGTTTGATGGCTTCCAAGCATGGACAAAGGATGAGGAGGAACAGAGGAGCCAGATTAGAGTAAAAGGTTTAAAAACCGCTTAAAAGGAGGGGGGTTGGTGGTTACCGCCCTCAAGTAAAGAGTGACCAGCCAATGAGTCATATATAAATAAACAATATAATTTATTTTAAAATCTCCAGGCAAGCAACGCGTTTCACGAGTCCAAAGCCCGCTTCATCAGGCAATCAATTTGGAGATATACACGACTGTGTCAGTTCGAGATAAAGCGCCTACTGTCTATCTCGAACTGACACAGTCAATCAATCAACAATCTGGCGCCTCTGTTACTCCTCATCCTTTGTCAAATTAGTCCACCCTTGGTGGAGGGGTGTATCCCCTTTTTCCTGTCTACGGAGAGCGACTTCTTAGACCTGAGTGGGGTCAGGTTATAATTCTCCCCACCTGCACCATCAGTGGTTTCCTTGGTGGCAACCCAGACTTGTGAGTATATTTCCTATTTGTTGTCTTGTCTTGTTCCATTTATCAAGACTTACTACACTATATTGGGCTCTCGGTTTCCTTCCTCTCTACAAAAATTTTTTTTTCAAGTCCAAGCATGGACAGCTCTCTTTAACTCACATCACAGATTTTCAATTATATTCAGGTCGGGGTACTGAGATGGCCATTCCAGAACGGTGTACTTGTTCCTCTGCATGAATGCCTTAGTGGATTTTGAGCAGTGTTTAGGGTCGTTGTCTTGTTGAAACATCCAGACCCGGCACATCTTCAGCTTTGTCACTGATTCCTGGACATTGAATCTGCTGATACTGAGTGGAATCCATGCGTCCCTCGACTTTGACAAGATTCCCAGTCCCTGCACTGGCCACACAGCCCCACAGCATGGTGGAACCACCACCATATTTTACTGTAGTTAGCAGGTGTTTTTCTTGGAATGCTGTGTTGTTTTTCCTCAATGCATAACACCTCTTGTTATGCCCAAATAACTCAATTTTAGTTTCATCAGTCCACAGCACCTTATTCCAAAATGAAGTTGGCTTGTCCAAATGTGCTTTAGCATACCTCAAGCGGCTCTGTTTGTGCTGTAGGCAGAGAAAAGGCTTCCTCTGCATCACTCTCCCATACAGCATCTCCTTGTGTAAAGTGTGCTGAATGGTTGAACGATGTGCAGTGACTCCATCTGCAGCAAGATGATGTTGTAGGTCTTTGGTGCTGGTCTGTGGGTTGACTCTGACTGTTTTCACCATTCGTCACTTCTGTTTATCCGAGAATTTTCTTGGTCTGTCACTTTGAGCCTTAACTTGAACTGAGTCTGTAGTCTTCCATTTCCTCAATATGTTCCTAACTGCAGAAACAGACAGCTGAAATCTCTGAGATAGCTTTCTGTATCTTTCTCCTAAACCATGATGGTGAACAATATTTGTCTTCAGCAGGGGCGTAGCAATAGGGGTTGCAGAGGTTGCGACCGCATCGGGGCCCTTGGGCCAGAGGGGCCCAGAAGGGCCCTCCCTCAACTATATTATTAGCTCTCTTTTGGTCCTGTGCTCATAATTATCACTTCTATAGATACTTTTAATAGCAGTAACCATTAACAAACTGCTCCCCATTTCCTTCTTGCACCTCTGACACTGTAGTTGCCATTGGCAGGTTTTGATGCACCATATCAATTGTTATGTATAGAGTGCTTGGGGGGCCCCATTGTAAAACTTGCATCGGGACCCACAGCTCCTTAGCTACGCCACTGGTCTTCAGGTCATTTGAGAGTTGTTTTGAGTCCCCCATGTTGCTACTCTTCTGAGAAAATTAAAAGAGGAGGGAAACTTACAATTGACCCCCTTAAATACTCTTTCTCATAATTGGATTCACCTGTGTATGTAGGTCAGGGGTCACTGAGCTTATCAAGCCAATTTGAGTTCCAATAATTAGTTCTAAAGGTTTTGGAATCAATAAAATGACAACAGTGCCCAAATTTATGCACCTGCCTAATTTTATTTAAACAATTATTGCAGACTTTCTGTAATCCAATAAACTTAATTTCACTTCTCAAATATCACTGTGTGTGTCTCCTATATGATATATTTAACTGACATTTTTTATTGTAACAACCAATGATTTATACAGGAAAATCATTACAATTAACAAGGCTGCCCAAGCTGTCGCATCCCACTGTATTTCTCTTTCACATTACATTCATGCTAACAACTAAGTTTTCTGTAACGGTTTAATTTTTATGTAACCACTACCAGTCTTAGTAACTTGAAAATGAGATGCATTCTGATTCAATGTAAATCACACACACCTTAGTATAATGGTATGCAAAAACAATTACATAGTAATTACATATTTGGGTTGAAAAAAGACATATGTCCATCAAGTTCAACAAGAAAATAAAGTACAACAACAGTCTGCTCCCTCACATATCCATGTTGATCCAGAGGAAGGCGAAAAACCCTTACAAGGCACGGTCCAATTAGCCCCAAAAGGGAAAAATTTCCTTCCAGACTCCAGATTGCAATCAGATAAAATCCCTTGATCAACACCACTGGGCATTACCTAGTAATTGTAGCCATGGATGTCTTTCAATGCAAAGAACAACTATCTCTGCTCCAGGTGAGCAGAGATAGTTGCCCTTTCAATGCAAAGAAAGCATCTAAGCCCACTTTAAATGCATTATGCAGGAGAACAGAGGCGCCAAAAGGATAAAAGGAAGCTAAATGAGCTTAAAAACCAAATTCTTGGTAAATAGAGGAGGTAGTGGTGGACTTACTTCCTCCAAGTAGACACACAACGACTGTAGTAAAGACAGTCAATATATTTTATTTATGAACTCCAAATATGCAACGCGTTTCGCAGGTTTGATCCGGCTTCATCAGTAACAATGGAGCAATAGCTGTAAACAGAGATAATTGGCTCATAACCCATGTGTAGTCATACAGTCGTTAAATTGTATAAAAATAAAAAATATATAAAAACTATAAATAAATATCAAACATCAGAGGTGAAATAGGTATTAAAAAGTGGGGGTGATTCCATCTCGACATATACCCCTTTTGAAAGACTATGTGATCACAGAGGACATCAGAAAGGCCTAATTTCACAAATCTATCTGATTCTACATAACAAATCAGGCTCCCTGGTCCCTTCACACCCTTACATGTCAAAATGATAAGGCTCTCTCTCCTCAACTATCACTTTCAGGATTGTGAAGATATCTGGGAGAATGCTAAACATTCCTCAATGTGCACCCACATCAAAGAAAATATCTATAAAATTGTATTCCGATGGTACCTGACTCCTGAGATGCTGTCAAAAATATACCCAGGCACCTCTGATCTATGCTGGCGGGGTTGCGGAGAGAAAGGTACCCTAGAGCACATTTTTTGCTCCTGCCCTCTGATAATCCCATTATGGCAACATGTACAATCCCTAATTCTAAATGTATCTGGTGTCCAAGTCCCCCTAGACCCCCTCTTAATGTTACTAGGCAAACCCATACCGGACCTAAGCAGACATACTATGCGCCTCATTACTCACATACTCACTGCCACCAGACTATCTATTGCCACATCCTGGAAAAATATTGCCCCGCCGAGCATCTTAGATGTTAAGATTAAAATCTCATGGACTAAATCTATGGAACGAATGACTGCATCGCTAAGGGACACAGAAGACAAATTTCACAAAATATGGGACCCATGGACGCAAACTATCCCAGACTATAGACCCCCCTGACTCTATTAACCCAGTACCATGGGGCATACGGACTTTTCGCACCCCCCCAAGCCCCCCAAGACTCCACCCACACCCCTGGACATCCCATTATACATCATAGCCTGAATAAGCCCTTCGTTTCTCTCCCTTATTATCCTCACCTGAAAAAATTATGAGAGGTCCGTAACCACTGTGATCCATGACAATTCCTAGTGCCTTTATCTCTACCCTCTTTTCTCTCTTTCTTCTTCCACTCCTCTTTCATCCACCTACACTCCCAATTTTCTCCTATCCTTCTGCCTCCCACACTTCATTTTTTCCCACTACTTAAACCTTCTATAATCCAACCTTCTAGCTTCTTTTAATATGTTTCTTATGGACAATTGAAACTTCTTCTGCCTAGTTTACTGTCAGAGTCTGGGACTGCAGACTGAAGATCCTGTTAAATACTAATAAGGCGACACAGTCCCCTCTACCAATAGCTCTTCTTATTACACTTTCCAAGGAAAGAAACTCTAGACCTGTTCAACATTTCATAATCTTGTTCTATGCTCTTTTATTATCTTTAATAAAAATCAGTGTTGAAAAAAAAAAGTGGGGGTGATTGGGATAAAGGCAGTGGAAAAGGTAATTTTGAGCAGTGATGAGCAAAAGTGTTAATTTTCTTTTCACATAAAATCCTGCAAAAATAATGTTTAATTCAAATTTCAAGTAAACAATTTTGGGGAAAAATTCCCATTAACTTGCACGGTTTTTGCGTACATTGCACATATCGACGAAAAAAACACCGACCTTTTGGGCTACAATAAAAATTATTGTTTTAGACGTTTTGCGCTAAAATATAGTTCTATACATTTTCACAATAAAATATTGTATTGATCTTGTTTATTTTTGCGCTAAAAGCAAAGAATGTAAAAATCAAAGATAAACCTCGAATCAAAAACCGAATTCTCAATGCAAAAATTCACAAGCAATGGAAAAAATTGAAGGTATCATAAGGAAAGACAGCTGGGACTTACCATATGTGGTCAGTAGAAGAGCCAGGCACCTCTGTGAGGGCTCACTTCCAGGAGTGCTCATTTATACTACTTTGGGGGTTGATTGACAAATCACAGTGCTTGGTAAATGTGCTGAGTCATTCTGCACATGTGCAGATGCAACTAGCAGTTGCTGGTGCCATTTTGGAATAGGGCAAGAGTAAGGGCAAGTTCATTTTAGTGATGCAGTGCCATCTAGTGGTGGATTGTGATATATGTATATAGGTATGAATGAAAAAGTGCATAGTAGAGCGTGACAATTACATATTACCTGAACAGATAAAATAAGTACCTGCAAGACAGGTTAAAATGATGTGATACATGTAGAATAATAGGATAAAGAATATTAATAACGCATACTATAAAAATATATAAAAACCTCTAAGAAAAGCATGATATAAAACACTAGGAAAGTGTAACGATCGGTGTAACACAGAGAGGGTCTGATTATTGGTGATCTGCAGTATCACCAAGTAAACAGATATATACCCGATTATTGATGATCTGCAGTATCACCGATAATAAGATATATCGCTAACCTCTGGACACCGGAGAGATATGAGTGTTTTGGTGCAACAGTAAATACTTTGAGAGCAATACCTGGAGAACAGGTATAAGAGCAGTAGGCTATTCTGCAAAAGAGAACAAGTGCCTTCCAGTACCCTGAGAATCTCCCGAAGGGAGGAGCCAGGCCAGGAGATGGAAGGACCAGAGCATTAGTGACACCAATAAGAGAGTGTCACTAATGATCTGTGAACTATCTCTAAGATAGGGAGATAGCTCTCGAGGTCAGGCAAGCCAGGTCGGCAACACACGGACAGATAAGTACAAAGACAGGAGACAGATGCAGCAATCCTAAGACATGCAGAGTTTGGCAACAGAATATCAGATATAGCAAAGTACCAAATCAGTAATCAGAAGAGTGGTCAGGAAAGCAGAAGGTCATAACAGATAATAAACAATGCCTAGTCTTGGTGTGAGCTCCGTGATCATCAACACCCTGGAACTAGTCTGAAGTACAACAGAATGATAATACAATTCCCTAGTCTGGGTGTGAGGTCCATGATCATCAACACCCTGGAACTAGTCTGAAGTATATCAGATTGGTAATACAAGTCCCTAATCTGGGTGTGAGGTCCTTGATCATCAACACCCTGGAACTAGTCTGAAGTATAACAGAATGGTAATACAAGTCCCTAATCTGGGTGTGATGTCCTTAATCATCAACACCCTGGAACTAGTCTGGATATAACAACTGGTAACACAGAATCTAACAAAAGGTCTGCGTGCTTCCACGTAGTGATCGCAACGGCAGACAACCAGTGAATGACCAGCACCCAGTATATATAGCACAGCGCTCTCCAGCGCCTCCCCTAAGTGCTGGACCAATGGGAACTGGTTGAATAGTCAGCTGACCGGCTTGGTCAGCTGACTCCCTTCTGGCTGTCATAAAAGTTCTGCCTCTCAGCGTCCTTCTGAACCTGTGTGGACTATCAGTCCCAGCCACACCAGCCATGTGTTGTGTACCACCCACCGCGCTGGACGCTGGACCAGCCGCATCGCTATCAGGGCATGCGGCGGTTTCTCCGCGTTCCACCATAATGGTAGATGTAGGCCTACGCGTGCAAACCGCCGCGTTGGACGCGGAATCAGCTGCCTTGTTCTGAACACACGTGGCGGCTTTTCTGCGTTTTCTCACAGAAAGATTGTCACATCTGTGTCACTTGATGTTGTAGCATCATGATATAAATAACCATATTGTTGTCTATCCATCCATAGGTTTTTACAGTTTTGTGGCAATGTATTGATTGTTCATAATTTACAGTAAAACTATAAAACTGTAAAATCATAACATCAGAAATTAAAAAATTAAAAGAGAGGACTAGATAGAAGTGTGAACGGAACAGTATGAATATATTGCTTAGAAAATGAATAGATTTTTTTCTAGGACCTCGTTTAATCCTTCTGGAGCGAGTGTCCTAAGAGTCTGGATCCAGTACATTTCTAGTTTTTTGAGTTTCTCAAATGCCGCTGGTTCTGATTCGTTAATAGTGTCTATTAAGGTGATGGAAAAAGTGTCGGGTTTGCTCTGGTGCATGAGGTGAAAGTGACGTGAAACACTGTGCATGGGAAATTTATTAAGAATGTTCCTTTTATGTTGGCCAATTCGGCTCTGGGCTTCTTGAGTTGTTCTGCCAACATACTGGAGATGACAGGCACAAGTAATCACGTAAATAATGAATTTGGACTGGCAGGAGATGTGTTTCTTTATGGAGTAATGGGTATTGGTGACAGATTATTTAAATGAGGAGGTATTGGAGACAAAGGTGCATGCTAGACAACGGATGTGGTTGCAGGACCAGGATCCTGGTGTGGAGGGGGCTTGGTTAGGTGTACTTTCAGTTTTGTGGCAGCGGAGTCTGCTGGGGGCTAGTAAGTTACGGAGGTTGGGTGCTCTTCTATAAGTGATGAGTGGCTTATTGGGTAGAATGGGTCTGAGGTATGGGTCCTGGAGTAAAATTTCCCATCTTTTGTTGAGTATTGATCTGATGCCCTGGTGTTCTTTGCTAAATTGTGTGATGAATCTGGGGGCTGGGTTTGCATCAGTATTAGGATTGGGTACCGGGTATGAAATGGAGGGTTGTTTAGCTTTATGGCATGCATCCCGGTTGAGTTTTTTGGGGTATTTTCGAGCAGTAAATTTCTTGGTAAGTGTTTTGGATTGTGTAATATAATCATGATTATCGGTACAGTTTCTGTATATGCATCTGAACTGCTGTAGGGTGTATTTGGGGTCCAAGGTCGGTGATGAAAGCTATTGAAATGGATGTAGTTGTTGGAGTCTACGGTTTTGAAGAAGGTCTTGGTTTTGATTTTACTGTGTTCGGTGAAAATCGTTAGGTCCAGGAAGTCGATGGATACAGGGTGATGTTGTGAGGTGAATTGAAGGCCGGCTTTGTTTGTGTTTAGAAATTGTATGAATGCGGGGATGAGTGTGATGTCACCTTTCCAAATAAAAAACAGGTCATCGATGTAACGTTTGTATAGTATAATGTTGTCGGTAAATGGATGTTCAGTTTCTATTAGTTGTTGTTCAATGTAGCCCATGGTGAGGTTTGCATATGATGGTGCAAATTAGCTACCCATAGCTGTGCCGCTGATTTGGTGGTAGTATTTGTCTTTGAAGGAAAAAATGTTATTGTTAAGGATGAATTCTGTGCATTGTAAAAGAAAAGCCTTGTGGCTTCCTCTAAGTAGTCTGTTCTGTTGAGGATAACTATACCACCGCCGCAAGGCTCCTTGAAGACCCCAGACACTACAATAAACTTTCCTCAGACCCCACCATCACACTCAATAAAATCCTTAAAGACTTAATTAACCAAGCCCTACTACTAAACATCATCACCAAAAACGAACGTAATTTCATTCTTAATTTTCACCCAAAAACCCCCTTCTTCTACTATCACCCCAAAATACACAAAGATCTCCATAAACCACCCGGCCGACCAATTATATCAGGTATAGACTCCATGACAAGCAATCTCTCCCGCTTCATCGACCAACACCTACAACCAATAGTTACCAACCTCCCATCATATCTGAAGGACTCGCAACATCTGATACAAATACTATCCCGCATTCCCTGGTCCTCTGAATACCATTGGCTCACTTGTGACATCACATCGCTTTACACCAACATTCCCCATCAGTTTGGTTTATCAGCTATACAATTTTTCCTTACCACTGTTCCCTCCATGCCAACCATACAACAGAATTTTCTTTTACAATGCACCGAATTCATCCTTAACAATAACACAATCCAAAACACTTACCAAGAAATTTACTGCTCGAAAATACCCCAAAAAACTAATCCGGGATGCATGCCATAAAGCTAAACAACCCTCCATTTCATACCCGGTACCCAATCCTAATACTGATGCAAACCCACCCCCCAGATTCATCACACAATTTAGCAAAGAACACCAGGGCATCAGATCAATACTCAACAAAAGATGGGAAATTTTACTCCAGGACCCATACCTCAGACCCATTCTACCCAATAAGCCACTCATCACTTATAGAAGAGCACCCAACCTCCATAACTTACTAGCCCCCAGCAGACTCCGCTGCCACAAAACTGAAAGTACACCTAACCAAGCCCCCTCCACACTAGGATCCTGGTCCTGCAACCACATCCGTTGTCTAGCATGCACCTTTGTCTCCAATACCTCCTCATTTAAATAATCTGTCACCAATACCCATTACTCCATAAAGAAACACATCTCCTGCCAGTCCAAATTCATTATTTACGTGATTACTTGTGCCTGTCATCTCCAGCATGTTGGCAGAACAACTCAAGAAGCCCGGAGCCGAATTGGCCAACATAAAAGGAACATTCTTAATAAATTTCCCCTAGTGTTTTATATCATGCTTTTCTTAGAGGTTTTTATATATTTTTATAGAATGCATTATTAATATTTTTTATCTTATTATTCTACATGTATCACATAATTTTAACCTGTCTTGCAGGTACTTATTTTATCTGTTCAGGTAATATGTAATTGTCACGCTCTACTATGCACTTTTTCATACAATCACCTATATACATATATCCCAATCCACCACTAGATGGCACTGCATCACTAAAATGAACTTGCCCTTACTCTTGCCCTATTCCAAAATGGCACCAGCAACTGCTAGTTGCATCTGCACATGTGCAGAATGACTCAGCACATTTACCAAGCACTGTGATTGGTCAATCAACCCCCAAAGTAGTATAAATAAGCACTCCTGGAAGTGAGCCCTCACAGAGGTGCCTGGCTCTTCTTCTGACCACATATGGTAAGTCCCAGCTGTCTTTCCTTATGATACCTTCAATTTTTTTCCATTGATTGTGAATTTTTGCATTGAGAATTCGGTTTTTGATTCAAGGTTTATCTTTGATTTTTACATTCTTTGCTTTTAGCGCAAAAATACACAAGATCAATACAATATTTTATTGTGAAAACGTATAGAACTATATTTTAGCGCAAAACGTCTAAAACAATATTTTTTATTGTAGCCCAAAAGATCGGTGTTTTTTTCGTCGATATGTGCAATGTACGCAAAAAACGCGCAAGTTAACGGGAATTTTTTCCCAAAATTGTTTACTTGAAATTTGAATTAAACATTATTATTGCAAGATTTTATGTGAAAAGAAAATTAACAGTTTTGCTCATCACTGCTCACAATTACCTTTTCCACTGCCTTTATCCCAATCACCCCCACTTTTTAATAACTATTTCAACTCTGATGTTTGATATTTATTTATAGTTTTTATATATATTTTATTTTTATACAATTTAATGACTGTATGACTACACATGGGTTATGAGCCAATTATCTCTGTTTACAGCTATTGCTCCGTTGTTATTGCCTGATGAAGCAGGATCAAACCTGCGAAACGCGTTGCATATTTGGAGTTCATAAATAAAATATATTGACCGTCTTTACTACAGTCGTTGTGTGTCTACTTGGAGGAGGTAAGTCCACCACTACCTCCTCTATTTACCAAGAATTAGATTTTTAAGATCATTTAGCTTCCTTTTATCCTTTTGGCGCCTCTGTTCTCCTGCATAATATTGAGTCCACCCTGGGAGGAGGATTGAACCCCCTTTTTTCTCATCTACAGAGAGCGACTTCTTATTCCTGAGTGGGGTCAGGAAAATCTCCCCACCTGCCTTTACAGTGGTTGCCTAATGGTAACCCTGGTTTGTGAGTATTAATATTTACTCTATCCAGTAAGCATTTACCAGTACATATTACACTATTGGGGCTCTTGGTGTTCCTTGTTTTTACCCTTTAAATGCATAGTTACATAATTATTTTGGTTGAAAAAAGACATACGTCCATCGAGTTCAAATAGTACAAAGTACAACTAAAGCCTGCTCCCTCACATATCCCTGTTGATCCAGAGGAAGGCGAAAAAACCCTTACAAAGCATGGTCCAATTAGCCCCAAAAGGGAAAAATTCCTTCCCAACTCCAGATGGCAATCAGATAAAATCCCTGGATCAACATCATTAGGCATTACCTAGTAATTGTAGCCATGGATGTCTTTCAACGCAAGGAAAGCATCTAAGCCCCCTTTAAATGCAGTTATAGAGCTTGCCATAACGACTTCCTGTGGCAATGCATTCCACATCTTAATAACTCTTACTGTAAAGAACCCTTTCTTAAATAAATGGCTAAAACGTTTTTCCTCCATGCGCAGATCATGTCCTCTAGTCTAGTCCTTTGAGAAGGCCTAGGGACAAAAAGCTCATCTGCCAAGCTATTATATTGCCCTCTGATGTATTTATACATGTTAATTAGATCTCCTCTAAGGCATCTTTTCTCTAGACTAAATAAACCCAGTTTATCTAACCTTTCTTGGTAAGCGAGACCTTCCATCCCACGTATCAATTTTGTTGCGCGTCTCTGCACCTGCTCTAAAACTGCAATATCTTTTTTGTAATGTGGTGCCCAGAACTGAATTCCATATTCCAGAAGTGGCCTTACTAGAGAGTTAAACAGGGGCAATATTATGCTAGCATCTCGAGTTTTTATTTCCCTTTTAATGCATCCCAAAATGTTGTTAGCTTTAGCTGCAGCGGCTTGGCATGGAGTACGATTATTTAACTTGTTGTCGATGCGTACTCCTAAGTCCTTCTCCAAGTTTGATGTCCCCAACTGTATGCCATTTATTTTGTATGATGCTAGACCATTGGTACGACCAAAATGCATGACTTTACATTTTTCAATATTGAATTTCATTTGCCATTTATGTGCCCATATAGCCATCCTATCCAGATCCTGTTGCAATATGACACTATCTTCCTGAGAGTTGATGATTCTGCATAATTTTGTATCATCTGCAAAAATAGCATCATTGCTTACTACTGCATCTACTAGGTCATTAATAAATAAATTGAAGAGCACTGGACCCAGTACAGACCCCTGTGGGACCCCACTGCTAACAGTCTCCCATTTTGAGTACGATTCATTGACCACAACTCTTTGTTTTCTGTCCATTAGCCAGTTCCCTATCCATGCACACAGACTCTTCCCCAGTCCTTACATCCTCAACTTTTGCACCAGACTTTTGTGGGGAACAGTGTCGAAGGCCTTTGCAAAGTCCAAGTATATCACATCTACAGCATTCCCAATATGAATATTAGCATTCACTACCTCATAAAAGCTGAGCATGTTAGTCAAACAGGACCTGTCTTTAGTAAACCCATGTTGATGCTGAGAAATAAGATTATTTTCTACTATGAAGTCATGTATAGTATCTCTTAGTAACCCCTCAAATAGTTTGCATACAACTGATGTTAAGCTTACAGGTCTATAATTTCCTGGATCTGATTTTTTGCCCTTCTTAAATAATGGGAAAACGTGGGCTGTACACCAATCCACTGGGACTCTGCCAGTTGAAAGAGAGTCACAAAAGATAAGATAAAGGGGTTTATCTATAACTGAACTTAATTCCCTTAGGACCTGAGGATGCATGCCATCCGGGCCAGGTGCCTTGTCTATTTTTAATTTATTTAGTCTTGCCTTCACTACTTCCTGCGTTAAGTATTTAATATTACAGTTAGAAGATAGAGACTCTTCTGCTTCTGTAATTTGCAACAGTGGTGTTTCCTTTGTGAAGACAGAAGCAAAGAAAGCATTTAATAACTCTGCCTTACCTTGGTCATCCACCATTGAGTCCCCACCCTCATCCTTTAGGAGTCCTATACAGTCAACCTTTCTTTTTTTAAAGTTGATGTACTTGTAAAACTTTTTTTGGGTTAGATTTGATATCCCTAGCGATTTGATTTTCAGCTTTGATCTTTGCCAGCCTAATTTCTTTTTTACAATTTTTATTGCACTCCTTATAATTGCTGAGTGCAGCCTCGGCCCCCTCCTGTTTTAGGACCTTATAGGCATTCTTTTTCCTCTTCATTTTATCCCTAACCTTTCTATTCATCCATAGAGGCCTTTTTTTATTCCTAGACATTTTGTTTCCATGTGGGATATACATACTACAATATTGATTGAGAATAAGTTTAAAAGCTTGCCATTTCCCTTCAGTGTCCTACCCTTGTAGTACATTATCCCAGTGGCGTACCTAGGGCATTTGACACCCGGTGCTGGGTATTATAAGACACCCCCCCCCCCAAAAAAAAAAGGTGAAGGGGCAAAAAATGGGAGGCGCTATAGCCGCGGCAAAAAAAATGGGCGTGGCCATGATCGGATGAGGGCGGAGCTAACTGTAATTTGACGTGAACCCGGGTGAAAATACACGTAATGTGTGCAGATTTGCCCAGAGAATACGTTCAATCATGTCTGCAGATTTGCCCAGAGAATACGTTCAATCATGTCGGCAGATTTGCCCAGAAAATACATGCAATCATGTCGGCAGATTTGCCCAGAGAATACGTTCAATCATGTCGGCAGATTTGCCCAGAGAATACGTTCAATCATGTCGGCAGATTTGCCCAGAGAATACGTTCAATCATGTCGGCAGATTTGCCCAGAGAATACGTTCAATCATGTCGGCAGATTTGCCCAGAGAATACGTTCAATCATGTCGGCAGATTTTCCCAGAGAATACGTTCAATCATGTCTGCAGATTTGCCCAGAAAATACATGCAATCATGTCGGCAGATTTGCCCAGAAAATACATGCAATCATGTCGGCAGATTTGCCCAGAAAATGCATGCAATCATGTCGGCAGATTTGCCCAGAGAATACGTTCAATCATGTCGGCAGATTTGCCCAGAGAATACGTTCAATCATGTCGGCAGATTTTCCCAGAGAATACGTTCAATCATGTCGGCAGATTTTCCCAGAGAATACGTTCAATCATGTCTGCAGATTTGCCCAGAAAATACATGCAATCATGTCGGCAGATTTGCCCAGAAAATACATGCAATCATGTCGGCAGATTTGCCCAGAGAATACGTTCAATCATGTCGGCAGATTTGCCCAGAAAATACATGCAATCGTGTGGCAGACCTGTCCAGAAAACACTTCAATCGTGTAGCAGACCTGGCCAGAACATAAATGCTACCCCTGGCTGCTAATATAAATTAAAAAGAAAAAAAAAACCATTTACTCACCTGCAGCAGAGCTCCTGTTCCGGCCTCCGTCCAGTGCGCAGCTCCCACGATCCTCTGCAGCCAGCAACTCCCAAAGTCTCCAGAGCAGGGCTTCGGACATTTTACTATAGCCCTGCTCTGCCGCTGCGGTGAACTGATACGGCGTCTATTAGATGCCGAAAGTCAGTTCACGCTGGGGGGTGCTTGGAGAATTTTAAGGGGTGCTTCAGCACCCTAAGCACACCCCCCCCCCCCCCCCGCCACTGCCCCCAGTATAGGTAGCTAGCAGTTGCCCCCAGTGTAGGTAGCTAGTTGCCCCCAGTGAAGGTAGTATAGTTGCCCCAATATAGCTAGTATAGTTGCCCCCAGGATAGGCAGCATAGCTGCTGCCCCCAATGTAGGTAGTGTTGCTGCCCCCAGTGTAGTTTGTATAGTGGCCCCCGTAGAGCTTCCCTCCAGTATAGCTAGTATAGTGGCCCCCATAGTTGCCCCAGTATAGCTAGTATAGTGGCCCACAGTTTAGATAGTATAGTTGCCTCCATTGTAGCTGGTATGGTGCCCCCCCCCCCCAGTATAGGTAATATAGTGGCCCCCATAGATGCCCCCAGTGTAGCTAGTATAGTGCCCTGTGCCCCCCCCCCCCCCGTTTAGCTGCCTCCAGTATAGTGGCCCCCAGCTGCCAGCTAGTATAGTGGCCCCTAGTTTAGGTAGTATAGTTCCCCCCCTCCCCCCCCCCCCGTGTAGCTAGAAGGAGGGGTGACAGCAGGGATAGCGGCGGGGAGGGGGAAATATCCCCCCCTCCCTCACCTGGGTCCCCTCCTTCTGCCTCTCTTCTCCCCCAAAAATGCGGGCAGCGGGCCGGTGGCAGTGGGCAGCGAGCAGGCGAGCGCGGAGTATACTCACGTTACTTCCGCGTATCAGCCTGGAACGCTGCGTCGCCGTCACGTGCCTCTACTGCGCCTCCAATGATTGGAGGCGCAGAAGAGGCACGTGACGGTGACGCAGCGTTCCAGGCTGATACGCGGAAGTAACGTGAGTATACTCCGCGCTCGCCTGCTCGCTGCCCACTGCCACCGGTCCGCTGCCCGCATTTTTGGGGGGAGAAGAGAGGCAGAAGGAGGGGACCCAGGTGAGGGAGGGGGGGATATTTCCCCCTCCCCGCCGCTATCCCTGCTGTCACCCCTCCTCCTAGCGCTGCTCTTCCCCTCCTTAGTCAGGTGTAGGGGGGTCGTGGCGACACCCCCCTGGCTGACTGGTACCCGGTGCGCCCCGCCCCCCTGCGCCCTTAGGTAGGAACGCCACTGCATTATCCCAGTTCACCAAACTTAGTGCCTGCCTAATTTGATTGAACTTTGCTTTTCTAAAATTCATAGTTTTAGTGGTCCCGCTATCAGTCACCAGATCAAACGTTATCATGTTGTGATCACTATTTCCCAAATGTTCTTGAACCTGCACATTTAATACATTATCTGGTCTATTAGAAATGATCAGATCCAGTAACGCATTCCCCCTAGTTGGTTCCGTTACTATTTGAGTCAAGTAATTGTCCTGTAGTGCTGCCAGAAATCTGCTGCTTTTACCAAAATAGGTAGCCTCAATACCCCAGTCAATGTCTGGAAAGTTGAAGTCGCCCATAACTATGACCTCATTTTTACTTACAGCTTCCTCAATCTGCTGTAGTAATCGCAGTTCTGCAGCTTCATTAATATGAGGTGGCCTGTAGCATACCCCAATAAGCAATTGGCAACTTTTATTTCCACCATGAATATTTACCCAAACGGACTCCACATCTTCGCAATCTTCCTCCATCTCATCGTTGAGGACAGCTGTAAAAGAATTCTTAACAAAGAGACAAACCCCTCCACCTTTTTCCCTGTTCTATCCCTCCTAAACACATTGTATCCTTTTAAATTAGCTATCCAGTCATGGCTTTCATCCATCCATGTCTCTGTTATTCCCACAATGTCATAGCCTTTGTCATTCAGAATGAACTCTAGTTCGTCTATTTTATTTGCAAGGCTCCGAGCATTGGTTACCATGCACTTTATATTTTTACCACCACATTTACCAATTTTGTTTACATGAAATGGGCTACTTGAAGTTTTACCAACCTCCTTAATCTTTGCACTGTCCCCACCCCCCTCTCCACCCCCCATAATGTTAGGCTCCCACTGTCTTTTTACCTTATCTTGTCTACATATTGAGACTTTATCCTCCCGCCTCCCCCTAGATCAGGGGTCTCAAACTCATGGCCCGCGGGCCATTTGCGGCCCTCGATACAATATTTTGTGGCCCTCGCTGGCAAAAGCTTCCTTATAGTTCGCTTCAGTGCTCCCAAGTAATCCGCCGCATCCTTGCCGCTAAACGAGGGCTGCAGAGCCCCTAAATCGCCCGGGGGGGCAATCCGCTGGCATTTCCTGGAAGGGGCAGAGTTTTCAGCTTCAGCTCTGCCCCTCCTGACATCAATCGCCTCCTCTCCCCGCCTCTCTCTGTGAAGGAAGCGTGAGAGGGGCGGGCAGAGACGGCAATGCGGCGCGATTTTGAAATTCCTTATGCGGCCCAGCCTCATCCTGACTTTGCCTCCTGCGGCCCCCAGGTAAATTGAGTTTGAGACCCCTGCCCTAGATCCTAGTTTAAAATCTCCTCCAACCGTTTAGCCATCTTCTCCCCAATGCAGCTGCACCTTCCCCATTAAGGTGCAGCCCATCCCTGCTGTAGAACCTGTAGCCGACTGCAAAGCCTGCCCAGTTCTCCAGGAACCCAAACCCTTCCTTCCTACACCAATTTCTCAGCCACTAATTTAACTCCCTAAGCTCCCTCTGTCTCTCAGATGTAGCACGTGGCACTGGCAGTATTTCAGAGAACACCACCTTGGAGGTCCTTGCTTTAAGTTTATCTCCAAGTACCTGAAAATCATTTTTGAGGACCTTCCATCTCCCACTAACTTTGTCATTGGTGCCAATGTGTACCATGACAGCTGGGTCTTTCCCAGCCCCACCCAATAATCTGTCAATTCTTTCCGCTACATGCCGAATCCGAGAACCCGGGAGGCAACAGACTGTACGGCATTCACGGTTTCTTCGACAGATTACCCTATCTGTGCGCCTAATAATTGAATCCCCTACCACTATTCCCCTACCCCTTCTAACTGTGACCCAACTAGCGGCTATCTCTGCTTCTTGCTCCGGCTTTACTCCACCCACCTCATCTTCACCGGTTCCATCCAGATGCTGCCAACTGCCAATTGTTTATTTCCCCATCCAAATTTTGCTGCTTTTTTAAGAATTCAACAAACTGCGCCTGGGGCAAGAGACCCGCCCTCCCCTAGATCCGTCCCTGCGTCTCTGCACCTGCTCTAAAACTGCAATATTTTTCCTGTGGCCTCAATTCTGGTAGGGTTGTCAAACAAATTACCTCATGTGAGGTAATTTATCTTATGAGGTAATGACATTTAGCAATTCTGGTAGGTTTTAGTCATGTTTTACCTCATGAGGTAAATTATAAGGTAATTCATGAGGTAATTTACCAAAATAGCTATTCTCATGGAAATTAGGGGGCATGTTAGCACATAATTTACAGATCAGTTTAAGACCTGTCTGTACCTGGAGGTAAAGTCAGTTTGTACGCATTTTTTCAGTTTTTAGTGGAGTTCCTACTGTATTGCTGTTTTAGTCAATTTTCTATTCAGGCTGTGTAATAGAAAAGAATAGTAGAAATAAAACTCAAAATATTTACTTGATTTTTCTTTTATAAGGGATGCCTATAAATATTCTTTTCAAAGGTTGCTACATAATCAAATACACCTTACCCCCTCAAAAAAAAAAAATCTTCCAAAGACTATCCTAACTTATGGAAGAAAATTAAAGACTACTTGTAACGATTGGTGTCAGCACGCAGAGAGAATCTGATTATTGGTGATCTGCAGTATCACCAAGAATGCAGATATATACCTGATTATAGATGATCTCCAGAATCACAGATAATACAGATATATTGCTAACCTCTGGACACCTATAGGTATGTGAGTGTTTGGTGTAACAGTAATACTTTGAGTAACGCACCTGCTGAGCAGGTGATAATTGACAGTAAAGAGACACTGCTCTGAAAGCACAAGAACCTTCCAGCAGCCTGAGGCTCCTCAAGGGGAGGAGTCAGGCTGAGGATAAGGAAGGCCAGAGAGTGAGTGACACCTGACGGTGGATGTCACTATCTGGTCTGGAGACTATCTCTTAACAGGGGAGATAGTTCTCAAGGTCAGCCTCGCCTGGTCGGCAACACACTGACAGATAAAGTACAAAGACAGAAGGCTAGACAAGCCGGGTCTGGCAACGGAATATCAGATATGCGAGGTACCGAATCAGAAGACAGAGGAGTAGTCAGAAAAAGCTATAAGTCATAACATATATCAAACAATGCCTATTCTGGGTGCGAGGTCCTTAGTCTCAGTCAGCACCCCGGAACTAGTCTGAAGTATACACAGATGATAATACAGTCCCCTAGACTGGGTGCGAGGTCCGTGGTCTCAACACCCTGAAACTAGTCTGAAATATAACACAGATGGTAGTACAGTTCCCTAAACTGGGTGTGAGGTCCTTGGTCTCTACACCCTGGAACTAGCTTGAAGTATAACACAGATGATAACACAGTTCCCTAAGCTGGGTGTGAGGTCCTTGGTCTCTACACCCTGGAACTAGTCTGAAGGTATAACACAGATGATAACACAGTTCCCTAAGCTGGGTGTGAGGTCCTTGGTCTCTACACCCTGGAACTAGCTTAAGCATAAACAGAATACAATTCAAATAATCTGGCTAAGTGTGAATTCCCAGGTCCACCTGGTTCAAACACACTGAAGGATCTGACTAGGTCTGAGTGCTTCCACGTAGTGATCGCAACGGCAGACAACTTGCAAGTGACCAGCAGAAACTACATATGGAGTAGTGCTCTCCAGCACCACCCCTAATTGCTCAACCAATAGTATCCTGCTCTGGAGTCAGCTGATCGGCGTGGTCAGCTGACTCTTCCTGCTTAGTATAAGAATTCTGCCTCTCAGCGCGCGTGCGTGTAACTAAGCCTATGTGCACTAACAGACTCAGCCACACCAGACACACACTGCTGCGTGCAAACCGCCGCACTGGACGCGGAACCAGCCGCCTTACTGTTGTTGCATGCGGCGGCTTTTCCGCGTTCTGCCCTGCCACCAGACACACGCTTCCGCGTGCAAACCGCCGCACTGGACGCGGAATCAGCTGCCTCCTCAGTAGCACATGTGGCGGCTTTTCCGCGATCTCTCACAGTGCCCCCCCGAGGAGTGGACTCCGGACATCTCCTGCCCAGCTTCTCAGGATGTAAGTTATGAAACTCCCTTTTCAACTCCTCTGCATGCATGCGACATTCTGGCAACCAAGTTCTCTCCTCAATGCCATACCCTTTCCAATGCACTAAATACTGCACGGAGTTTTGCACAAGTCGGGAGTCAAGAATCTTCTCAATCTCATATTCAGGTTGGTCATCAATCAACACGGGGGGGGGGGGGGGGGAGCGGAATCCACGTGCACTGCCGGCTTGAGCAAGGACACATGGAATGATCTCACCCCTCGCATGCTGGTGGGGAGATCAATGGCATAAGTGACATCATTGATTTTACGGATCACAGGAAACGGACCCACGAATCTGGGACCTAACTTGGGAGACAGTTGCTTCAGAGCCAAATGTCGTGTGGACACCCAGACCAAGTCACCTGGAAGGAATTCACACTCTATGGAACGTCTTTTATCAGCCTGCTTCTTCTGACTCTGAAAAGCCCTCCTCAAGTTTCTTTCTACCATTCCCCACGTCTGCTTTAAGGACCTTTGCCAATCCTCCAGGGCTGGAAACGGGGTGGCAGCCACTGGCAATGGGGTGAACTTAGGTGATCTTCCAGTTACCACCTGGAATGGAGAAAAACCTGAGGAGGAGCTCTTCAAGTTGTTGTATGCAAATTCTGCAAATGGCAGGAATTTGACCAGTCAGTTTGAACATCTGCTACATAACATCTCAAAAACTGTTCCAGAGAATGATTGGTTCTCTCGGTCTGGCCATTGGTCTGTGGGGGGGGGGGGGGGGGGGTAGCCTGATGAAAAAGATAACTCCCTGTCTAACTGATGGCAGAATGCCCTCCAAAACTTCGAAACAAATTGGACTCCCCGATCTGACACTATATTTTCCGGAATACCATGCAGCCGGAAAATATGTTGGATGAAGAGATCGGCCAACTCCTGGGCAGAGGGGAGTCCTTTCAGGGGGACAAAATGGGCCATCTTGCTGAAACGATCGACTACCACCCAAATGACCGTCATGCCCTCAGACCTGGGGAGTTCACCCCAAAAATCCATGGACAGATGTGTCCATGGTTCCCTCAGGACTAGCAATGGTTGCAATGTCCCAACAGGTGCCTGACAGGAGGGTTTGCTTCTCGCACACACTGCACATTCTCTTACATACTCTTTGCAGTCAGTTGCCAATGAAGGCCACTAGGCACATCCCGCTACGAGGTCCTGAGTTCTGGTGGCTCCAGGATGCCCAGCATTCTTGTGAGAATGAAACAACTGCAGTATTTGTAGACGAATAGGCAGTGGTATAAACATGACCCCTTCAGGCTTTCCCTCAGGTACATCCTGTTGAAACGGACTCAACGTCTTAGTCCAGTCCCTCTAGGTCTCAGTGGCGGCCAGAACCACTTTCTGCGACACAATGGTTTATGGGTCTGAGGGCTGTGCTGTCTCGGGCTCAAAACATCTGGACAAAGCATCAGCTTTGATGTTTTTACTACCAGGGGTATACGTGATTACAAATCTGAATCTCGAGAAGAACAATGACCACTGAGCCTGTCGGGGGCTAAGTCTCTTAGCGCCCTCAATCTACTCCAAATTCTTGTGGTCAGTATAGACAGTAATGGTATGTTCTGCACCCTCTAGCCAATGTCGCCATTCCTCAAAGGCCAACTTAATGGCTAGAAGTTCCCTATTGCCTATATCGTAGTTTTTCTCAGCGGGTGAAAATCTACGTGAAAAATAGGCACAGGGGTGTAACTTTCACTGCAACCCAGAACGCTGAGACAGCACAGCCCCTACCCCTACCTCTGAGACATCTACCTCCACGATAAAGGGGAAGGTGGTGTCAACATGTCTCAAAATGGGTGCAGTACAGAACAATTTATTTAGAGTGGAGAAAGCAGCATGGGCCTCAGGGGACCAGTGGTGAGTATCTGCCCCTTTCTTTGTGAGACTGGTGAGAGGTGAGATCACTGTAGAGTACCCCTTTATGAACCTTCTGTAGTAGTTAGCGAACCCCAGGAACCTCTGGAGAGCCTTCAATCCCACAGGTTGAGGCCATTCTAACACAGCTGAAACTTTCCCAGGGTCCATAGAGAGGCCAGAGGTTGAAATTATGTACCCCAGAAAGGCGACAGAAGTCACTTCAAATATGCATTTCTCCAGCTTAGCGTACAGCATGTTTTGTCTCAACTTCCGCAACACAAACTTAACATGATCTCTGTGCTCTGAGAGGTTGGACGAGAAAATTAGTATGTCGTCTAAGTATACCAAGACAAATTTGCCCAATACCTCTCTAAAGACCTCATTGATCAGTTCTTGAAAGACGGCTGGGGCATTACACAACCCGAAGGGCATCACTAGGTACACGTAATGTCCGTCGGGTGTGTTAAAGGTCGTCTTCCATTCATCACCGTCCCTGATCCGCACAAGGTTGTAAGCAACCCTCAAATCCAATTTCGAAAAAATCTTAGCATTGGTGACTTGAGTAAACAAATCGTCTATTAACGGCAAAGGATAGCGATTCTTTACTGTGATTTTATTTAAGCCCCGATAGTCAATGCAAGGGCGTAGGCCACCATCCTTCTTTTTCACAAAAAAGAACCCTGCCCCGGCCAGAGATCGAGAAGGGCGAATAAAACCTTTAGCTAAGTTTTCTCAGATGTATTCCTGCATGGCCAATTTCTCTGGCCCAGACAAGTTATAGAGATGACCTCTAGGGGGCATACAACCAGACCTAAGATCAATGGGGCAATCAAAGGGACGGTGTGGAGGAAGTTTATCTGCTGACTTGGGACAGAATACATCTGCAAATTCTGAATATTGATCTGGCAATCCCTCCATGTGAATCTTGGTTTTACCAAAGGTTACTTTCGCAAGACAATGATGATAGCAATGGGCAGACCAGCTGGTTAGCTGACCCGTGGCCCAATTGATCTGAGGCGAGTGAATTTGTAACTATGGCATGCCAAGAATGATCGTGGAGGTTGCCATTCGTAACACAAAAAATGATAAACTTTCTTTATGCAAGACCCCTATTGTAACCCCCAAATCTGGGGTCTGGGAAAGAGGGTGATTACTCTGCAGAGGGGAATCATCCACCACAGTGACCCGAATCTGTTGTTTTAGTGGGGAGATCGGGATCCCCAATTTCTTAGCAAATTCATAATCCATAAAATTAGCTGCTGAGCCTGAATCAAGGAAGGCCTCAGTAGTCTCTGTCTTATCTTGCCAAGATATAGTGCAAGGGAGAAGAAAACATTTGTCATCGAGAGGTAACGACTGCGCGCCTAGGGTATTACCTCCGAATACATCTAGGCGGCAGCGTTTCCCGACTTCTTGGGACAACTCTGTAGCGTATGACCCCCCTCTGCACAGTAAAG
Source organism: Hyperolius riggenbachi (assembly GCF_040937935.1). Classification (NCBI taxonomy): domain Eukaryota; kingdom Metazoa; phylum Chordata; class Amphibia; order Anura; family Hyperoliidae; genus Hyperolius; species Hyperolius riggenbachi. The sequence continues at coordinate 141,780,848 of NC_090656.1, forward strand.
ACAGAGCTGCTCTGTTTCCCTGCGTCTCCGTTCCACCTGAGATAATCTCGACCGACCAATCTGCATTGGTTCTGGTGGGGGTGAATCGGGTGGAGATGGAGCAGAAGGAGACACTGCGTAGGACAAGTACCTCACATTGTTCCTACCCCGGGTCTGTCTTTGATATCGTAAACGACGATCAATTCTGATGGCCGATGAAATGGCCTTATTGATGGATTTGGGCTCAGGATGACCCAACATTAGATCAGAAACTGCGTCTGACAACCCCGATAAGAAACAGTCTAATAGAGCAAATGAGTCCCATCGAGCTGACACTGCCCACTTCCTAAACTCCGCAGCATAGTTTTCTACCGGAACTTTGCCTTGCCGCAATAACTTGAGTTTCCGTTCAGCGGTCGAGGCAATATCCGGGTCATCGTAAATTATAGCCATCACTTTAAAAAAATCCTCTACCGAGGTTAGGGCCTTATCCCCCGTGGGAAGGTTATATGCCCGAGTCTGGGAATCCCCTGACAATAAAGTCTTAATGAAGGTTACTCTCTGGGCCATGGTTCCTGAGGAATTAGGTCTTAACTCAAAGTATGATAACACTCTATTTCTAAAATTCCAGAAGTCAGATCTGTGGCCAGAAAACCTTTCAGGTACAGGCAAACGAATGCCTGTGCTAGGAGGAGATCGCACGGTATCCACAGCCGTCTGATAAACTTGTACAGTCCCAGACAAAGCGTTGAGTTGAGTCTGGTGACTGTCCAGTACTCGGTTGTAATTCTCCACCGTAGTGGTGAGTACATCGAGACGGCTGCGGAGTGCGTCCATTTGGGTTTGGTCTGCCGTTCTGTAACGATTGGTGTCAGCACGCAGAGAGAATCTGATTATTGGTGATCTGCAGTATCACCAAGAATGCAGATATATACCTGATTATTGATGATCTGCAGAATCACAGATAATACAGATATATTGCTAACCTCTGGACACCTATAGGTATGTGAGTGTTTGGTGTAACAGTAATACTTTGAGTAACGCACCTGCTGAGCAGGTGATAATTGACAGTAAAGAGACACTGCTCTGAAAGCACAAGAACCTTCCAGCAGCCTGAGGCACCTCAAGGGGAGGAGTCAGGCTGAGGATAGGGAAGGCCAGAGAGTGAGTGACACCTGACGGTGGATGTCACTATCTGGTCTGGAGACTATCTCTTAACAGGGGAGATAGCTCTCAAGGTCGGCCTCGCCTGGTCGGCAACACACTGACAGATAAAGTACAAAGACAAAAGGCTGATTCGGTATCAAAGACAAGCCGGGTCTGGCAACGGAATATCAGATATGCGAGGTACCGATCAGAAGACAGTGGAGTAGTCAGAAAAGCTATAAGTCATAACATATATCAAACAATGCCTATTCTGGGTGCGAGGTCCTTAGTCTCAGCACCCCGGAACTAGTCTGAAGTTTACACAGATGATAATACAGTCCCCTAGACTGGGTGTGAGGTCCGTGGTCTCAGCACCCTGGAACTAGTCTGAAATATAACACAGATGGTAGTACAGTTCCCTAAACTGGGTGTGAGGTCCTTGGTCTCTACACCCTGGAACTAGCTTGAAGTATAACACAGATGATAACACAGTTCCCTAAGCTGGGTGTGAGGTCCTTGTTCTCTACACCCTGGAACTAGTCTGAAGGTATAACACAGTTCCCTAAGCTGGGTGTGAGGTCCTTGGTCTCTACACCCTGGAACTAGCTTAAGCATAAACAGAATACAATTCAAATAATCTGGCTAAGTGTGAATTCCCAGGTCCACCTGGTTCAAACACACTGAAGGATCTGACTAGGTCTGAGTGCTTCCACGTAGTGATCGCAACGGCAGACAACTTGCAAGTGACCAGCAGAAACTATATATGGAGTAGTGCTCTCCAGCACCACCCCTAATTGCTCAACCAATAGTATCCTGCTCTGGAGTCAGCTGATCGGCGTGGTCAGCTGAGTCTTCCTGCTTAGTATAAGAATTCTGCCTCTCAGCGCGCGCGCGTGTATTCCTAAGCCACACCAGACACACGCTGCTGCGTGCAAACCGCCGCGCTGGACGCGGAACCAGCCGCCTTACTGTTGTTGCATGCGGCGGCTTTTCCGCGTTCTGCCCTGCCACCAGACACATGCTTCCGCGTGCAAACCGCCGCACTGGACGCGGAATCAGCCGCCTCCTCAGTAGCACATGCGGCGGCATTTTCGCGATCTCTCACACTACTATTAATTATTTACTGCATGCTTACCACTGAAATACCTCATGTTTTACCTCACTTTATGCATTTACCTCATGTTTCACCTCATATTCGGAAATGGAGAAAAATCTTTCAGAATTGCTAAAAAAAGAGGAAAATACCTTATGAGGTATTTTACCTACAACAAAATATTTACCTCACATAGCTACCAGAATTAAGGCCAATGTGGTGCCCACAACTGAATTCCATATTCCAGATTTGGCCTTATTAGAGAGTTAAACAGGGGCAATATTATGCTAGCATCTCGAGTTTTTATGTCCCTTTTAATGCATCCTAAAATTTTTATTAGCTTTAGCTGCAGCGCTTGGCATTGAATACGATTATTTAACTTGTTGTCGATGAGTACTGCTAAGTCCTTCTCCAAGTTTGATGTCCCCAACTGTATCCCATTTAGTTTGTATGGTGCTAGACCATTGGTACGACCAAAATGCATGACTTTACATTTTTCAACAATGAATTTCATCTGCCATATACCGTATTTTTGGGACCATAAGACGCACTTTTTCTCCCCCAAACATGGGGGGGAAAAGTGCCTGCGTCTTATGGTCCAAATGCTGCAGTTTCTGCCCGGCACCAGTTGTCCTCCCCACCGTTAAAATCACATGTCCGCGCGACTGCCTCGTCCCCCGTCTGTCTAAAGCCTGTGTGTGGCTTGCAGGCTTGTAATGCACAGTTTCTGTGTCCCCGAGGCTGCCGCGTCCCTTTATACATTGTTTCCGCCCCCCGTTCTCCTCTGCCCCCCCCCCCCCCGTCCTCCTCTGCCCCATCCCCACGGACTCCTTCCCCTGGCTCTCTAATGTGGGGCTATGCGGGGAGTGTGAAGGCTGCTGCGGCTTACCATTGGATTATAGCGCTGAACATCGGTACATCCGCCGCGTGAACAGCCGCTGGGTGGTCCGTGCACATTGCCGAAGCCTCTCTGCCTTCACTTCCGCATTGGTGATGTAAGCGGAAGTGAAGGCAGAGAGGCTTCGGCAATGTGCACGGATCACCCAGCAGCTGTTCACGCGGCGGATGTACCGATGTTCAGCGCTATAATCCAATGGTAAGCCGCAGCAGCCTTCACACTCCCCGCATAGCCCCACATTAGAGAGCCAGGGGAAGGAGTCCGTGGGGATGGGGCAGAGGAGGACGGGGGGGGGGGGCAGAGGAGGATGGGGGCGGAAACAATGTATAAAGGGACGCGGCAGCCTCGGGGGACACAGAAACTGTGCATTACAAGCCTAGAAGCCACATACAGGCTTTAGACAGACAGGGTGTCACAGGATGCACTTAAGAGAAAACGTGGCATTTTAGAGGAGGGGGTGCACTTTAGAGGACCCAGGGGGACACTTTGGAGGACCCAAGGGGCACTTTAGAAGACCCAGGTGACACTTTGGAGGACCCAAGGGGCACTTTGGAGGATCCAGGGGGCACCTTGGAGGACCCAGGGGGGCACCTTGGAGGACCCGGGGGGGGGCACTTTGCAAGGCTTGGGGGGCACTTTGCAGGACCAAGGGGGGCACTTTGCAGGACCAAGGGGGGCACTTTGCAGGACCCAGGGGGGCACTTTGCAGGACCCGGGGGGCACTTTGCAGGACCCGAGGGGCACTTTGCAGGACCAAGGGGAGCACTTTGCAGGACCCAGGGGGGCACTTTTCAGGACCCGGGGGGCACTTTGCAGGACCCGGGGGGCACTTTTCAGGACCCGGGGGGCACTTTGCAGGACCCAGGGGGGGCACTTTTCAGGACCCGGGGGGCACTTTGCAGGACCCAGGGGGGCACTTTTCAGGACCCGGGGGGCACTTTGCAGGACCCGGGGGGGCACTTTGGAGGACACAGTGGCCACCTAAGAGGACATGAGGGGCATTTAAGAGGACACAAGGAGCATGGACACAGGGGGACAGAGGACAACACGGGGACAGTGGAGGTCACAAGAGAGACCCTAAAGGTACAAAGGGAACACAAGAGGTACAAGGGGGACATATAAATTGGGGAGGGGAGAATATGCACAAGATGCCCCTGTACCATGGATGCCCCAGGTTTAGTATTTTTTTTGTCCTCTAAACCTAGGTGCGTCTTATGGTCCGGAGCGTCTTATGGTCCGAAAAATACGGTATGTGCACATATATCCATCCTATCTTTGAAATACAGTAGTCACTAGTACAGCGGCCTGTTTAATCAGATATTCATTTTCTTGCAGTCACTAGTAAAACCAGTAGTAAAGTTGGAAGTGAAACCCCCAATGTTGTAATTAAGATGCAATACCAGCATCCACTATTCTCACAATTACTCACAATTCTTCTCACTATTAAAACACCAGTAACAGTAAATATAGTAAAAGTTAATTTTTCTTTTGAAAATCAGTTACTAGGAACGAGCTGGTAAAATTTGCAAAATTATTTTTGTTGCAAAAATTCCGTTTTCACCAAAGGAGAAGTTTTAATGAAAAGACAATGAATTTTCTGACAAGGGGAATGTTTGACTTAAATGCAATTTTTTAAAAATGATTCATTTCCATGAAAATACAATATACTGTTTTGTGAAAATTCTCATTTTAGGCAAAAAATAAACAAAAAACAAAAAAAAAAAACAGACAAAGCAAAATGACTATATCCACTGACCGGACCACTGGCATCAATGCATCAATATTAGACTTAGTAACTTGGAAATGAGAATCTTTATGAACAAATCGCATAGTATAATGGTATGCAATAAACTGTGACTTCAATTTCAGCAACACCTGTAACTGGACTGGATAAAAATATTTGTTTTGGGGAAAAAGCAGTCACATTCAGTCTCCACAGCTTGATAATGAGATGCTTTAAAAGTGAACCACACTTCCCATTATTGTGCTATGTAATAAACGGTTTCCTCAGTTACAGCAACAGAGCAGTAACTATTTTTTGTCATTGTTGTTGGGGGGGGGGGGGGGGGAGGGGTGTTGGGCAGTTTTAACGAGTGGTCATATATATTTGTCACAGTAACTTTGAAATGAGACCCCCACCCACCAGTTTAAAGTTATGGGATAACCCTTGACTTTAAGTACTGGAACAGTAACTCCAGTAAAAAACAATGTTGTATGGAAAATATACAAGCCCTGCTGACTGGAAGACAGAATCATTGCTTAAGATAATGGTAATTGTTAACACATCAGAAACTAATGTCCATTCGGACCTGACCTATCAAAGTACTGGGAAGTGACAAAAATCCAGTCACCCTCAGTCGCCTATCGTAATTTATACGACCTTAGGGGAGTGAGTAATAATAAAATTAGAAAAATAATGCTACCGTAAAAGGCCAGATAATAGTGGTGTGGGTATAGTCAGTATTGAAACTCCACACTCAAAAATCTGCCAATTATTGGTCAACAAAAGTGTGCTCAATTTTATGGGAGGTCTTTGCTGATCCCCCCTGTTGCCTGGTTCACACTATCAGATGTGTGAGAGCCGGCACAGGGTGTAGCTATTCCCATTAGATTCAGGAGCACACAATAAAAAAACTTATGTTGGCAAATTAAGGAAGACAGTGTAAAACATAGCAAAGATCCACAGCCGTAATGGTGGTCTGCAATTGTCAACCTACATAGTAGTAATACCAACACCCTTCACAGAAGGTAATAGATTGGCTGGGGAGAGGATATAAGTGTGCTAATTATATACAGTATGGTGCAAATCAACTAGTGCTAGTTTCACTCCATAAACGGAGCTTCGTCAGGAAAAGTGCACATAAGTATGAAAAATAATAAACAGCCCCCCACCACAACAACCCCCAGCAATAGTAGCCCCAATCAAAGCTGAAGCGTTTGCCATCCAGAGCTCCCTAAATATTCGTATAGAGATCACCAATTGCTCTCAGCTGTGTGTGGCACGCCCACCTGAAGTATTCCTCATGCTCACTCCCTGGGCAGGTATGGATAGTAATTGAATCCACATCCATATAAGTACAACGTACTGCGTGCTGAATGCACGCAGTATACACAATTAACATCAGGTTAGACACAAGGGCAGCTGACGGAGGGGGCAAGTGACGTCATTCACCAAACCACCTCCTCCATCTAGTGTGGAGCCAACCGATTTGTCGCGCTACCCCTGCTGGTCGCCATGGTAACATATATACAATACACGGCGCCAGCCTGAAGTATTCCTCATGCTCACTCCCTAGGCAGGATTAGATAGTAGTTGAATCCACATCCGTATAAGTACAACGTACTGCGTGCTGAATGCACGCAGTATACACAATTAAACATCAGGTTGGACACAAAGGCGGCTGACGGAGGGGGGAAGTGACGTCATCCACCAAACCACCTCCTCCCTCTAGTGTGGAGCCAACCGATTCGTCGCGCTACCCCTGCTGGTCGCCATGGTAACATATATACAATACACGGCGCCAGCTATTCAAGGGAGGCAGCGACACTGATGATACGCCTATTTTGTGGGCGTCATGATTCCAGGGACACGCTGGAGTTACCATAGCAATCGGTAAACATCCAGCGATACCACTCTAAGCGACCACGCTGATTACCATTAATTCTGTAGTGGGATAGAAAACAAGGCAATTACCCCCAACACATCCCATTGAGCAGCGCTACTGTGTACAAAGATGTTAGCGTCAAAGCATATATATAAAATCATTGTGGGTGCGCATAACCAATCGTTACCTGTCACATAAACCCCCCACTATACTAAATGCTGGAGGTGAAATGAGGATCAGGGGATGAGGGAAAAGGACCAGGGATATAAAGAAAACAATATAATGGCACGCTTAGCCAACTCTGTATGGATATAGAATGCCCCATAAAGGGGGATCTGAATACACATGGACAAATTCAAAACCAATAGTAATATGTTCGTATATAGATTTAAATTTAAATTGGAAGCTGATATAAGACTGATGAAAACTTCTCCATCAATCATATATGTATGTATATCCTGGAGAGAATGTGCATACAGAGAAATTAGCCGCCAGTATTACAAAAAACTGGACACTGCAAAGTCCTCGTTCAGACCATGCGGCGCCAAAGTGTCCAGCCTGAAAATCCAGCCCGCCTCCAATTGGTGCAACTTCTTATCCAGGTTGCAACTTGCCACCTCTCACACCCACCTTCCACTGCTGGATACCCCAGAACACAATCTCAAAAGGGTTGCATGTGTGGGCTGTGTTCATTTGTCTGGCCACTGATGTATAATTTTTATGTTTTATGTCCCCGATGTGTTCGAGGACTCGTTGTTTCAGTGGCCTAGTCGTTAATCCCACATACAACATGTCACATCTACATTTACAAGCGTAAACTACCCCCGGGGTATTGCAGTTGCACATTATTGCAGTATTGCACATTCTCTCCAGGATATACATACATATATGATTGATGGAGAAGTTTTCATCAGTCTTATATCAGCTTCCAAATCCAATTTAAATTTAAATCTATATACGAACATTTTACTATTGGTTTTGAATTTGTCCATGTGTAATCAGATCCCCCTTTATGGGGCATTCTATATCCATACAGAGTTGGCTAAGCGTGCCATTATATTGTTTTCTCTATATCCCTGGTCCTTTTCCCTCATCCCCTGATCCTCATTTCACCTTCAGCATTTAGTATAGTGGGGGGTTTATGTGACAGGTAACAATTGGTTATGCGCACCCACAATGATTTTATATATATGCTTTGACGCTAACATCTTTGTACACAGTAGCGCTGCTCAATGGGATGTGTTGGGGGTAATTGCCTTGTTTTCTATCCCACTACAGAATTAATGGTAATCAGCGTGGTCGCTTAGAGTGGTATCGCTGGATGTTTACCAATTGCTATGGTAACTCCAGCGTGTCCCTGGAATCATGACGCCCACAAAATAGGCGTATCATCAGTGTCGCTGCCTCCCTTGAATAGCTGGCGCCGTGTATTGTATATATGTTACCACGAATCGGTTGGCTCCACACTAGAGGGAGGAGGTGGTTTGGTGGATGACGTCACTTCCCCCCTCCGTCAGCCGCCTTTGTGTCCAACCTGATGTTTAATTGTGTATACTGTGTGCATTCAGCACGCAGTACGTTGTACTTATACGGATGTGGATTCAACTACTATCTAATCCTGCCTAGGGAGTGAGCATGAGGAATACTTCAGGCTGGCGCCGTGTATTGTATATATGTTACCATGGAGACCAGCAGGGGTAGCGCGACAAATCGGTTGGCTCCACACTAGATGGAGGAGGTGGTTTGGTGAATGACGTCACTTGCCCCCTCCGTCAGCCGCCCTTGTGTCTAACCTGATGTTAATTGTGTATACTGCGTGCATTCAGCACGCAGTACGTTGTACTTATATGGATGTGGATTCAATTACTATCCATACCTGCCCAGGGAGTGAGCATGAGGAATACTTCAGGTGGGCGTGCCACACACAGGTGAGAGCAATTGGTGATCTCTATACGAATATTTAGGGAGCTCTGGATGACAAACGCTTCAGCTTTGATTGGGGCTACTATTGCTGGGGGTTGTTGTGGTGGGGGGCTGTTTATTATTTTTCATACTTATGTGCACTTTTCCTGACGAAGCTCCGTTTATGGAGTGAAACTAGCACTAGTTGATTTGCACCATACTGTATATAATTAGCACACCTATATCCTCTCCCCAGCCAATCTATTACCTTCTGTGAAGGGTGTTGGTATTACTACTATGTAGGTTGACAATTGCAGACCACCATTACGGCTGTGGATCTTTGCTATGTTTTACACTGTCTTCCTTAATTTGCCAACATAAGTTTTTTTATTGTGTGCTCCTGAATCTAATGGGAATAGCTACACCCTGTGCCGGCTCTCACACATCTGATAGTGTGAACCAGGCAACAGGGGGGATCAGCAAAGACCTCCCATAAAATTGAGCACACTTTTGTTGACCAATAATTGGCAGATTTTTGAGTGTGGAGTTTCAATACTGACTATACCCACACCACTATTATCTGGCCTTTTACGGTAGCATTATTTTTCTAATTTTATTATTACTCACTTCCCTAAGGTCGTATAAATTACGATAGGCGACTGAGGGTGACTGGATTTTTGTCACTTCCCAGTACTTTGATAGGTCAGGTCCGAATGGACATTAGTTTCTGATTTTATTCACCTGTACAATATACTCGGTGTAGTGTTTTTGGTATTTGTTAACACATGTCTATAGTATTTAAGTGCTATAGTCCCACTCCCTACATTTCTGGCTGATACAGACCCCCTGATGGCACTATGTAGTATCCAGCTGCAAAAGCTGTACTAAAGCCCTAAACAGAACAACTTATTTCCTCTCTGACCAAGCTAACTATACAGGTAATTGAGATTATACTATATTTTGCTGGCATACAATAGGAGGCCTCCACTCCACTAAATCCAGTATGAAGTCTCCACTACACTAAATCCAGTATGAAGTTCAACAATAATATGGTTGGGAAGAACTGATCTGAATTGATATCTAGCTGATTTTGCTTTTGATCCAGATCTATACAGCAGAACTAAACACTAGAATCATATTCACAATAACATTTTGGGTTTTATCTTGTGTTTACCACATTGTTTCTGGTGGTGAGCTATCTGACCATTTTCCCTTTGCTAATTTTTTTTGAAAATGTTTATATTTTCATAAAAGTTAAGACTTTTTGTAAAAACATATTACAGCTTTGCAGTTGGGACAAGGTTGCAAATCAATACAAAGGCTAAGAAACCTCCAAAACAGTGGAGACTAGAGCACCAGGGAACCATTGATTGCCTCTGGCCTTCTGTTCAAGACCGGACAACAGGGCGTTTAAACCAATACACCTGTTCTCCACAGAAGCTAATGGTGTGCACATCGAGAGTGTAGAATACTTTCAGCAACCTATAAAGAGGAAATTAGCTGATCATCCCTATACAAATATGGTAGAGTGCACTATTATGTGATGATCACCACACAGAAGTGGCAATTCCATATAAAAGTAGTGATCATTTCAGCTGATTACAGCCTTTATAAATCTATAGAATGAAAAGATGATCCACAGATAAAATTCTTTATTAGGTATGTATTTAATTTTTTTCTAGGCAGGTAAGCAGGGGGAAGATAGATAAACCTTAGGGAATGAATCAGCAAAAGATCGATAATACATAAAGAAGCATAGAAATTAAAGTATCACTTCACAAATCATATCACTTCATTTGATGTCAGTATGACATCAGTAACCCACAAAAATATTAAAAAGTAGAATAGTAGATAAAGTCTTAAAGTGGACCTGAACTCTTGCACAGCACTCAATGAAAATCAGATGGTGGGAAATAGATGGTCTTATTAGTAGCTATGAATGGACTGCAGAGAAGCTCTGCCTGGAGAGGCATTGCTTTGTCCATAAACATTCTCTACATAAACACTCAACCCTTTCTGTGATCTCTAGAAAGTTAATCCAAGTTAAAAGTTTAGGTTTTTTTAGGATTTCCATAAACTGCAGTGAAGATTTATTTTTTCCATCAAGGTTATCATGCGGTGGCTAAAGAGGAAGTTCTGAGTTTACATCCACTTTAAAAGCACACCGGCTTGGCTAACTAAAGTAAACCTGCGATCACAAAAAACTTCTTCTGTTCTTCAGTATACTTCCTTCGTCTGTATTCACTTCTTCTGTTTTTCCTTATTTTTCTGTCAATCTTCTGTCTTCTTGGATTTTTTTTGTATTCCTCTTTCATCTTGCTAACAGCATGTCGCCGGCTGTTAGTCCTCGTTGTATCCCGCTGTAGCATTGACCAAAGACCCTACAGTATCTGAAGTTGGGGATTCCACTTGGTCCATTTCTGTGAGAATCATGCATGGAAGAATCAAATATACAAAATGCAGGTCAGCCTGTCTGAACCCATATTGGTACTGTTTTCAGTACATGCTTTGTGGGAAATTAAAATCTTTCCTGGTGGGGCGGATTTCAGTTTCTCCCTAGGGGTTTATTTGGATAGCCTGTTGAGATAGACATGAAAAAAGCTTGTCTGCAATTATAGGAAGCATTTGATTGTTGTAATAGCCAATAACGTTTTTTCATATTGATTATTGAGAAGTGTATGAATAATTTTGGACTTAACACTTTTTGCTGAAATGTAAATAAAAGCTGAGAAATGTTTTTTTCCCCCACAATAATGCCTCTTGTACATCGTCTTACTATATTTTGGGAGACACCTATGTCATTTCCCCTAAATATATATATATATATATATATATATATATATATATATATATATATATATATATATACTGTATTATTATTATTATTTATTTATAAAGCGGCAACATATTCCGTGGCGCTGTACAATGTAAGAAAACAAACAAGGGATACATAATGATACAGTCAATGATATACATCAAATATGAACACTGATACAAAATACAGCACTGCTGATTACAATTGCAAATTTAACATGATGACTAAAATGTATAAATGTCTAACAGAGTGCAAGCAATTAAATTAATAACATTCCATGACACAAAAGGGTGAGCTTACAATCTAAAGAAATGGGGTGTAAACAAGAGGTGTATATAATTCTCTTCTCTATGTTTTTCTGTTGCCTGGCGCAAAGGTTCAGGGTAACTTTAAAATGTGTGCCGCCCCCCACCGCCTATGACGTCACTCCGCACCGCACACTGATTAGCCGCCGGGTCCCAGGAAGAAGAGCGGGGACCGGCGGCCAGAGAAAGAATGCTTCGGCCAGGTAGAGAGGCTGGAATCCCGCTGCGCAGCACTTATCGCGCGTGGGAAAACTTTATAAGGATATTTGCAGAAAAAATAGTTATGCCCCTCCTGAAGCTGCATTTAAATCTTTCCAAAGGAAAATCCAAAAACTATCCTTCCTGCACCACAAGCATATAATCTGGTGTGGGGACCTTACATAATTCACTAGATAAATCTTCCCTTATTCCAGATAGACTGACTAAGAAACAGAGGCTTCAACTTAATCAGGCCCTGAAGGCTGAAATGTCGGACATCTGGAGAGAGCTTTCGGGGAGTAGAACAAGCATCACATTTAATTTCCCGGACCCCAATCCATAACTCTAAGATCAACCATGTTTTGGTTACCAACAACCTCACTTCTTCCCTCTTTGCCAGGCATATCCATGTCTCCTGGTTAGACCATCATGTGTTGTGATTGAGAATGGACATTAGAGCCCATAAGCTACCCCCAAGGATAAGTCACTGCTCCTTAAAGTGAACCTTAACTAACCTGGGGCTTCCACCAGCCCCTGCAGATGTCCTGTGCCCATGCCGGGACAAACCGATCCCCTGCAGCCAGCTAGTTGCATTTTCAGCAGTGCGCCTATGCGACCCTGGGCGCACGCATCCTCGATCACGCTCCCGTCACCGTGGCTACGTACATAGCGATGACGGGAGCAGGATCAAGGACACACACGGCCAGGGCCACGCATTGCACTGGCCCGGCGACTGGCCATTCTCCGAAAGCGAAACTGGAGGATTGGTTTGTCCCGGCGTGGGCACAGGACACCTGCAGGGCTCTGATGGAAGCCCCAGGTAAGTGAAACTTTTTTTATTTCTACTCAGTTAAGGTTCACTTTAATGCTGAATTCATTCTACAGATTGCAGCAATTCTAAAGAAGTATATTAATTAGTGCTGGGCCGAAATTACGCATTAGCGTAATTACGCATCGTAATTCACTACAAGTGCACCGTAAGCGTTACGTGTAAGGTTACGGTATTACACGTAATTAATTACGCGTAGACCGTAAGTTACGTTATTACGCGTAACAAATTACGCGTAAGACCGTAAACTCCTAATGAAATTACACAGTCTGCCGTAATCGCGTAATATTACGCTCCTGTATAATATAAAAAAGCCGCCGACTTTAAGGGATAATAGCAAAGCCCCCTTAAATGCTAAGAGCCTCAAATTTGGAGAATATATTAAGGAGATCAGAAGGAATAAGAGGGAAAAATTGTTTTCAAAAAGACCTTATAGTTTTTCAGAAAATCGATTTTAAAGTTTCAAAGGAAAAATGTATACATTTAAAAACCCGCCGACTTTAACGGTTAATAGCAAAGCCTGCTTAAAATTTAGGAACACCAAATTCCCAGGGTATATTAAGGGGATCAGTGGGAATAAGAGGAAAAAAATTTTTTGCAAAAAGACCTTATAGTTTTTGAGAAAATCGATTTTTAAGTTTCAAGGGGAAAAATATCTTTCAAATGCGGAAAATGTCAGTTTTTTTTGCACAGGTAACAATCTCTCGCAATAGCCTTGGAAATGTTCTATCAGTTACAATGTAACAAAGTTATTACAATGTAACAACTTTGTTACATTGTAACTACGCCGCACCCGACGTCACTCGCTGCTTAGCCGCCGCATACACTTACGCGTCCTTGCAGGACGCTAAGTCCCCGCCGGCTCCCGCTGTCCACCCCGCCCACATCTGTCACCCACATGTCACCCACATGTGGGTGACATATGGGAGAGGCGGGGAGGGCAGCAGGAGCCGGCGGGGACTTAGCGTCCTGCACGGACCTGACAGAGCTCTGAGCTATATAGCTCAGAGCTCTCTAAGCATCTTTGAATTTGGGCTCCAAGGAGCCCCATTGGTCCTTAGCAGACCAATGGGGTTCCTTCAAATCAGAAGGATCGGGTCCGTGCAGGACGCTAAGTCCCGCTGGCTCCCACTGCCCTCCCCGCCTCTCCCACATGTCACCCACATGTGGGTGACAGATGTGGGCGGGGTGGACAGCGGGAGCCGGCGAGGACTTAGCGTCCTGTTGTTACATTGTAATAACTTTGTTACATTGTAACTGATAGAACATTTCCGAGGCTATTGCGAGGGATCATTTATTTAAAGGGACAGGTAAGTATTAATGGTTAATTAAGAATATTAAAGGACTTTTTTCGTGGTTATGTTTTTTGTTCAATTAAAATACTTTTTCTAAGTGTTTGTGTGTTTATTTACTTTTAACTCTTAAAGGAAATGGGTAAGGGGTACAAGTACCCCTATACTCATTTCTCCTGGGAGGGGGGGTGGGCATCTGGGGGACCCCTTTTTAAAGGGGACTCCCAGATGCCACCATGAAACCCCCCCCCCCCCCCAGGAAATCGCGGCCTCCACCTCTACCACCCATCGGAGGTGGAGAAGAGCCCCTTGTCCTTGGATTGGACAAGGGCTCGGAGGGGGAGGGAAAGCTTGGCTGCCCCTCCCCTTCCGAGACCCCCCAATCCATGGACCATGCGGGCTGGTATAGTCAGGGTGCGGAGCCCCACGCGGCCGGTGCTCTGCATTCTGGCTATCCCAGCCTGCATGGGGGACAAGGGGTTAAAGAGGTCTGGGAGGGGGGACCCCACGTCATTTTTTTTATATTTCCCACACTCAGAACGAAGTAAGTAAAACTCTTCCCACTTGGGGGACTCTAAGAAAATAATACACTAATGTTACCTGTGCAAAAAACCTGACATTTTCCGCATTTGAAAGACATTTTTCACCTTGAAACTTAAAAATCGATTTTCTCAAAAACTATAAGGTCTTTTTGAAAAAAAAAATGTTTCCTCTTATTCCCACTGATCCCCTTAATATACCCTGGGAATTTAGTGTTCCTAAATTTTAAGCTGGCTTTGCTATTAACCGTCAAAGTCGGCGGGTTTTTAAATGTATACATTTTTCCTTAGAAACTTTAAAATCGATTTTCTGAAAAACTATAAGGTCTTTTTGAAAAAAAATGTTTCCCTCTTATTCTTTCTGATCTCCTTAATATATTCTCCAAATTTGAGGCTCTTAGCAATTAAGAGAACTTTGCTATTAACCCTTAAAGTTGGCGACTACCTAACATTGATCCATGCGTCAACTTTTCAGCTTGGGAGCATGGCCTTACGCATTAACTGGTAGTAGGAAATTACGCGTAAGACCGTACCGTAACAACCGGCATTACGGTATTCTTACGCGTAATTGCGTAAGGACCATGCGTAATTACAGACATGAAACGTAGATAAATGTCTACGCCGTAACCGTAATTCCGTAATGCGTAATAGCGTAAAATTACGCGTAATGATCCGTAAGCGTAGTTTTTTCCATTACTCCCAGCACTGATATTAATAACAAAGGAGGTCCCAAGTTCTCGAAGATGATTTGTTGGCTAGCATATGAAGCCATAATTCTGGCGAATTTGTTCAAATAACAGGTGCCAAGAGGAGAACTGACAGGGAATCTCAGAATAACTTGGAGTACAGACTACAGCATCTCATAGCCTTGGGCAGCATGGTGGCGTAGTAGTTAGTACTCTCACTTTGCAGAGCTGCGTCCAGGGGCGTAGCAATAGGGGTTGCAGAGGTAGCGACCGCATCGGGGCCCTTGGGCCAGAGGGGCCCCATGGGGCCCTTCCTAAACCAAAGTATAAGCTGTTTATTGGTCCTGTGTTGGTAATGATCACTTCTATAGATGCTTTGAATGGTAGTAATCATTAACAAGCTGTTCCCCTCCCCTTCTGGCACCTCTGACACTGTAGATGACCTTGGCAGGTTTTGTTGCGCCGTATCAATTGCTACGGATAGAGTTCTTGGGGGGCCCCAATGTAAAACTCGCACCCGGGCCCTGAGATTCATAGCTACGCCACTGGCTGCGTCCCCGGTTCAAATCTCAACTAGGGCACTATCTGCACAGAGTTTGCATGTTCTCCCCGAGTCTGTATGGGTTTCCTCGGGGCACTCTGGTTTCCTCCCACACCCTAAAAACATACAGATAATAGTTAATTGGCTTCCCTCTAAATTGGCCCTAGACTACGATATATACACTACATAATATAGACATATGACTATGATAGGGATTAGATTGTGAGCCCCTCTGAGGGACAGTTAACCACTTGAGGACTGCGGTGTTAACCACCGCCCAATCCCCCCTCCCCTCCCCCGTGACCAGGACATTTATTTACAAAAATGGCCACTGCAGCTTTAAGGCCAAGCTGCAGGGCCGAACAACTCAGCACACGAGTGATTTCCCCCCCCCCCCTTTTCTCTCCACCAACAGAGCTCTCTGTTGGTGGGGTCTGATCACCCCCCAGGTGTTTGTTTGTTTTTTGTAAATATTTATTTTATTAAATTTTTAATAAAATGTACTTTTTTTTATTTGTCTTATATCCCTCCGTCCCTCCCTCCCCTGGCCAGCCAATCACTGCGATCGGCTGTGATAGGCTTCAGTCTATCACAACGGATTGCTTCCCTGTGTCCCAGTACAGCGCTGCTGCAGATTACAGGGCTGTACAAAGTAATTAGACAGCGGTTTCGCCGTCTAACAGTCTCCCGAGCGGCGATCGCCGCTCGGAGGCTGAAGGCGGGGCGGAGCTCCGCCCTCAAGCAGCCTGCGCGCGATCTCCTGCTAGCCACATAGACGGCCGTTCACTCCACTCGGCGTGGAGCGGTCCTGGGGCTGCCGCACTGCTCACACCAATTGGCATGGAGCAGTCGGCAAGTAGTTAAATGACAAAACAACTGTACTCTGTACATCGCTGCAGAAGATGTTGGTGCTTTATAAATAATATTAATAATCAAATTAACCCCACTAGATTCTTGTCTTAGCAAATTCAAGAAACTAGGAGTGTCCACCAGACACGTGGATAGGGCTCTTATGAGGACCAAAGCACATTATTATAAATATTTAAATAAACCAGACAGCTGGTTTACTAGAAAACTTAGACAGCAGAAGCGTATTGATATCATAAATAATGTCCAAACTTCCTCAAGTCAAATAACCAGCGACCCCACTACAATTTATGACGCTTTCCAGGATTTGTCTTCTAAACTGTATGACAAACCGTCAGGAGATCAGACAACCCATATTGACGACTTCCTAAAGCAATTACACCTCCCTAAACTATCCCCTTCCTCTGTTTCAGTTTTTCAATGGTTCCATGTCTGAAGAGGAAGTTTATGTAATTATTAAAAAACTAAAAAGAGGTATGGTCCCTGGCCCAGACAGCTGTTCTTCTCTATTCTATAAAGGTGGCCATACATTAGCCAACTAACCAACCAATCGACCAACCAATCCGATTATTATAATCGAATTGGATGAAAATTGGTGCTGCCAAGTGCATGCCCGACCGACAAAGCGACCAATTTTGGGACAGAAATTGGCTGCATGGTCGATTGCGCATGCTGCAAGATGTTGGGCCAAAGTTGGTTGGTCGGGTGTGCGGCAGTACGACTGATTTGCGAACGAGCGACGAGACGACAAAACCCCCGCCGCTGCCTCTGCAATGTATAAACGTATGACGTGTGTGCATTTATACATTACCTGTCCGGTGTCAGCCTCCAGGCGGTTTCTGTCCATCTCGCCGGGTTCCGCATACACGCCGGCGGTGCATAGTGTCTGACGTCAGACGCTATGCGCCTCTAGCGTGTATTCAGCTGTTACCCAGCAAGATGGACGGACACCAAGCGGAAGCTGCTACAGGACAGGTAATGTATAAATGCACACACTACATACCTTTATACATTTTGGGGGCAGAGGCTGGGTGGACGCGGCGGGCTCAGCCGATTCCCTGAAGATTTCATGCTGAAATCGGGCGGGAATCGGCCTGTAGTATATGGGCAGATTTGACCAAGAGACAATTTTATCTCTAATCAGATTCGATTAGAGATAAATTTGTCTCTTGGTCAAATCTGCCCAAAATCTTCTAATGTATGGCCACCTTAAGAAGTTTCAGTCTATCATAGTCCCCCACTGACTTAACCTTGAGTTAATTCTATTGTCAGAGGCCCCCCATCCCCTCCTGAATATTTACCTTCCAAAATCCCTATTTTACCTAAACCCTAAATCTAGTGTGACAACTCCCCCAATGCTGTTCCCTCTGCACAACTGATATGCCAGCCCCAGCCAATGGAAGTCCCAAAATGCCTTCCTCACTTTGCACAAAGTAACAAGTTGGATTCATTGCAGTGCCCCTACACCATACTATCTGGATCATATGGCTAACCAACACAATCTGCAATCTTGACACATGATTTTTGGTATACTGCCAACAACTCCCTTTTTGACAAGGAGTCTCATCAGAAGACAGGATTCTTTACTGTGTCATCCAGAACAAGGGCAAGACCTAAATGGATTAACCATTTATTTTAATATTAAAATTGTGCATAAAAATGATTCCAGAAAATTGGCAAAAACATCTTACAATGAACAGAGATTGGATAGCAAATTAAAAGGGAAAAATAAGAAAATAACTGGTGCTGAAAGATTCTGTGAAATTACCATGCATCCGCTGAGTTTTGAAAAGTCCAAACTCCTGGAAAGTCTTTGTGATAAATCCAGCAATCTTTGTAAAATAATTTAGCAACATTTTTAAAGTCCACAAGTTTCTTTACCAGAGGTCCATTCTGGTTTTATCAATGGTATCAAATCAGGCAAAAGACAAGCAAAGGACACTGTGAGTCTGCAACACAGACTGTTGCCTTTGATGTGGGGTTCACACTAAGGGCACGTTTGGCTTTTTTTAAGCACCGGCGATTTTTAAAATCGCCCTAAAAGTGCTTGTGCAATGATTCCCTATAAGGGGGTTCACAAATGAGCGGTTTGATTCCAATCCACTCACCAAAGCACAGCCTGTAGCATTTTGGGGGCGATTTGCTTCAATGGAAGGTAAAGGGAAATTGTAAAATGCTTGAAAAAGCGCTTTGTATAGCGATTTCCCCTGCGCTTTTAAAAATAAATGCATTGTATTTATTCTTTTTCGGGTCAAAGAGTCCACTTCCTGACGTGCATCAGGAAGAGAAAAAACAAATCGCTCTGCAAAAGCGCTTATAAAATCGCTTTACAAAAAATTGCAACGCACAGGTAAGCGACAGGAGGCGCTAAAAATAATTGCGCACAAAATCGCAAAACTCTGGTGTCAGCGATTGCGATTTTATATGTGAACAAGGCCTTAATGTTTGAGCCTTTGACCAGGGTTTGAATTTATTTATTTAAGTATTTATATAGCGCCAACATATTATGCAGCGTAGTACAGAGTATATTGTCCTGTCACTAACTGTCCCTCAGAGGGGCTCACAATCTAGTCCCTACCATAGTCATATGTCTATGTATGTATCGTGTAGTGCATGTATCATAGTCTAGGGCCAATTTAGAGGGAAGTCAATTAACTTATCTGTATGTTTTTGGGGTGTGGGAGGAAACCAGAGTGCCTGGAGGAAACTCATGCAGACACGGGGAGAACATAAAACTCTGTGCAGATATTGACCTGGCTGGAATTCGAACTGGGGACCCAGCGCTGCAAGGCGAGAGCGCTAACCACTACACCACCATGCCGCCCCAACTCAACTTGAATACCAATTCAAGCCAGTACATAAAACAGTAAGGTGTCTTTGGGCCAGGCTTCCTAATGTTCCTGGTTGCCTGTGGAGCATGCCCTAAGTGGCTGCAGCACTGAAGTGTTTTGAGTCCGCCAGGAGAAATGTGCGATATAAATGTTATGTGTCTTGTCAAACATTATTGCCCCATTAAACGCCAAACATTATCGCCCCATTTCCTTCCTCAACTTTGACTATAAAATTCTCATATCCGTCATGGCGACCAGGTTGAACAATAGATCAGGTCCAGGTCAACTTTATACCCAATAGGCTAGCCTCAGACAATGTCCATCCATACTTGATACAACATACTAACAATCACAGAAAGCCTCTTGTATTGCTTAGTCTCATTATGAAAAGGGCTTTTGACAGCCTGGTCTGATTCTTTCTGTTTGCAGGAATCGCTAATAATTTTCCTAATCTAACTTAATCTCTATATTCCCACCCTGAAACTACCTTAAAAATTGCCAACAATCCCTCCGTCCACAATACCAATCCAAGGGGGACAAGATATGGATGCCCTTTATAGCTGGCCCTCTTCACGTTGGTTATTGAACCTCTTAATAAAGATGCACCCAGATATCAAAGGCTATCAGCTGAACACCTTGATCCCCAAAGTTAAGTCTTTGTGCAGATAACATAATCATGACCATTTAGTTCCCTCACAACCTCCATCACTCAACTCCTGGCAGTGCTGAGGAGATCTTGGGACTGAGAATTAAGCTAGACAAATCCAGAATCATAATCAAATTATTAGCCAAGTACAATGAACGTCGTACCAGTAATTGGTTGTGATTCACATGGCATTGGCAGTGATTACAAGGACAGACATTGCATTGACAGACATAACAATGACATTTGCCAGGACATTGCATTGATTAACAGCATAGACATACAACTTCAACACGGGCATAGACACCTACAAGTGGGGGCAGGGGAATGGTAAGAGAGCACGTTTGGCTGCTAGGGTGTGGAACAGTTCATAATGACCGGTAAGTGTTCACAGTGGGCAGCAAGGAGAATATTGCTGTCCAGCAGTTTGAGCACCATGGGCGCAGATGGTTG
The DNA here is from genome assembly GCF_040937935.1 of Hyperolius riggenbachi. Taxonomy (NCBI): domain Eukaryota; kingdom Metazoa; phylum Chordata; class Amphibia; order Anura; family Hyperoliidae; genus Hyperolius; species Hyperolius riggenbachi. The sequence goes on from NC_090656.1 coordinate 141,801,470, forward strand.
AATGTGGCCAAAGGAGTTCAATTTGAGTACTGCTTGAGAAAAGAAGGTGCTCCTACGTCTGGTGGTTCTGGAGGGGATGGTTCTATAGTGTCGGTCCAATGGGAGGAGTGCCTGCCTGGGTGTTGGAGGTCATTTGTGATCTTGGAGGCCCTTGTCATTGTTCTCGCAGAGTGGAGGAGGTCTAAGGGTGGCAGGGGTGATCCAATGATCTTTTCTGCCAAACTAATTACTCGTTACAGCTGTACCAAACAATGACAGGAGAGCAGAGAATAGATTCTATGGTAGCGGTGCATAAGCTGGTCAACCGTTTATGTGGCATACCAAATTTCTTCAGTTGGCACAGGAAGAATAACCTCTGCTGGGATTTCTTCTGAATTCTGGTGGTGTTCAGTTCCCATCCTAAGTTGTTGGTTATGGTTGTGCCAAGTAAGCGAACATCAGATACCGTGGAAACTTCTATTGTAAGATCCTCGGGGCACTCATGGCGGCGGAACGCCGAGACCCATGCTGAGGCGTAAGCCTCTGGGTCTTGGCAGGCAGCTGACATCACTGGAGCGCATGGCGCTCTGCTCCCATTGGATAGGCGTCGGACGCGCTCTCAGTACGCGTTCCGCCGCTCAAAACAATAGCCACGTGTGTGTATGGCTTGTCAGTTGACCTGCCGACACGCCGCAATGTTATTGAATAATTTGGATGATTTTGCTCTCTGATTGGCTAGGCCTTGTGTTTAACTCAGGTGAGCGCCCCGTAGACATCGCCCATGATAGCATTTAGCTTTGGCTTGTTGCTGGGTATGCGCTCACAGATACTTGATTACCATTGCCAACTCTGCTTTGTATCTTTGACCATGTTTAACTGTAGTTTGATTCCCTGTTGCCGACTCTGCTTGTATCCTGACCACGGTTTTTTGATTTCCTGTTGTTGACTCTGCTTTGTGTCCTGACCCCACTTTATTAGATTACCTGTTGCTGACTCTGATGTGTACCTGGACCTTGCCTGCTGCCTGGACCGACACTGGCTACACTGACCACGCTACCTCTTAGTGCCTGAACTGCATCCCATTCTACTGGCTAACAACCACCGGACTCTCATCTGGAATGCTTCATCTTCTAGGCCTCATACCTGTGTATACTGTGCCTTGCATTGTACCTTAGGTTCTGTTTGGTGGATACTATCTGTCAGTCTGTATGCTACATCTACCTGCAGGGTTATTGTAGTTCTGTGTTTAGGTAGGAGTTTTGTGCAGGTGTTACGGGCTGGGCTATAGGTCAGTCATATGGCATACAGCCTGACCTATAGTCATTGACCAGACAAGCCTGACATCGGTCTTGCTTATGAGGACTGGGAAGAGTTTGGAGGGGTGTTTCCTGAAATCCGCAATCAGCTCAACAGTTTTTGTTGTGTTGAGGACGAGCTTATTATCCCTGCAACAACTGCAGAATCTCTCAATCGCGGTGTGGTAAGTGTGCTTGCCGTTGCTGTCGATGAGGCCTGTAATGGTTGTGTCATCTGCAAATTTGATGAGTTTGGAAATTAAACTCTATTGGTTTCATTTTATTAGCAGCCTGACTAGGAGCGCTGCCTATTTCTTGCTGTTCTTTAGAAAAATGTGTAGACCATTTATGGGCTAGCAGCCCCAAATTTTAACTATGTTTATTTGTCAGTTAGTGGTTAGGTCTCTTCCAGAGAGGGCACGTCATCGTCATGGAAGAGTCTAGTATTGAACTCTCTGTGCACAGGCTGTTTTTGGAGCCAACATCCTTCTTTGCTGCAACTGTTTTGAATGCAAGTTGCGCAATCTGCACGCGTTTTGGGCTCTGCACATCTACGCAGCTGATCAATTCGGCTTCAGCCTATATTTGAAACACTGCCATTTCCTCCTGTTGTACAAATTTGATTACCATGAGAAAGTCAACAGATGAGGTACAGTTGTTGGTGTACAGGGAGAACAGTAGCGGGGATAGTAAACATCCTTGCGGAGCTCCTACATTGGTCGTCGGAAAAGCTGCCAATCTTAACTTGCTGCGATCCGTAAGTGAGGAAGTCCTTGACCTATGCACACAGAGTGGCATCAACTCCAAGCTGCTCAAGGTTGTCAAGCTGGATGTCCGGGCAGATGGTGTTGAAGGTGGAGTTAAAATATAGGAACAGGATCCTGATGTAGGATTTGGGTTTGTCGAGGTGCTCCGTGATATATGCCAGGTTCACGTTAATGGGGTCCTTCTCAGATCTGTTGGCCTGGTATGGATCAAGCAGGTCAATGGTGGAGCGCTTTGTGAAGGCAAGGACTAGGGCACTAGGCACTCAAGGATCTGTGTAATGATGGGAGTGAGTACTACGTGTATAAAGTTATTGTGTTCTGTATTCCCACAGCTTTTGATAACCAGGATGATCATTGATTTTTTTAAGCAGGAGGGAACCATACCTACAGCTAGGGACCTGTTGTACTGTATATGGACAGGGGCTAGCTGGTCCACGCAGGTTCTCAGGAAAGCCGATGACACAACATCTGGTCCTGAGACTTTCCTGTGGAAAAGTCAAATGCTCAAATCGAGTTGATGCTCAAATCGACAGTAGAACTCATTTAGCTGCTCAGCTAGTTGGATGTTAGGAGCCACATGATGAGAGGGGGCTTTGAAGTTCATGACTGCCCTGAGGCCTTTCCATACCTCTCGTGGGTTGTTTGACTGGAGGATGAGTCCCAGCTTGTCGGAGAAGGCCCTATTTGCAACCTTTAGCTCCCAGTTAAGAGTTCCTAGCTGCCCTGACCTAATCTGGGGTATCAGACTTGTGCGCCTCCTCCTTGAGCTTCCGGAGTTGGCGCAGCTTGCTGTTGAACCAGGGCTTGTTGTTAGGGAAATCCTTTAAGGACATGTTTGGGATGCATGACTCCACGCAGAAGCAGATATAGGAGGTGATGTTCTCTGTTGTTATGTCTTCGGACACCATTGAACCTTTGACAGAAGGAAAAGACGTTACCCAGTAGTGGAATCTAAGTGATCACCAGCGCACCCCGCAATCAGGGCAGCCATCAGGGGGGGGGGGGGCAACTGACACTGCAGTGAGGGGTCCAGGACTTATGAGGACCCTGTGCCCCCCCAAAGCGCTGGAAGGGCCGCATGTGCTGGCTGCAGGCCTCTGTGACTCACTAACCAGCACACCGCGTTCCATCACTGAGAGGAGAGTGACATCAGGGCTTGAACGTGGGGAGCAGATGAGTGAGCCCGCTTTTCTATACTGGGGCACCACCTATATCTGGCTACAGGCTACCTATACTGGGGCTGGAACCACCTATACCTAGCAACCTATACTGGTGCTGGAACCACCTATACCTAGCTACCTATACTGGGGCATCACCTATACCTGGCTACCTATACTGGGACACCAACTATACTTGGTTACTTATACTGGAGCTCCTATAGCTTGCTACCTATGCTGGGGGCACCTGTACCTGGCTAACCTATACTGGTGCACTACCCATACCAGGCTACCTATACTGGGGGCAACTATACCAGGCTACCTATACCGGGGCACCACCTGTAGTTGAATATCTATACTGGGGCACCTGTATCTTGCTGGCTTATGCTGGGGCACCAGCTATACCAGGCTACCTATACTGGGGGTAGCTACACCAGGCTACCTATACTTAGGCACCACCTATAGCTGGCTACTTATACTGAGGGAACCTATGCCTGGATACCTATACTGGGGGCACCTATACCTGGCTAGGGCAGGGGGACGAGCTGAGACAGAAGGGGACAAGAGGTAACACAGGGGGATAGAAGAGGCACAGGGAGAACAGAGGTGGACAAAAGAGGCACAGAGAGAAAAGAGATGAGATGGGAACATGAGGTCACACAGAGGGACACAAAAGAGGCACAAACTGAGGTGAGACAGAGGGGGACAAAAGAGGCACAGGAAGAAAAGAGGGGGCAAAAGAGAACTGATAAAGGATAAGAACAGACCTACAAGTTCCTATCTCATTTTTTAACCTGGGACTACCTGTATTTTGCTAGAATTTGGGTCCACCCACAACATGCCATGGTCACGCCCACTTTTTGCAGCATCACGTCGTACATGCCGCTTTCTTCAGTGTTAGAGCCATGCACATTTTTCACCGCAGCGCACTTCACACACGGACATGGGGGGCTGGGGCTAGTGGGCGGTCACAGCAACCAGTGGGAGGGCCCAGGGAGGGGGGGGGACCAGGCCTGATGATGTGTGAGGGGCCCCAAAATTTCTGGTGGTGGCCCTGCCCGCAATAGATGTTGGACTTTGCTGCCTAGTGCCCACCAGGTCACTGCTAGGATAGCCTCAGCTAGTGGTTGAGTGGTTGAGAGAATGGTGACGGTAAGGAAATACATCAACACTTATATTTTCATTAACACCATAATTCCAGAAGTTTTAGGTGAGTTGTCTTAGATCGCCTTTATCGCGATGAATGGGGAGGTGGCCCTAATAAATGATTTATGCAATCTCAATCCAAATGGATTTATAAACTGGTGCTACGCCTATCTTGACTTAAATGACGTTGAAAGATTTTGGTGCTGTCAGATTTCTCCCATTTGTCTTTTATAGATCTGACTTTTTCAATTATTGTAAAGTTCCCTATTGGTTTCTGTAATTGAAAGAATGTCTAACAGTGCTGTGATAGAAATGTAAATTATAACTGTATTTTTCTATGACATCATTTTTGTTATTACTCATTTTATACATATGTATTTTCTATGATGACCTGCCTTAGTATTGCATTAGTATTCATTATTTTTAATACACATGACATTATGTAAGAATAGTATTAGCTTTGTTGCATTTACATTTGTTATTTCTTAATGCATATCACATATCCCTGTTGATCCAGAGGAAGGCGAAAAACCCCCACAAGGCATGGTCCAATTAGCCCCAAAAGGGAAAAAAATTCCTTCCCGACTCCAGATGGCAATCAGATAAAATCCCTGGATCAACATCATTAGGCATTGCCTAGTATTTGTAGCCATGGATGTCTTTCAACGCAAGGAAAGCATCTAAGCCCCCGTTAAATGCAGGTATAGAGTTTGCCATAGCTACTTCCTGTGGCAATGCATTCCACATCTTAATCACTCTTACCGTAAAGAACCCTTTCCTAAATAAATGGCTAAAACGTTTTTCCTCCATGCGCAGATCATGTCCTCTAGTCTTTTGAGAAGGCCTAGGGACAAAAAGCTCATCCGCCAAGCTTTTATATTGCCCTCTGATGTATTTATACATGTTAATTAGAACCCCTCCTGACACACTCTCCAAGGGTAGTCTTCAGGTAACAAATATGGAGGTGTCCTTACGCCTCCTACACAGATCGTACTTAGTCCCTGAGAGGTTTGTACCAAATCTACCCAGAGAAGTGTAATGAACAGTGGTATCTCTGCTGACCAGAGTGAGCTTCAATCAGGAAAGTCTGTGATACAAAATAAGTAGTAGTTCAAAAAGCACAATATTCAGTATTTTAATCAGAATGTGATCAATCATGTTTTAGTGCACAGTAACACAGGAGTACTCCTAGGTGATAGCCCTTAGCTGTAGGGACTATCACTAGTATAAGAGAGGTCGTATAGGCAGGGTCGGTAACTGCTCGGTCAGGTGCGGTACAAAAACGTGAGACAAATACTATGTGAGAAACAGGCCGAGTTCGGCAACAATCAAATGGGCGGAAGTACAGAATCAGAAGGCTAAGACAGAGTCGAGGTCGGGACTAGGTCGGCAACAGACAGACAGGCAGAGTACAGAATCGAGAGGCAGAAGGATGGTCGGAAGTTCAGGCAAGGTTCATACACAATAACACACTGGGAACTAACTAAGGTCTGAGAGCTTAACTGCAAAGTTTCAGCAACAGCAGACAACGATCCACTGACAGCCCGAGTCTTAAATGCAAAAGGTAATACCCGTGGCTCCGCCCACTCGCCTCAGCCAATCAGAGGCGAGAGTCAGACCAGAGCTGTCAGCTGACCGGCTGGTCAGCTGACTTGCCTCCTCAATGCATAAAGGTCCTGTCTCTGGGTACATGCGTGCGCTCTTCTGTCTTGATGTACCCTGGAGAGACCTGACCTGCTGGGAGGAGATGACGGGGAGGCAGCAGCGGAATCCGCTGCAGAGGTAACTTTGACATTACTGACATTACCCCCCCTTGAGGCGTGGCCTCCGGACACGCCCCTGAAGCGCTTTCTGGATGTAATAAGTGAAACTGCTGCTTTAATTCTTCAGCATGAAGATGACAAGCCGGGACCCATGACCTCTCCTCAGGACCATACCCCCTCCAGTGGACCAGATACTGTAGAGAGTTCTGCACCCTACGAGAATCCAAAATTTCTTCTACCTCATATTCTGGTTCTTCATCCACAATTACTGGGGGGGGGGGGGTAGAGGACTCTGTATATACAGCTGGCTTAAGTAAAGAGACGTGAAAAGACTTTACCCCCTTCGTGATAGCTGGAAGGGCAACCCTGTATGCTACCTCATTAATCTTTTCTGTAATAGGGTATGGACCAATATACTTTGTCCCCAATTTGGCTGAGGGCTGTCTCAGGGCTATGTGGTGCGTGGATACTCACACCATATCTCCCGGGGCAAAGTCCCATTCTGGTGAACGCTTCCTATCGGCCTGCCTCTTTTGTACATTAAATGCTTTTTCTAAATTGACTTTTACCAACGACCAAATTCTCTTACACGATTTCTGCCAGTCGTCCAATGCCGGGAAAAGAGAATTAGACGTTGGCAAAGGGCAGAATCTTGGTGACTTCCCTGTAACCACCTGAAATGGTGAATAACCTGAGGAAGCGGTTCGGAGATTGTTGTTGGCAAACTCCGCAAAGTGAAGGAACCTTACCCACTCATGTTGCGAATCAGTCACATAGCATCGAAGAAATTGTTCTAGTGACTGATTCATCCTCTCAGTCTGGCCATTGGTTTGGGGGTGAAACCCTGAGGAGAATGACAGGGTCAAGCCTAGATGCTGACAGAAGGCACACCAAAACATAGGTACAAATTGTACCCCTCTATCCGAGACTATATTGACTGGTATTCCATGCAAACGGAAGACATGGGTAACAAAAAGATCTGGCAATTCCTGGGCTGAGGGAAGTTTTCTCAAAGGGACAAAATGGACCATCTTGCTAAAACGGTCTACAATCACCCAAATTACCGTATTCCCCTCAGAATTGGGGAGCTCTCCCACAAAATCCATGGACAGAGGCGCCGAGTGTTGTTTGTTTTGCTAGATGCTGTAACTCCTTTTTCTATTGCCTGAGGAAGCGGGCGCTGACCTGTGAAATGCGTTGCTTTGTTTTATCTGGAGTTCGTTAATAAATAAACTGAATGTACAGGCGTGTTGTGTCTGCTTGGAGGAGGTAAGTCCACCACTGCCTCCTCTAATTACCAAATGTTTGGCTTTTAAGCTCCTTTAAAACCCCTTTTATCCTTTTGGTGTCTCTGTTCTCTCCTATATAATATTGTATCCACCCTGGGTGGAGGGTTGCGACCCTTTTCTACTATCTACAGAGAGCGACTTCTTATTCCTGAGTGGGGTCAGGATAATCTCCCCACCTGCCTTTACAGTGGTTGCCTATTGGTGACCCATGTTTGTGAGTATAACAACTATTACTCTTTGTCATTATCCCCTTTGTCAATACACTATTGGGGCTCTTGGTGTTCCTTAGTGTTGGGCGAACAGTGTTCTCCACTGTTCGGGTTCTGCAGAACATCACCCTGTTCGGGTGATGTTCGAGTTCGACCGAACACTTGATGGTGTTCGGCCAAACCGTTCGGCCATATGGCCGAACTAAGAGCGCATGGCCGAACGTTCCCCGAACGTTCAGCTAGCGCTGTGATTGGCCGAACGGGTCACGTGGTTCGGGTAAATAAATACCCGTTCCACGTCATTTCTCCGCCATTTGTCTGTGGGTTTAGCTTTGGGTAGGCAGGCAGGGTAGTTCTCTCTCCAGCCAGGCTAGCCAGGGTCCCCCCAGTCATTGTGTCGCTGCTGGGAACAGTAGTACACCGCTCACCCACACTATATAGCATTGTGTTTACTGCCACTCTCTGTCTCTGCTGGGAACAGTAGTACACCGCTCACCCGCCATTGTATAGCATTGTGCTCTGTGTCGCTGCTGGGAATAGTAGCACACCGCTCACCCACCACTGTATAGCATTGTGCTCTGTGTCGCTGCTGGGAATAGTAGTACACCGCTCACCCACCACTGTATAGCATTGTGCTCTTTGTCGCTGCTGGGAATAGTAGTACACCGCTCACCCACCACTGTATAGCATTGTGCTCTGTGTCGCTGCTGGGAACAGTAGTACACCGCTCACCCACCACTGTATAGAATTGTGCTCTGTGTCGCTGCTGGGAACAGTAGTACACCGCTCACCCACCACTGTATAGCATTGTGCTCTGTGTCGCTGCTGGGAACAGTAGTACACCGCTCACCCACCACTGTATAGCATTGTGCTCTGTGTCGCTGCTGGGAACAGTAGTACACCGCTCACCCACCACTGTATAGCATTGTGCTCTGTGTCGCTGCTGGGAACAGTAGTACACCGCTCACCCACCACTGTATAGCATTGTGCTCTGTGTCGCTGCTGGGAACAGTAGTACACCGCTCACCCACCACTGTATAGCATTGTGCTCTGTGTCGCTGCTGGGAATAGTAGTACTCCGCTCACCCACCACTGTATAGCATTGTGCTCTGTGTCGCTGCTGGGAATAGTAGTACACCGCTCACCCACCACTGTATAGCATTGTGCTCTGTGTCGCTGCTGGGAATAGTAGTACACCGCTCACCCACCACTGTATAGCATTGTGCTCTGTGTCGCTGCTGGGAATAGTAGTACACCGCTCACCCACCACTGTATAGCATTGTGCTCTGTGTCGCTGCTGGGAATAGTAGTACTCCGCTCACCCACCACTGTATAGCATTGTGCTCTGTGTCGCTGCTGGTAATAGTAGTACACCGCTCACCCACCACTGTATAGCATTGTGCTCTGTGTCGCTGCTGGGAATAGTAGTACACCGCTCACCCACCACTGAAGAGCATTGTGCTCTGTGTCGCTGCTGGGAATAGTAGTACACCGCTCACCCACCACTGTATAGCATTGTGCTCTGTGTCGCTGCTGGGAATAGTAGTACACCGCTCACCCACCACTGTATAGCATTGTGCTCTGTGTCGCTGCTGGGAATAGTAGTACACCGTTCACCCACCACTATATAGCATTTCTGTACTGCCACTGTACTGCTGCCAGTCAGCGTGTACTTTAAGGATAAGTGAAATGAAGAAGAAATCCTGTGAAAGAGGGGCAAGGGAAGAGGTGTTTCCCCTGACGGTTCACGTACAGGCCACAGTGGAGCACCGAAAAAAACCCACTCAATACCGCCCATGTTGTCCAGGAAATTAACCCTCACAAATCCAAAAGAACAGGACCAGATAATTAATTGGATGACCTCTCAAGCGTCCAGCAGTGGGTTAAGCAGCACCAGCACATCACGCACGAGGTCCGAGTCCTCAGCCAGTTACAAGGAGCCAGTGGGCACAAAGCTGACACAACCGGCAGCGACACCACGCACACAACTGCCAAATAACCAGTCCGAAAAATTTCCTCAGGACACAATGGGGTATTCGCAGGAGCTATTCCCAGCCCAACAAACTTCCACCTTTCAAAGGTCAATGGAACAGCCAGAAATGTTGTGCCCGGATTCACAACCATTTACTGTGGGAAATGCACCGCGCACTGAAATGCAAGGCGAGTCCGAGGACTTTGAAACCCAAATCCCAAAGCAAGTTGGGCAGGAGGGGTTTCAACTGCAGGAGGTTGGCCGAGAAGATCTGGAAGACGACGTTGGAGTGAGCTGCACAGAGGTTGTTGACAAAATGCATTGCTATCCGCACGCTTCTTGTCCTCATGCAAGGCCTGGGTTGCGCCTGAAAGCGTGGCCTTCTCGTCCTACGCCTCCTTCTGTTCCATCACGTGTGCTGCTGTTGGGTTAGCGTTGCCGGTCCCTTTTTACGGAACCTCTTATCTGTATTACATTTATGACTGCATGGCGACAAAATGCATTGCTATCCGCACGCTTCTTGTCCTCATGCAAGGCCTGGGTTGTTGTGTCTCAAAGCGTGGCCTTCTCCTCCTGCGCCACCCTCCTCCTGTTCCATCACGTGTGCTGCTGCTGGGTTAGTGTTACCAGTCCCTTTTCCTGGAACCTCTTATCTGTATTTCATTTATGACTGCATGGCGACAAAAAGCATGTTACCTGTGCAAAGAAAAATGACATTTTCCGCATTTAAAAGACATTTTTTCCTTTGAAACTTTACAATCAATTTTCTCAAAAACTATAAGCTCTTTTTCAAATATTTTTTTCCTCTTGTACCCACTCCCAAGGTGCACATACCCTGCAAATTTGGGGTATGTAGCATGTAAGGAAGCTTTACAAAGCACGAAAGTTCAGGTCCCCATTGACTTCCATTATGTTCGGAGTTCGGCGCGAACACCCGAACATCGTGGCCATGTTCGGCGAACGTTCGCGAACCCGAACATCCAGGTGTTCGCCCAACACTCTGTTTATCTCATTTGCATGGTTCTGTGGGAGTAGACAATGACTGTAGCATACCCGCAGGAGCCTGTCTGGATGGCTTGCTGCGAGCACAGATGGTACAGGAGGTAACAAACTCTTTGCAGTCATTTTTCCATGAGGGCCACCACACACTGCGGGACAAGAGCTCCTCTGTCCTGCCTATCCCTGGATGCCCAGCGTTTTTATGACTGTGAAACAACTGCAATACTTGCACACGCAGATGCAGACGGAACAAACAGTATCCCATCTGGCTTTCCATCTGGAGCCTCAGACTGCTATGGCTGCAGAGTGACTGCCAGATCTTCCATGGGTTCTGTGGCCGCAACCACTATATGCTCTGGCAGGATATTTACAGGGAGTGAGGGCTGTACTGTTTCTGGTTCGAAACAGTGGGACAATGCATCGGCCTTAACGTTCTTATTACCCGGCTCGTACATGATTATAAATCGGAACCGGGAAAAGAAGAGTGCCCACCGACCTTGTTGGCACCCTTCTTAGCACCCTTAATATATTCCAGATTCTTGTGATCTATATATACTGTGATAACATGCTCCGCCCCCTCCAGCCAGTGTCGCCACTCCTCGAATGACATCTTTATGGCCAAGAGCTCCCTGTTGCCAATGTCATAATTTCTTTCCGCTGGGGAGAATTTGCGGGAAAAGAATGCATAGGGGTGTAAACGTCTTTGAGTTCCAGAATATTGAGACAGTACAGCCCCCACTCCAACTTCGGAGGCATCTACTTCCACAATAAATGGGCGTGTAACATCCACATGATGCAGAATGGGAGCAGCACAGAAAAGTGACTTGAGCTGTTTAAAGGCCTCACAGGCCTCCTCAGACCAGTTATAAGTATCGGCCCCTTTGTTTGTCAACTTGGTGAGGGGTGCCACCACTGAAGAAAATCCCTTAACACTAGAATTACCGAGTTTTCTATTTTCTGTTGCAAGGCTAGAGGTGTTATTCACCCCTGCTGAAATGTTTACAGGTCTTCAGGGTTGATCAGGGGCGTAGCAATAGGCCCTGCAGCGCCTGCGCCCGCGGGGGGGCCCGCCCCCCCCCCCCTGGGGCCCGCTCTGGGCCGTTTTTTGGGGGCTGGAGGGGTGGCAGCATGAGGGGAAAGCCTTGCCCACAGTCGGCGGGGAGAGGGGAAGTTCCCCCTCTCCCTCACCTCGGGGCTCTCCCCTCTGCGTTCCCCTCCAGCTAGTGAATGTGTGTGGGCAGCGGGCAGCGGCTGGCGGGATACATACCTTCTTCCTTGCGTTCCATCGCCGCCTTCTCGCTCTAGCGGCTGACGTCACTTCCGGAAGCGGAAGTGACGTCAGCCGCTAGAGCGAGAAGGCGGCGATGGAACGCAAGGAAGAAGGTATGTATCCCGCTGCTGCCCGCTGCCCGCTGCCCACACACATTGAAATTCTGCAGGGGGATTTTCAGGTGTCTGCTGCCCACATTACGATTTTCAGGTGTCTGCTGCCCACATTACGATTTTCTGGTCACTGCTGCCCACATTGCGATTTTCTGGTCACTGCTGCCCACATTGCGATTTTCAGGTGTCTGCTGCCCACATTACGATTTTCAGGTGTCTGCTGCCCACATTACGATTTTCTGGTCACTGCTGCCCACATTGCGATTTTCTGGTCACTGCTGCCCACATTGCGATTTTCAGGTGTCTGCTGCCCACATTACGATTTTCTGGTCACTGCTGCCCACATTGCGATTTTCTGGTCACTGCTGCCCACATTACGATTTTCAGGTGTCTGCTGCCCACATTGCGATTTTCAGGTGCCTGCTGCCCACATTACGATTTTCAGGTGTCTGCTGCCCACATTACGATTTTCTGGTGACTGCTGCCCACATTACGATTTTCAGGTGCCTGCTGCCCACATTACGATTTTCAGGTGTCTGCTGCCCACATTACGATTTTCTGGTCACTGCTGCCCACATTGCGATTTTCTGGTCACTGCTGCCCACATTGCGATTTTCAGGTGTCTGCTGCCCACATTACGATTTTCAGGTGTCTGCTACCCACATTACGATTTTCAGGTGTCTGCTGCCCACATTGCGATTTTCAGGTGTCTGCTGCCCACATTACGATTTTCAGGTGCCTGCTGCCCACATTACGATTTTCAGGTGTCTGCTGCCCACATTACGATTTTCAGGTGTCTGCTGCCCACATTACGATTTTCAGGTGTCTGCTGCCCACATTACGATTTTCAGGTGTCTGCTGCCCACATTGCGATTTTCTGGTGTCTGCTGCCCACATTACAATTTTCTGGTGTATGCTGCCCACATTAGGATTTTCTGGTGACTGCTGCCCACATTGCGATTTTCTGGTGACTGTTGCCCACATTGCGATTTTCTGGTGACTGCTGCCCACATTGCGATTTTCTGGTGACTGCTGCCCACATAAGGATTTTCTGGTGACTGCTGCCCACATTAGGATTTTCTGGTGTGTGCTGCCCACATTATGATATTCTGGTGACTGACTGCTGCCCACATTAGGATTTTCTGGTGACTGCTGCCCACATTACGATATTCTGGTGACTGCTGCCCACATTAGGATTTTCTGGTGACTGATGCCCACATTGCGATTTTCTGGTGACTGCTGCCCACATGGCGATTTTCTGGTGACTGCTGCCCACATTGCGATTTTCTGGTGAACTCTGCCCACATTACGATTTTCTGTCCCACATTACGATATTCTGGTGGACGCTGCCCACATTACGATTGTCTGGTGAATGCTGTCCACGTTACAATTTTCTGGTGACTGCTGCTCACGTTACGATTTTCTGGTGAACTCTGCCCACATTATGATTTTCTGGTGAACTCTGCCCACATTATGATTTTCTAAAGGCCCACATTACGATTTTCTGGTGAACTCTGCCCACATTATGATTTTCTAAAGGCCCACATTACGATTTTCTGGTGAACTCTGCCCACATTACGATTTTCTGGCCCACATTACGATTGTCTGGTAAAATGCTGCCCACTTTACAATTAATTTACAGTGAAACGCTGCCCCATTACGATTATTTGGCACCTATGGGGGGGGGGGGGGGCATCCAAATATTCGCAGGGGGGCCCAGTGATTTCTAGTTACGCCCCTGGGGTTGATTATCTTCAATCTATTGTTGTGCAAACCACCCATTACCTGTAAGCCCTCTGGACATTTCAATTTGTGTACAGAGTAGCTGTGTGAGACTTGTAAACCTTTAGAAATGCCTGCCTGTCTATACAAAATAGACCCCACATTCACTGACCTGCAAATTCACAATATATGGAAACACAAGTCTTTTATAAAGAATTGTGTGAAAATAGAATGAAAAGTTGCTGATACAATGACATGAATACAATGAAAACTTGCAGATTTTATTTAAGTATTTATATAGCGCCAACATATTACGCAGCACTGTACAGAGTATATTGCCTCGTCACTAACTGTCCCTCAGAAGGGCTCACAATCTAGTCCCTGTCATAATCATACAGTATGTCTATGTATGTATCATGTAGTGTATGTATCGTCATCTAGGGCCAATTTTATGGGGAAGTCAATTAACTTATCTGTATGTTTTTGGGATGTGGGAGGAAACCGGAGTGCCCGGAGGAAACCCACACAGACACAAAACTCTGTTGCCGATTCATGCAGCAAAATGCAATCTGAGGGCAATTGGCACATTTGGCAGTGTTCCATTGACATGACAAATGATGACAGACTGAGGCATCCCATTGCCATGGCATTGATGGCAGTATGGCAGATACTGTAATGCAATAAGGCTGGCTTTTCACAACATATGAATGCTGTAGAGGTGGCCAAAAGGTGTGATGCTGTCCATCCATTGTAGCAGTGTATGTAAGGGAGTGGCATGACACAGTGCTGTGCATAAAAGCAGACCGACGCAGGTGGGAGAATCATTTCTTCTTCGCATTTCTAAGAACACACATCAGGATGGCCTGCGCATCGCAGGAAGAACCTCTCCGCGCAACTGGTCAGGTCGCCCACTGATCGAGGTCTGACGCTGCTGGCTGCGAGGTGAGGGGTCCCTGTCACTCACTATTTAATGGGGGTCCCTGCTGTCACTCACTACCTAACAGGGGTCCCTGCTGTCACTCACTACCTAACTGGGGGACCCTGCTGTCACTCACTACCTAACTGGGGGTCCCTGCTGTCACTCACTACCTAACTGGGGGTCCCTTCTGTCACTCACTACCTAACTGGGGTCCCTGCTAATGTCCCACCATTGCTAAGTTCATGTAAATTTGTCTCCACCCGTGACCACACCCACATTTTGGTCCCTGGCCACACCTATTTTTCGGCGCGGCGCGCTACGTGCCGCACAACGTGACCCTCATATTTTTGGCTCGCTAGCTGCAGTGTGCTGAATTCTGCTGCCTACAGTATGTACAGTATACGCTGTTCTCTAGTGCCTGCACTGTGTGCTGATTTACCTCCAGTGTGTACAGTGTAAGGTGTTACTCTGTGCCTTTACTGATTGTAAACCAGCTGTATTGTATGCTGGTCCCTGCTACATTCAGTATGTACAGTATTAGCTGTAAAGCCTGGTACACACATACAATTTTGATTAGCCAATTTTAGCTCTGTTCATCAAATTCATTGTCTGTTGGCCCACTTACTGCATGGGGGTGGTAAAATTGGTCAGTGATTGACCAATCAAAATTGTATGTGCGTATACATCTTTAAACTATGCCTATACTGATTGTAAATTATCTAAATAAAGGACAGGGGGCTCCATCCAATATTTCGATGGGCAGGCCCTTTATCTGTAGCTTACACCACTGCTGGCCACGCCCACTCACTGCATGACCACACCCAATTTTTGTTGCGACCGCACAGGTGCCCTCGATCTCCAAGGACCCAAGGAACGCCCCTGCCAGTGCTACAATGTTTTCTGATGTGTACTATACAGGCCTATAGAAAAAAAGCACATATACTCATGTCTCTCTCTCTCTCTGCTTTTACAGTGTGTTGTAGACGTGTTGGACCAAATGGCACGGATGTATTCCGTAAGAGCAGCAACACGCAGGTGGCCAGTAGCAGTTTTTTACAATATGCTGGACCTGGCAGCGGTGAATGCCTACATTTTGTACAAGGCATGTACAGGGTGGACAGGCAAAAGAAGATTGTTTCTTATGCTGGATACACACCATGAGTTTCCGCGTTCGATGCGTCCGTCGATACGCATCGATTCAATTATTTCCGACATGTCCGATTCGCGGTTCGATGGATCGTTAGGTCGATTTGCCATACTTTACATGGCATTCGACCTAAAAATAATCGAAATGCGTTTCGGAAATACTCGGAAAGAATCGAATCGACGTGTATCGACGGACGCATTCGACGCGGAAACTCATGGTGTGTATCCAGCATTAGTCTTCTAGCTAAGGAACTCCGTTGCCGATTCGTGCAGCACAAGGAAATATTGGCACAAAGGCGGGCTGCTGAAGCTGTTGCAGCTGCTGTGCCAGGGACTGTACAGACAACACAGTGCAAGGTGCAAGAGAGCTGCAACAGGAATCGCAGCATTACCTTGTACTCATACTATGCTCACACAAAACAGAATTCTCTGGTTGTGGGGGATGGGAGGTGGTCAAATAGAGTAACTCAGATCCAAGGTGATTTAGTTCAAGTAAACAAATGTAAATGTGTGTGTTTTCAGAACAAAAGAAAGAGAACAATGGAGTTAATAGCATGTTAAAAAACTCAGCAGGGGTGTTAGGAGGTGTGAGGTCAAGGGAATTTACGCAAATCTGCGCAACCCTGGTAAATCTAGTGTTAATAAACTTTCTATAATAATAAGCAAAACCTAAAAAGCATTGGAGAGCCTTCAAGCCGGCAGGTTGTGGCCACTCCAACACTGCCGAAACTTTCTTGGGGTCCATTGACAAACCATGCGTGGAGATGATGTACCCCAAGAAGGCGATCTCCGACACCTCAAACAGACATTTTTCTCGTTTTGCATACAGATGATTTTCTCAGAGCTTTAATAGAACACATTTCACATGTTCCCTGTGTTCCCTGAGGTTGTGGGAAAATATCAAGATGTCATCTAAGTAGATAACCACAAAGCATTCCAGAACGTCCCTAAAAATTTCATTGACAAATTCTTGAAATACCGCGGGGCATTACACAACCCGAAGGGCATCACTAAGTACTCGTAATGCCCATCGGGTGTGTTGAAGGCGGTCTTCCATTCATCCCCCTGTCTAATACGGATCAAGTTATATGCCCCTCTCAGGTCCAGTTTGGAGAACACTTGCGCTCCAGAAACTTGGGAAAAGAAATCATCTGTCAAAGGTAAAGGATAGCGGTTGGGAATCGTTATCTTGTTCAGAGCTCTATAATCGATGCACGGGCGAAGCCCACCATCTTTTTCTTACCAAAGAAAAAACCCGCCCCTGCTGGTGACTTTGAGGGACGGATGAAACCCCTTTCAAGGTTCTCCTTGATGTATTCTTTCATGGCAAGTTGTTCTGGACCTGAGAGGTTGTACAAGTGTCCCCTGGGAGGCATGGTACACGGTCTCAGATCAATAGGGCAATCAAACTCCCCATGCGGGGGAAGCTTATCAGCAGCTTGTGGGCAAAAAACGTCTGAAAACTCTAGATATTGAGAAGGAACACCTTCCACTTCAACCTCAGTGGAACACAAGGTAATCTTCTCCAGGCAAGAAGATTGACAGGCTGGAGACAAGGCCTGCAACTTCCACGTGTTCCAGTCAATCTTAGGTGAGTGTTGACGTAACCACGGGAGATTAAAGCAAGGGTGAGAGAATATTACTGTATTCTCCAGGTGTAAATAAAAAAGGGCACTGTAAATATGGGCGCCCAGAAAATATTGGTAGATAGCCTGTAAATTTACAGATTGTTGTAAGATGTTCTACTATTGAAGTCGAAAAACAATAGTAAAATATTGATAATAAATACTGATATTTTACTACAGCTAAACATAACCCTATTCTCAAACTGAACCCTTCCTTTACCAATGCCTATCCTTAACTGTTTCCGGTATCCACGGTTTTACCCCTTAAGGTTCCTGACATTGTTGACACTTTAGCTGTGTCATTTTGATACAACTGTAACTTTCTAATTACTTATGCCATCTTAGTGATATATATCTTTTTTTTTTTGCAGTACAATTTAAAAACACAAACACTGGTGCACATGGCAGGGGCCCCTGAGCTCTGCCACTAATGAATCCCCATGAAACACCAATAGGGGGAGTGCAGGTGCAACCTTAGTGCTGCCACCGCCAGAGGATTCACCCACACTGCCTATATATAAGGCTGAATGCAAAACACACGAGAAGCAAATGCTTACTCCCAGTCAGCAATCCGCCATTTTATTATGGTTTCCCCCTATTGGTGTTTCATGGGAATTTGGGGAACCCAGGCAGTGGCAGAGCTCAGGGCCCCTGCCATGTGCACCAGTGTTTGTAAAAAAAATGTTTGGAGCTTTTAGTATGCAGTATAGGGTAAGTGGTTAGGGAGGGGTGCGAAGTGAGAGGCTACCTGCACACAGTGCACCCTGCTAGTGACAGAATCTTTGATTATGTCTGACTGGACCCTCTCACCTGAATGCTGCTGAATGTATGCAGTTCTTGCTAGATTTGGTACTGCAGACATGGGTGTATTCCATTGCACTTGATTGGCTGATGGGCTGTCTGCTGACCATATTAAAATGGCGGATTGCTGACTGGGAGTGAGCATTTGCTTCTCGTGTGTTTTGTATTTAGCATTATATAAATGCAGTATGGGTAAATCCCAAGCGGTGGTAGCACTGGGGCTCACCTACACTCCCCCTATTGGTGTTTCATTGGGCTTCGGGGGTCGTAGCAAAGTTGGGGCCCCTGTCATGTGCACCAGTGTTTGTGTTTTTAACTTTCTTTTTTGCAGCTTCCAGTATGCAGTATGGGGTAAGTGGTTAGGGAAGGGTGCTAAGTGAGAGGCTACCTGCACGCGGTGCACCCTGCTAGTGACATAATCTTTGATTATGTCTGACCAAACCCTTTCACCTGAATGCTGCTCAATTTATGCAATTCCTAGTGGATTTTGTACTGCAGACACGGGTATATACCATTGCACTTGATTGGCTGACGGGCTGTCTGCTGACCATATTAAAATGGCGGATTGCTCACTGGGAGTGAGCATTTGCTTCTTGTGTGGTTGTTTCTCTTTTTCAGGTGAAATTTTGTCTCCCGAATCTATTAAAATTATAGTCATTTTATGGGGAAAAATTAGGCGTAAATTAGGTGTAAATGTACAAAAAACATCCTTAACCTCCCTGGCGGTAAGCCCGAGCTGAGCTCGGGCTATGCCGCGCAGGGGGAGATCTCAGCCCCTGGTGGGGCGATTTTCATTCTATAAATTGCTGTGCGCGCAGCCAGCACTTTGCTAGCCGCGCGCACAGCTTGATCGCCGCCGCTCTGCGGCGATCGGCCGCACGCAGCGGCTGAAGAGGCCCCCCCCCCCCGCCAGAGCCCTGCGCTGCCCGGATCAATGAGTTCCGGGCAGCGCTATGGGCTGGATCGGGTGTGCCTGACGTCAGGACGTCGGCTGACGTCCATGACGTCATCCCGATCGTCGCCATGGCGACAGGAGAAGCCAAACAGGGGAACGCGTTATATACGCGTTCCCCTGTTTGCTATAGATGCCGGCGACGATCGGACTAGAGGGCCACATGCGCCCTCTAGTGGTGTTTCATGTAGCTACCACTCTGGTAGCTTTACATGAAACAAAAAAAAAAAAATTAAAAAAAAAAGGATTTTTTTAAAAAGGAAAAAAAAAATTAACCGCCAAGGAGGTTAAAGGACTTACGAGGCCAAAATGGCTAAAAAAAGCCAAGTACCTTTAAGATGTTTAAATGCACGGAGGACGCCGTCCGCGCCCTCCGTGCAGCTCCGCCGGGTCCCCTTCCTGTGATCGCCCCCTGTGCCGATCGCGACCCCACAGGCCGGATCGGGCTCTCGTTCCGCACTGTAGCGTGGATCGGAGGGGTTGGCCGTAGAGCTGCGCAGCCGCACTAGCGGCCAGGCGGACTGCGCAGCCGCGGCCAGAGGAAGCGGCCATATTGGGAGTGGAACGAGAGCCCGACCCGGCCTGTGGGGTCGCGATCGGCAGGGGGGGCGATCACAGGAAGGGGACCCGGCGGAACTGCACGGAGGGCGCGGATGGCGTCCTCCGTGCATTTAAACATCTTAAAGGTACTTGGCTTTTTTTAGCCATTTTGGCCTCGTAAGTCCTTTAAAAACATACCCTCATATAAGCGCATAAAAAGTTATATTTCAATAGATCCATCCACATTACAATACCGGTATATTACATTTATATTTGTATCCTACGCGTATCATCATATTTTATCCCATAAACATTTCCATATAGTGTAATTATTGCACGTTATATACGTTACTATATGGAAAGTTTTATGGAATAAAATTTGATGATCTGCATAGGATACAATATAAGATGTATTATATTGTAATGTGGATGGATCTATTGAAAAATAACTTTTTATGCGCTTATATGAGGGTATGTTTTTAAGGATGTTCGTGAGGCACGTGTTTTAATAAAGTTTTTATAAAGGCTGCAGACTCCCGGGCTCCGGAGCGCATATTGAAGCGCAAGGAACGTGCGCGACACCAGGGGCGCGCGATGTAACGTACGCGTGCGCAGGATGCGGCGGAAGCGTGACGCAATGGACGGGGCGGAGCAGGCGGCTATACATACGGGATCTCCGCATGGTGGCTCCATCCCCTGAATGAGTCATTTATGATGAAATCGATAGGGAGGAGCCACATGCGGAACTAACACACGCCGGAGCGCTGGGACGCGGTGGTGTAGCAGAGCGAGCAGGACCCCATTAACATCTGCACGGCGGCCAGCCCGGGAGGCCGTTCCTATACTCCACAGGCTTACCATCAGCTTATAGCATGTGAGTGGAACCTTTTAATAAAATGTCATCTTGAATAGATATCTGCGCAATGATAGCCTTTCTTTGCATTGAGGTACACACATGAGCCAAGAAGATATAAGAAAAAGTCAACTGAATGGTATCAGCCACAGGGTGTGGGGAGCCTGAAAAGTACCCCAGAGGCGCAATAAGGCCACTATAATATCTGGCCCACCGTTATCGGTGAGTGTGGACCCTTTAGGGTGTTCCTGGTGGTGGTATAATTCCCACAGAACGTGTTAATGGTTGAAGCGCTGATCTGGCACAGAGACTGTATTTTCTTTGAAGGACTGACTAAAGCCTTTTTTCCAGAAGCGCACCCATAGTATTGTACAGAAACTGTGTGATACATAGTGTTGACTTTTAGTAGAATACACCATATTGGTATGGATATGTCATAACATCTATAAATCATATTGATTATTGTAGACATCTGAGCGCTGTATGAAATTTTGGCTAAATTACAATCCTGGTCCCCGGGAGACCGCTCTGCAACTGCCGCCTCAGCTCCCCGTCTAGCTGTTCACTCCGAGAGACAAACTTCCTGGTCCAGTCACGTGTGCTGCAGCTCCGTCCTATGCATTTCGTCAGGCTTACTGACTCATCAGGGGCTCGCAGCACACAGTTGACTGGCTATTCAAATAGGTTCAGACGTTCCCTCCCCTTTGGAACTAATCTAAAAAACGCATAAAAAAATATAAAAATATAACAGTAGCCTTAGCGGACACCTTTGCAGGCTGTCTCCTTACATAAACATCCTGTTCTAATACATAATCACTCCTATCACTAAACCCCCCCCCGCATGAGCACCATACACTATCCGATATCTATACAATCTCATCCGTTATAATCAATATGGTCGCATATACAATCCTCCATTGCTGAAACATGTACTTTATGATCCAGAGATCAACTGGACATTTATCCTATTATCCGTTATTGATAAAGGAGTTAATGTCTAGGCAGGGCCGGCCCTAGACTTTTTGCCGCCTGAGGCAAATTTTTAAAAAAATGCCAACGCCGCCCCCCCCCCTCGGGGGGGGGGGCGCACTCTGGGGGGCCGCCGAGATGGAGGGGTAGCTGGCAGGACGGGGGTATTGGGCCAGCGGCGGGGAGGGGGGTCGGACCCCCCCCTCCCTCGCCTGGGTCCCCCGTCCTCCGCTCCCCTCCAGCCTAAATAGACGCAGCCGTATGTGTAAGAGGAACGGGCGGGGAGGACACTCACCTCTTCCCAGCATGCGCTCCACTGACATCACTTCCTGCAGCGTTGCAGGAAGTGATGTCAGTGGAGCGCACGCTGGATCGAGGAAGAGGTGAGTCCTCCCCGCCCGTGCCTCTTACACATACGGCTGCGTCTATTTAGGCTGGAGGGGAGCGGAGGACGGGGGACCCAGGCGAGGGAGGGGGGGGTCCGACCCCCCCTCCCCGCCGCTGGCCCAATACCCCCGTCCTGCCAGCTACCCCTCCAGCTCGGCGGGCCGGCTCCCCGCACCCACGGACGGGCGGGTGCCGCCCCTGGAAATTTGCCGCCTGAGGCAAAAGTTTCACCCCGCCTCATGAGCGGGCCGGCCCTGTGTCTAGGTCTATATTTAACCCCCTAGGTGCAAGTGATTCCAGGTCATAAATCCACCTAGTTTCTTTCTTAGATACCTCCCGTACTTTGTTTACACCCCTCCAGGACGGCACTAACTTCTCCGCACCACAGAAGAACATTTTTGCAGGATCAGTGTCACAGGAGCCCTAGTGGTCAGACCGCAAATTGCCTTCCAATCGGTTTCAGCACACAGACCATGCAAGCTTTGGTCGCGATCTTTGCGCAGAAACCGACAGAAATTTGGGCAGCAGCCCGACCAGAAGGGAGCCTGTGGGGTTACGGAAATACAAAATACACACTAATCCAGGGTATAACTGCCACCACCTCTGTTTTCTGAGACAGAGGAACTCACTAACTGGTTATTTCTCGACCTGCAAATAAAAACGGTTAACACACTCTATTCTGTCCGGCTAATAACAACAGTAGAAGCGTCTCTCCAGAGACCTGGGATCAGTTTCTGTGTATGGCTGAAAAGCAGGGTAGCGGAACAGTGAATGACTTTGATAAAGTCTTTTATTCACGGCAATATAAATAATTAATATATACAGACAATTATTAAAATCAACAATTATTGAAACATTAATAGCCAGTATGAAAAATAAAAGAAAGTGAGAAAAAATACTTAGTTCCTGGAAAGATGTTCTTTAGTGGGAAGAATCAAAGTTCCTTGGTAAAGTCCTTTGTTTCAGCTCAATTTAAAATCCAAGCAAAATGGAAAATGTTCTTTGTTTCAGTTCAGACAAGATGGCCGATCAAGATGGCCAGTAGCCATGTGTCCTCTGGCTAGCACCAGACAGCTCTCATATAGATGGAATGTGGAGGACTGAGGGAGTGGTCCCTTGCAAACACTTTTGAACAATGCACACCTTTGGGTGGAGCCTCAAGTACAGCCCAGGGGTTGGACAGGGGTGGTGAGCTTCCTGGAGGGGTGCTCTATGCCCACCAAATATGACATTTGCCATATCTCGGCCTACGCTTTCCGCACACACATAACCATCACATATTCATATTTCTCAGACTAGGCCAGTTCATATGATACCAAACTTGGGCATGTTTGCATGCCCGGTTAAAAAACGGTGGAATCCCCCGAGTTCTGGTTATGCCAGTGGCCCCAATTTAATATCAAAATACTCACAAGATCCGGACCAGCAGAATGATATAACTTTCACATTTCTCACCTGAATGGTATTGCTTAAACATGCTCAAAATCCTAAACTCCATGCTTTCTTATTCTGTCTATATGGCTCCGGCCAGTCTGGGGGGGAAAGCAGGTTTTGAATAGCCCCCTGCTGGGATTAGCTTCCTGAACACAAGGGTTTGTTCCTGCTCATTAGCATATCAAAAGAGCCATCCTGCAGTTAAGCTGATGCTATCTATCTGCTGAGAAAAGACTGCAGATGCTCCTACACAATCAATCCAGATATAGCACGTCACTGGCAATTGGTGCAATAAATCGATTGCGTTTGCGTTCTCGTTTCTCACGGCTGTTCCGTGACACCTCCCCTTCCTAAGGTTGTCATCAAGACATCCTCCGTAGCAGCCATTGGCGCTGTTGGGTCTAGTTCCCCCTGACACCGGGACAGCCCATCAGCGTTCCGGTGTCGGCTGCCCGCGTTGTGTCGGCCAACCTGGCTGACGGGTCTCGAGCTGCCGACACGGTGGCAAAACCCATTGGAGCCTGCGGCTCGGTTCCCCTGGACAGGTCGCTGTCCGCCCCCCTCAGGTTTGACCCAACCTGGACCGTTCTGGACAGGACGTTTGTGCCACTGCATTCGGACGTGGCATCTGCCAGGACTGCTGACAACGGGCAGTAGGTTGGGTAGATCAACAGCCAGCCCACGCAGGGGTTCCCTGCTAAGTGGCTGTGGACCTAAGGGAACCCCGCGGGAATCCCTGGACCTTCCCAATTCCTGACAGTCGGCACATGCTTTGCAGTATTTGGCTACATCCCTGTTCATCCTGGGCCAATAAAACTGTTTCAGAATACAGGCAAGTGTCTTGCGGACACCTGAGTGCCCTGTCAGAGGATTACCATGTGCGGATTTTAGCACATGTCCCCTGAACGCACCCGGGACCACAAGCCATTTGGTATTTGCATGTGATTTACCTGTAGGGGGCTGTACAGACTGGCTGTACAGTCTCCCGCCTTCCCAGTACACCTTGAAAGCGGCCCCGTCTGCGAGGGGCTCAGAGGCTTGCTGCCTGAGCACCTCCAGGCTTGGGTCCCTTTGTAGTGCTGCTGTGAATACGCTGTCAGTTTCAGCCAACTGGCTCATGTCACACGAGGCCAGCGGCTGTAAGGTCTCATCGCTATGGTCAGAGGAGGGGGAGGAGGCCGGAACCCCCTCCACCTGTTCTGAGCTAAGGTTCTGAGCAGTACAGCAGCGCGGTACTGCTAGCACAGGTATACATTCGGAATGGCACAGACTGGCATTACTCAAATCATCGTTGCATGCATTAATGACAGTGACAGGCATAGACACATTTTCATTACAGACAGTTGGTACACTAAACACAGGTACAGTTACATCATCACGACAGACAGTTCGTGCATCAAACTCAGTTGCCTTTGAAGCAGGCACTATTGAACCTGGTACCCTTGAACTGGGCACATTCAACTCACCTCCCCCTGGTGCTCCCCCAAGTGTATAAAGTACCTGGTGGTGGGTGGAGAGTCCGTCTCCTTCCGTGAGCGACAAGGCGGTCGTGGCAGGTTCGTAGTAGGACACAAGCTTGCCCAAATCAGTCCCCAGCAACATAGGGACTGGGAGACCCTTTACAACTCCAACAACCCTTTCTTGGACTCCCTCCCCCCAGTCGATCTTCGCTCTTGCGTGGGCTATGTGCAAAAGGGTGCCCTCTACTCCAGTAAGGGCAAGGGATCGGCTGGAGCTGATGCTCTCCTTTGGCACAAGGTGGGAGTGAACTAACGTGTCTCGGAATCCGGTGACAACTTTGCCGTTCACTCTACCAAGTTGCTGCTGGTCGGTTTGGTCGCGGATTTCCTTTCCGCAGGCAAACAGAACAAAATCTGATGATCCAGGCTGTGGTTCGCTGGTGGGTTGCCTCTGCTGTGGGTGAGGTACAGGTGATACAGGTGCTGCAGGGGCTGGTAGTGTCTGTCTCTGCTCCGGACAGTCGAATTTCATTTGTCCGTGCTGGTGGCAGTATTGACAGTTGACCTCTCCAGGGGCTGCAGGCCTGGGTGCAGTAGCTGCGCTGGGTGGCCTCTGTGGCTGACGACTCACAGGAGCAGGAGAGTCTGCCGGGGTATTGGGCTGGCCTCCTCTCCAGCTGGATGGGACAGTTCTGCGTGTATCAGACACCCGGGTAGTTGCAAAGGTCTCAGCGAGGTCTGCAGTGACAGTTGCTGACGCAGGCTTGCGCTCAAGCACAAACTGTCGTACATCAGCAGGGCAAATGTTCAGAAATTGTTTGAGGACTATCAAGTCCTCCAGGACACCATAAGACCCTTTGGTGAGGCCTAGAGTCCACTGGCGGAGTGTGGTGAGCAAGCTGCTGACCTCATCTCGGTACGAATCAGAAGACTTTTTCTGCCAGGCCCTGAACTTTTTGCGATAGGCTTCTGACGTCAGCTGGTATTTAGTAATGATAGCGTCTTTTATAGCAGCATAATCATTATCCTTTTCTGCAGGTAACTCTGCGAAAGCATCAAGCGCTTTGTAGCGCAGCAAAGGTGTCAGATGTCTGGCCCACTGGTCTTGGGACAGACGATACTGACAGCATGCTTTTTCAAAAGATCGCAAAAACAAGTCAATGTCAGTGTCTTTTTTAATATTAGCAAATTTAAATTTTGCACTTACGGGTGATGCAGTTCCTTCAGCAGGGAGGCTGGGCGGAGAACTCCGGCTGGCCTGTTGAACTTTTGCCAGGTTCAGCTCATGCTGTCGTTGGAGCTCCCGTTCCGTAGCAGCCGCTTGCCGTTCCCGTTCCTCTCGTGCCTCTGCAGATTGGCGCTCCAACTGCGCTTGCATGTACTGCAGGTACTTTTCCAGGTCAGTCTCCATCAGCTGTTGTAATGCCTGCTGCATTAGCGGATCAGTACAAACGGACAGTCCAGTACTGGCCGGTTCCGGGCAAGTACTTTCAAAAACTCTGGGATTGAGGACCACACTGACAGCCTCTTGCGTAACTGTTGCCACATTGCCCGCAGGTTGCTCAACCTCTGTACGCCTAGGATCTTCAGCCTCTGGTTCCCCTTGCCTTGAGTCAGATGGGTCGGCGTCTACCTCAGCAGACACATCCAGCTCCCGCGGTTGCCGGGTATCTCATTGAAACAAGTCCGTTACCAGGTCCTGGTGTTTCTTGCGGCCGACTTCAATGCCTCTCGCTTGGCAAAGAGTTTGCAGGTCCACCGGGCACATGTTCTTGTAGTTCCCGGACATTTCCACGCCAAATAAAATAAAACTTTTGGGCAGGGGTACTGGCTACACAGTCTCTCTGTATATATAAAAAATATATTGCCTTCCAGCTACACCAACGAATTAGTTCGTTTCTGGATAGCGCTAGCGCTATCTTAGATATTTTCAGCACAACACAGGTCCCAACCGCTGCCAAACACTGTCACAGGAGCCCTAGTGGTCAGACCGCAAATTGCTTTCCAATCGGTTTCAGCACACAGACCATGCAAGCTTTGGTCATGATCTTTGCGCAGAAACTGACAGAAATTTGGGCAGCAGCCCGACCAGAAGGGAGCCTGCGGGGTTACGGAAATACAAAATACACACTATTCCAGGGTATAACTGCCACCACCTCTGTTTTCTGAGACAGAGGAACTCACTAACTGGTTATTTCTCGACCTGCAAATAAAAACGGTTAACACACTCTATTCTGTCCGGCTAATAACAACAGTAGAAGCGTCTCTCCAGAGACCTGGGATCAGTTTCTGTGTATGGCTGAAAAGCAGGGTAGCGGAACAGTGAATGACTTTGATAAAGTCTTTTATTCACGGCAATATAAATAATTAATATATACAGACAATTATTAAAATCAACAATTATTGAAACATTAATAGCCAGTATGAAAAATAAAAGAAAGTGAGAAAAAATACTTAGTTCCTGGAAAGATGTCCTTTAGTGGGAAGAATCAAAGTTCCTTGGTAAAGTCCTTTGTTTCAGCACAATTTAAAATCCAAGCAAAATGGAAAATGTTCTTTGTTTCAGTTCAGACAAGATGGCCGATCAAGATGGCCAATAGCCATGTGTCCTCTGGCTAGCACCAGACAGCTCTCATATAGATGGAATGTGGAGGACTGAGGGAGTGGTCCCTTGCAAACACTTTTGAACAATGCACACCTTTGGGTGGAGCCTCAAGTACAGCCCAGGGGTTGGACAGGGGTGGTGAGCTTCCTGGAGGGGTGCTCTATGCCCACCAAATATGACATTTGCCATATCTCGGCCTACGCTTTCCGCACACACATAACCATCACATATTCATATTTCTCAGACTAGGCCAGTTCATATGATACCAAACTTGGGCATGTTTGCATGCCCGGTTAAAAAACGGTGGAATCCCCCGAGTTCTGGTTATGCCAGTGGCCCCAATTTAATATCAAAATACTCACAAGATCCGGACCAGCAGAATGATATTACTTTCACATTTCTCACCTGAATGGTATTGCTTAAACATGCTCAAAATCCTAAACTCCATGCTTTCGTATTCTGTCTATATGGCTCCGGCCAGTCTGGGGGGGAAAGCAGGTTTTGAATAGCCCCCTGCTGGGATTAACTTCCTGAACACAAGGGTTTGTTCCTGCTCATTAGCATATCAAAAGAGCCATCCTGCAGTTAAGCTGATGCTATCTATCTGCTGAGAAAAGACTGCAGATGCTCCTACACAATCAATCCAGATATAGCACGTCACTGGCAATTGGTGCAATAAATCGATTGCGTTTGCGTTCTCGTTTCTCACGGCTGTTCCGTGACAATCAGCATTATGTGAGTTTTTGAAATGCAAAGAGACACTATGCAATGCGAAACCCTTCCGAATATTATTAATATGCTCCCCAATGCGTTCTTTAAGCGTTCTGGTGGTGCGGTCCACATATTGTAGGCCACATTCACACCAGATCACATATAACACAAACGTACTAGAGCAGTTTATAAAATTACAGATTTTGAACGATTGCCCATTTACTGTTGATACATTTTCTCTCAATTTAACTCCTTTCGCCTCTCGACAGCATTTACATCCTTTACATGGATAGAATCCCTCGGATTGCCAACCAATCATCTTAGGCGGCCTAGGGGGTGCCACGCAACTGGGGGCAAGTTTATCTTTTAAATTTGAAGTTTTTCTATACACAAAGGTTGGTTTTGGGGGCAAAGCACCTCCCAGAATATGATCCCCCTGTAAGATGTCCCAGTGCTTGCAAAAAACGTTCTCCTTTTGTCTGAATTGGGCTGAAAAATCGGTACAGAACACAAAAGGACTTACCTCATCACCCCTCCTGTCCCTGGAAGAATCCACCAATGGTTCTCTCTGAATGTTCTCCATCTCCTGCTGTACACCCACAAACCACCTTTCATTATACCCTTTTCCATGAACCTGTTCTTAAGAATATCCAATTGTGGTCTATAATCATCAAGACTAGAACAGTTATGTCTAATTCGGGCAAACTGTCCCTTGGGCACCCCCTCCAGCCAGTTAGGATGGTGGCAGCTTGTTGTCTCTATGAACCCATTTCTGTCTGTGGGCTTGAAATAACATTTCGTTGCAAACCTATTCCCTTCTCTAAAAATGTCTAAATCTAAAAAGTGGATACTCACCTTACTAGACTCAGCTGTAAGTTTGATGTTGGGCCTCAAGTCATTAATCTCACTAACAAAGCAATTGAACCCCTCCTCATCCCCTTTCCAGAGGATGAAGAGGTCGTCAATATACCTTTTCCATAAAACCACATTATTCCCACCCAATGCCACAGCTTGTTCCTCTCACAAGGCTATATACAGATTCGCCAGGGACGGTGCAAAGGCCGCCCCCATTGCACATCCGTATATCTGCCTATAGAAATCCCCTTCGTGCCAAAAGTAGTTCTTATTTAAAGGGAAGGTTCAAGCAAAAAAAAAAAATGAGATTCACTTACCTGGGGCTTCTACCAGCCCCATGTAGCCATCCTGTGCCCTTGTAGTCACTCACTGCTGCTCCAGTCCCCCGCTGGCAGCTTTCTGACCTCGGAGGTCAGGGCCACATTGCATACATTTTTACGCATTCCAGCTAGTGCAGGAACAAAAATTTACGCGTTTCACCACTAACGCGTAAAAATGTATGTGTTAATGTTCCTGCACTAGCGGGAATGTGTAAAAATGTACGCAATTTGGCCCTGACCTCCGAGGTCAGAAAGCTGCCAGCGGGGGACTGGAGCAGCAGTGAGTGACTACGAGGGCACAGGATGGCTGCATGGGGCTGGTAGAAGCCCCAGGTAAGTGAATCTCATTTTTTTTTTTTGCTTGGACCTTCCCTTTAAAGCAAAATCCAAAAGGTCCAGAATAAAATGAATCTGTGCTGTAGGAAGTTAAGTTTCAACATATAAATAATATCTAGCAGCATCCAAACCCCCTTCATGGGGAATATCCATGGGGAATATATAGAGAGAACTTACATCAGCAGTAGCCATAATTATCTCTCCTTCAATCTCCAAAGGACCCAACACTTGCAGAACATGTTTTGTGTCTTTCAGGACCCTTGGAAGTTTAGACACCAAAGGTTGAAGGTAGTGATCCACATATTGAACCAATCTATGTAGAATTGATCCAACTCCACTCAGAATTGGACGACCCGGTGGATCTATCAGGGACTTGTGAATTTTTGGCAATTGGTAGAAGACTGGCACTTTGGGAGCCGAAGGCACTAGAAAATCACATTCCCATTTTTCCAAGAGGCCAGCCATCATGCCCTCATCAAGTAGCAAGGACAATTCCCTCTTGTATTGTATTGGGGGGGTTGCTAGGGAGTTTCTCATAGGTATCTTCATCACCAACTAGTTTATTGAGTTCTCGGAAGTACTGTTCCTTGGTCAAGATAACTGTCCCTCCCCCTTTTTCTGCTGCCCTTACCACAAGTTTTTTCTCCTCAATGATACTAGCGACAGAATCTCGATAGGTTGAGGTTTAATTTTTCTTAAATCTGCCAAAACTCTGTCTTTGAAAATTTCAACAGTGTTCCGGTTGGAGGTGTCCTGGGGGTTAAATGTGGAAGCGTTCCTAAATTTGGATAGGGTGCCTACATTATTCACTCTACTTTTGGGGCCTTCTTTCTGTGAAAAATATTTTATTATATTTATTAATAAATATTTATTATATTTTATTAATTATTCAATTTTCTAGTATACTTGTGAATATCTATGAAAGTATTAAATTTATTAACATTTTGCTTAGGAGCGAATTTAAGACCATGATCCAGCATTTTTAGTTCTTTGTAACTTAATTCTACCCCACTCAAATTAAAAATTCCTTCCCCTACCACTGCTGTCTTTTTTTGTTCCCACCTCCCAGCTCGGCACCCCCTTCTGCTCCTCTTTTTCTTGGGCTTGGGTAATGGTCCCCTGAATATTCTCCTTCTATCCACTCCTCTCTCCACAATTTGGGTCGCAGGGCTAAAAAATGGGCCTGTTCATACTCTCTCTGTTCAAAGTCTCTCCCAGCAAGTGGCTGGAAACGATTATACGTCTGTATGGAGGGATAGGTTTGGTAAGTGTCATTTCTTCAAGTGTTATTCCATTGCGGTGGGGGTCTATTACCACCACCATGATTTGGATTCCCATTTTTTCTATACTCAGCCGGGCCAATCGGTCTAGGGGGGTTATCCCCTCTGAAGTTCTGAGGTGTCTGAAAGGGTGGGGGTGGGGCCTGTGGGGTGTTAGGAGTAACCTGATTGGTACTTACTCACTTGATTAGCAGTTTCTTTTTACCTTTTTTCCATCAAACCTTTTCCACTATCGGTTGCCATTTATATGCTATTTTTCGTTTGTGGGCATCAAAATCTCTAGCAAACTTTTTCGGTTTATCCAGGATGAGGTTTTTCTCTGCTACTGCTAGTTGGTCCTGAATTTTCTTAGTTCTCACTTTATACTGCTATGAGTCCCTATGCGGTTCTAATCTGATTTTTAACTGTTCAATTTCCTCCCCTAATCTTTCTAATCTCCTAGTTTTCCTCTTAATTAAAAGTTCCATTAGACCCAAACCACTCTTAGTAAAATATTCCTCCCATTCCTTATTGTTTTCTTCTGAATCCTCCCCATCATTCGGTGTCACATCCCATCTAATACGTCTGGGTACTATCCCTTCTTTATGATATTTCTTTAAAGTGGCTATGTCCCACCATGTTTGCTGCTCTCTACTCAAAGTAGTGTGTAATGACCTAAAATCACTCTCAATATCAACTGAGGCCGGAGCAGTTTCTTGAAAAATCTCATCCAGATCAATCGCTCTGCGTCGACTGGAATCAAATAAATTCACAGGAGGTATCGAAGAAAGAAACTAGGTGGATTTATGACCTAGAGTCACTTGCACCTAGGGGGTTAAATATAGACCTAGACATTTACTCCTTTATCAATGTAACAAACACGGAAGAGACAGCTGCGGTGAACAGCGATTCCACCGCAGCTGCCTCCATCTCCCTGCCTAGCGATCTATCCGGTCCTCGGGCATCTAGAACACCGAGGACGGATTTGTCAGCAGCACATAGGGTTGCACTGTCGTGTGTGCGCGCGCACAGACAAGACCTTTATGCGGGGAGGAGGTGCGTCAGCTGACCGGCCGGTTGATGAGAGGGGGCGTGCCGGAGGGGTCTCCTCTGCTTCTTAAGCTTTCCTGAATCACTCGCAACTTGTCTGCTGTTGCGAATACTTCGTGTTAGCGCTCAGACCTTAGATAGATCCGGTGTGCTTTGATCCGGGAGGAAACCGGGGATTTCACACAGTGATAGGATTGTTTGATAGCCATAATCATAATTGAATATTGTAGTATCAGTGCAGGGCCGGGCCGAGGCATAGGCTGGAGAGGCTCCAGGCTCAGGGCGCAGTGTAGAAGGGGGCGCACAATTCATTCAGCTGTCATTCCTAATTGTGTATGAAGCAGAAAGAAATAAGAAAAGGGGATACATAGCAGTGACTGCAAGCCAGATAACTAGATATTAAGGTGTTGGGGAGGTAGTGGGCCCTGTGGCCCTCTTAGTCTAATAGCAATCAGTGTGTGGCGGCTGGGGTGGGAGGGATGGAGGGGCGCACTTTGTTGTCTCAGCCTTGGGTGCTGGATGACCTTGTCCCTGCTCTGTATCTGTGTATGACTCTTGCTCGTTCTGACTATTCTTACTCTCAGTGATTCTGTACTTCTGCCCATCTGATCTTGTTGCCGACTCTGCCTGTTAAAACCTTCTTGCCTTTGCCTTCTAACTTTGTACCGTATCTGCCAGTCTGTTGCCAACTCGTTTAGTCTGACCACTCTACTCTCACCAGAGGGCCCTAGTCTCTGGTGAGGCGTTTTTGTACTGTTAGTGCCCACCAGCTCCTCTGGTGTGGTATAGCTAAACCTATCAGTACTGCTGTTGCACCAAGCACTATACTTTGCTATCACATTAGCTGTTAGTATACTTGTATTATTGGTGATTCTGCAGATCATCATATGATCAGGTATATATCTGCATTATAGGTGATACTGCAGATCACCTAAAATCAGAATTCTGTTACTTGCTGACACCAATCTTTACAATCAATAACGGATAATAGGATGAATGCCCAGTTGATCCCTGGATCATAAAGTAGATGTTTCAGCGATGGAGGATTGTATATGCGATCATATTGATTATAACGGATGAGATTGTATGGATATCGGACAGTGTATGGTGCTCATGCGGGGTATTTAGTGATAGCAGTGATTATGTATTAGAACAGGATGTCTATGTAAGGAGACAGCCTGCAACGGTGTCCGCTAAGGTTCCTGTAATATTTTTATATTTTTTATGCGGTTTTTTAATAAAGATTAGTTCTAAAGGGGAGGGATCGTCTGAGCCTTTTTGAATAGCCAGTCAACTGTGTGCTGCGAGCCCCTGATGAGTCAGTAAGCCTGACAAAATGCATAGGGCGGAGCTGCAGCACACGTGACTGAATCATGTAGTTTGTCTCTCGGAGTGAACAGCTAGATGGGGAGCTGAGGCGGCAGTTGTCCCAACCCCCACATATTATCAATCCTACCTCCGGAGATACAGGAGGCTTATAGAGTGAGTGCGGGCACTTAGGGGGGAGTGTCTATACACTGGTTATTGGAAAGGTGACCAAGTTAAAAACCAAACAGGCGATTTTCAGAGGTGACGGGACAATCTTGTAGCACAGTGATACGCTATATGGCGGTTTTGTTTATTCTTTTGCATGTCGAGGCGAATGTCCTGAATTAAAGTGCCAAATGTTTTGGAAGACAGTCGAACTTTGACAGAGCCTGGAGGAGGATAAAGTGGCTATGACCTGTGAGACTGTTAACTCTCTTTTTTCATGTGACAGAGAGCGCGTTCTAATTTATTCAAAAAATATACTAAACCTGGTGTGTCCATGGTGCAGGGGCATCTTGTAGACCCAGAGCTGGGACGAGGTCCTCCAGCACCCAAGCCCCTCCATCCCTCCCACCCCATTAGACTAAGAGGCACCCCAGAACCCCCAACACCTTAATCTCTAGTTATCTTGCTTGCAGTCACTGCCATGTATCCACTTTTCTTATTTCTCTCTGCTTCAAACAGAATTCCAGCAGTAGCAGGTGTAGTGCCTACACCTGCTACTGCTGGAATTCTGTTTTGTCCCCACTTTATTGCCTGATGAAGCGGGCTCGGCCTGCGAAACGCGTTGCACTTTTGGGGTACCATATAATAAACGTGATTGCTACTTTTCAGACAGTCTTTTGTGTCTGCTTTATGGAGGTAAGTCCACCACTTCCTCCAAGCAAATTTTAAAGCTTTTATCCACTTTTATTCTGCTGGCGCCTCTGTTCTCCTACTGCACAAAGGGCCGGATTTACCATAAGGCACACTAGGCACGTGCCTACAGGCGCCTGATTGGTCAAAGGCGGCATCTCTTTCATGTCCCCTTTAAATTTAAAATCGTGAAAAAAAATAGCGGCCGCTTGCGTCCTTATTGACATAATAATACAGCGGACAGCGGGCGGCCGCAACTACAGACAGGGGCGGGCAGCTAGTGACAGCGCACACACACATAGATAACGCTGCTCTCCCCACCCACCGGCCGCCGTTTCCATGGCTGCACGCAGCGCTGCAAACAGCTGCTGCGTGCATAGGTGGCGGGGGGGGGGGGGCGGAACGATTGTCCGTCTTCTGGCTGGGAGTTTAAACTTTTTAGAACCACGTGGGCGGCCAAGACGAGGCGGGCATGGCATCACTTACTGCCGGGGACAGCGTGATTAGCCTACCCTGCCTGCGCCAGTGCGCCCAGCCCCCTGATGGAGTGGGAGAATTGGAGAGAAGGTGGAGGAGGAATCAAGCGGCGGAGCCGTACAGCACAGGTAGGCAAAAAGGTCCGCCCCGCCCCCCTCTCCTGTCCTGTTCTAAATCAGCCAACATATGTATAAGTGACAGGCGGGGAGGGGGTGGACGAAACAGCTCTGCCCCTTTAGGTTGTAGGAGATAGCCCGGCCTTGGCTGCACAGCACTGCACTGTTTATTTGTTACAGCTCCGCTCCCCGCCCCTTGTTTCCTGCTCATTAGGGGGCCTGGGGCTGTTATGGTGTGTGTGTGTTCCTTAGGGGGGATGGGGCTGTTACAGTGTGTGTGTGTTCCTTAGGGGGGCTGGGGCTGTTACAGTGTGTGTGTGTGTGTTCCTTAGGGGGGCTGTTACAGTGTGTGTGTGTGTGTGTGTTCCTTAGGGGGGCTGGGGCTGTTACAGCGTGTGTGTGTGTGTTCCTTAGGGGGGCTGGGGCTGTTACAGTGTGTGTGTGTGTGTGTGTGTGTGTGTGTTCCTTAGGGGGGCTGGGGCTGTTACAGTGTGTGTGTGTGTGTTCCTTAGGGGGGCTGGGGCTGTTACAGTGTGTGTGTGTGTTCCTTAGGGGGGCTGGGGCTGTTACAGTGTGTGTGTGTGTGTGTGTGTTCCTTAATGGGGCTGGGGCTGTTACGGTGTGTGTGTTCCTTAGGGGGGCTGGGGCTGTTACAGTGTGTGTGTGTGTGTTCCTTAGGGGGGCTGGGGCTGTTACAGTGTGTGTGTGTGTGTTCCTTAGGGGGCTGGGGCTGTTATGGTGTGTGTGTTCCTTAGGGGGGCTGGGGCTGTTACAGTGTGTGTGTGTGTTCCTTAGGGGGGCTGGGGCTGTTACAGTGTGTGTGTGTGTGTGTTCCTTAGGGGGGCCTGGGGCTGTTATGGTGTGTGTGTGTTCCTTAGGGGGGCTGGGGCTGTTACAGTGTGTGTGTGTGTTCCTTAGGGGGGCTGTTACAGTGTGTGTGTGTGTGTGTTCCTTAGGGGGGCTGGGGCTGTTACGGTGTGTGTGTTTCTTAGGGGGGCTGGGGCTGTTACAGCGTGTGTGTGTGTGTTCCTTAGGGGGGCTGTTACAGTGTGTGTGTGTGTGTGTGTTCCTTAGGGGGGCTGGGGCTGTTACAGTGTGTGTGTGTGTTCCTTAGGGGGGCTGGGGCTGTTACAGAGTGTGTGTGTGTTCCTTAGGGGGGCTGGGGCTGTTACAGTGTGTGTGTGTGTTCCTTAGGGGGGCTGGGGCTGTTACAGTGTGTGTGTGTGTTCCTTAGGGGGGCTGGGGCTGTTACAATGTGTGTGTGTGTGTTCCTTAGGGGGGCTGGGGCTGTTACAGTGTGTGTGTGTGTGTGTTCCTTAGGGGGGCTGGGGCTGTTACAGTGTGTGTGTGTGTGTTCCTTAGGGGGGCTGGGGCTGTTACAGTGTGTGTGTGTGTGTGTGTTCCTTAGGGGGGCTGGGGCTGTTACGGTGTGTGTGTTCCTTAGGGGGGCTGGGGCTGTTACAGTGTGTGTGTGTGTTCCTTAGGGGGGCTGGGGCTGTTACAGTGTGTGTGTGTGTGTTCCTTAGGGGGCTGGGGCTGTTATGGTGTGTGTGTTCCTTAGGGGGGCTGGGGCTGTTACAGTGTGTGTGTGTGTTCCTTAGGGGGGCTGGGGCTGTTACAGTGTGTGTGTGTGTGTTTCTTAGGGGGGCTGGGGCTGTTACAGTGTGTGTGTGTGTTCCTTAGGGGGGCTGGGGCTGTTACGGTGTGTGTGTTCCTTAGGGGGGCTGGGGCTGTTACAGTGTGTGTGTGTGTGTTCCTTAGGGGGGCTGGGGCTGTTACAGTGTGTGTGTGTGTGTTCCTTAGGGGGGCTGGGGCTGTTACAGTGTGTGTGTGTGTGTGTTCCTTAGGGTGGCTGGGGCTGTTACGGTGTGTGTGTGTGTGTGTGTGTTCCTTAGGGGGGCTGGGGCTGTTACGGTGTGTGTGTGTTCCTTAGGGGGGCTGGGGCTGTTACGGTGTGTGTGTGTTCCTTAGGGGGGCTGGGGCTGTTACGGTGTGTGTGTGTTCCTTAGGGGGGCTGGGGCTGTTACAATGGCTTAGTATTTGTATGTGTGTTAACTAACTTTGTACCGTATCTGCCAGTCTGTTGCCAACTCGTTTAGTCTGACCACTCTACTCTCACCAGAGGGCCCTAGTCTCTGGTGAGGGGTTTTTGTACTGTTAGTGCCCACCAGCTCCTCTGGTGTGGTATAGCTAAACCTATCAGTACTGCTGTTGCACCAAGCACTATACTTTGCTATCACATTAGCTGTTAGTATACTTGTATTATTGGTGATTCTGCAGATCATCATATAATCAGGTATATATCTGCATTATAGGTGATACTGCAGATCACCTAAAATTAGAATTCTGTTACTTGCTGACACCAATCTTTACAATCAATAACGGATAATAGGATGAATGCCCAGTTGATCCCTGGATCATAAAGTAGATGTTTCAGCAATGGAGGATTGTATATGCGATCATATTGATTATAACGGATGAGATTGTATGGATATCGGACAGTGTATGGTGCTCATGCGCAGGCACGTGCACAGGGGGGTGCTCTGGGTGCCCAGGCACCCCCCTTTTTAAATTCTTCAAAAAAGGCCCCTCTCGCCGCGCAAAATAAGCTCCTCCCCCGACCGCGATAAGCCCCGCCCACCCGCGGGAAGCTCCGCCCCCGCCTGGGACACTTTCAAGTGAAGAGGCCCAGACAGGAATCCTAGTGTGGCATACTGATCTCTCCCTCCACCTACGACTCATACTGACCTCTACCTCCCCCAGCACCCATAGTGACCTCTCCCTTCACCTAGTACCCAGTGACCACTCCCTCCCCAACACTCACAGTGACCGCTCCCTCCACCTAGGACCCATACTGACTTCTCCCTACCCAGTACCCACAGTGACCTCTCCCTCCCCCACCACCCACAGTGGCCTCTCCCTCCACCTAGCACCCACAGTGACCTCTCTCTTACCCAGCACCCACAGTGACCACCCACAGTGACCTCTCTCTTACCCAGCACCCACAGTGACCTCTCTCTTACCCAGCACCCACAGTGACCTCTCTCTTACCCAGCACCCACAGTGACCTCTCTCTTACCCAGCACCCACAGTGACCTCTCTCTTACCCAGCACCCACAGTGACCTCTCCCTCCACCTAGCACCCACAGTGACCTCTCCCTCCACCTAGCACCCACAGTGACCTCTCCCTCCACCTAGCACCCACAGTGACCTCTCCCTCCACCTAGCACCCACAGTGACCTCTCCCTCCACCTGGGACCCACAGTGACCTCCCCCTCCCCAGAACCCACAGTGACCTCTCCCTCCCCCAGCACCCTCAGTGACCTTTCCCGCCCCCAGCACCCACAGTGACCTCTCCCTCCACCTAGCACCCACAGTGATCTCTCCCTCCACCTAGGACCCATAGTGACCTCTCCCTCCCCCAGCACCCACAGTGACCTCTCCCTCCACCTAGCACCCACAGTGACCTCTCCCTCCCCAGCTCTAGCAGTGATCCTGCCTACCCCAGCACCCACACTGACCTATCCCTCCCTCAGCACCCACAGTGATTTTTCCCTCCCCCAGTGGCTACCCTCCTGTCCCCTGCAGCACCCACAGGGACCTCCCATCCCAAAAGCAGCACCTACAGTGACCTCTCCCCATTGCCAGCACCCAAAGTGGCTTCTCCCAACACCCAGCATCCACTCCCTCCTCCAGTAACCACACTGACTTCTCCCAGCACCCACAGTGGCCTACCCTTCCCCCAGCACCCACACTGACCTCTACCTCCTTTAGCAGCAACTATGCCATTCATAGCAGCACCCATAGTGACCTCCCACCCCCTGCACCCACAATGACCTCTACCTCCCAAGACCCACAGTGATCTCCCCCAAAGGACCCACAGTGACCTCCCTTTCCGCCAGCACCCATACTGACCTCTACTTTCCACAGCACCCACAGTTCCTTCTCCTCCCAGCACCCACAGTGACCTACCCTTCCCCATCAACCACACTGACCTCAAATTTGAGCACCACACCCTTGAGGATCCACTGCATGGCCCTGCCCCTTCCTGCAGCACCCACACTGACCTCTACTTTTCCCATCACCCACCCCTTCCCCTCATAGCTGGCGCCCAGTACTCACACTCACATGACGCCAAGTATCTGCACCCAGGCCTAAAATTGCACCCAGTACGCACACAGCTTCCACATGGCACCCACTATCTGCACCAAGTATGCACTTAACCCGTAACCACACCCAAAGTACCTGCATTCAAAACCCATGTGATGCCCAAAGCCCACCCATAGCCAGCACCCAGTACAGGCATGGCGCCAAGTATTCGCACCCATGTCACACCCGGTACCTGCACCCAGCACCCACATGACATCCAGAACACGCACCCAGATCTTACATGGCACTAAGTTCTTGCAATCAACACCCACATGACACTCGATACCCAACCATAGCCAGAACCCACATGACACTCAGTACTTACACTCAGAACCCACATGGCACCCATCATCTGCATTCAGCAGCATGACAATCAATACCCCCCTAGCCAGAAACAAGGAGCGGGGGGCATGCGGGGGAAGGCATTGCCAGGCCCCTTTTTTAAATTTGAGCACCCCCCACTTTTGGACCCTCTGCACGGCCCTGCTCATGCGGGGTATTTAGTGATAGGAGTGATTATGTATTAGAACAGGATGTCTATGTAAGGAGACAGCCTGCAACGGTGTCCGCTAAGGTTCCTGTAATATTTTTATATTTATTATGCGGTTTTTTAATAAAGATTAGTTCTAAAGGGGAGGGATCGTCTGAGCCTATTTGAATAGCCAGTCAACTGTGTGCTGCGAGCCCCTGATGAGTCAGTAAACCTGACAAAATGCATAGGGCGGTGCTGCAGCACACGTGACTGAATCATGTAGTTTGTCTCTCGGAGTGAACAGCTAGATGGGGAGCTGAGGCGGCAGTTGTCCCAACCCCCACATATTATCAATGCTACCTCCGGAGATACAGGAGGCTTATAGAGTGAGTGTGGGCACTTAGGGGGGAGTGTCTATACACTGGTGATTGGAAAGGTGACCAAGTTAAAAACCAAACAGGCGATTTTCAGAGGTGACGGGACAATCTTGTCTAGCACAGTGATACGCTATATGGCGGTTTTGTTTATTCTTTTGCATGTCGAGGCGAATGTCCTGAATTAAAGTGCCAAATGTTTTGGAAGACAGTCGAACTTTGACAGAGCCTGGAGGAGGATAAAGTGGCTATGAACTGTGAGACTGTTAACTCTCTTTTTTCATGTGACAGAGAGCGCGTTCTAATTTATTCAAAAAATATACTAAACCTGGTGTGTCCATGGTGCAGGGGCATCTTGTAGACCCAGAGCTGGGACGAGGTCCTCCAGCACCCAAGCCCCTCCATCCCTCCCACCCCATTAGACTAAGAGGCACCCCAGAACCCCCAACACCTTAATCTCTAGTTATCTTGCTTGCAGTCACTGCCATGTATCCACTTTTCTTATTTCTCTCTGCTTCAAACAGAATTCCAGCAGTAGCAGGTGTAGTGCCTACACCTGCTACTGCTGGAATTCTGTTTTGTCCCCACTTTATTGCCTGATGAAGCGGGCTCGGCCTGTGAAACGCGTTGCACTTTTGGGGTACCATATAATAAACGTGATTGCTATTTTTCAGACAGTCTTTTGTGTCTGCTTTATGGAGGTAAGTCCACCACTTCCTCCAAGCAAATTTTAAAGCTTTTATCCACTTTTATTCTGCTGGCGCCTCTGTTCTCCTACTGCACACAGGGCCGGATTTACCATAAGGCACAATAGGCACGTGCCTACAGGCGCCTGATTGGTCAAAGGCGGCATCTCTTTCAAGTCCCTTTTAAAATTAAAATTGTGAAAAAAAATAGCGGCCGCTTGCGTCCATATTTACATAATAATACAGCGGACAGCGGGCGGCCGCAACTACAGACAGGGGCGGGCAGCTAGTGACAGCGCACACACACCTAGATAACGCTGCTCTCCCCACCCACCGGCCACCGTTTCCATGGCTGCACGCAGTGCTGCAAACAGCTGCTGCGTGCATAGGTGGCGGGGGGGGGGGGGGGGGGCGGAACGATTGTCCGTCTTCTGGCTGGGAGTTTAAACTTTTTAGAACCACGTGGGCGGCCAAGACGAGGCGGGCATGGCATCACTTACTGCCGGGGACAGCGTGATTAGCCTACCCTGCCTGCGCCAGTGCGCCCAGCCCCCTGATGGAGTGGGAGAATTGGAGAGAAGGTGGAGGAGGAATCAAGCGGCGGAGCCGTACAGCACAGGTAGGCAAAAAGGTCCGCCCCGCCCCCCTCTCCTGTCCTGTTCTAAATCAGCCAACATATGTATAAGTGACAGGCGGGGAGGGGGTGGACGAAACAGCTCTGCCCCTTTAGGTTGTAGGAGATAGCCCGGCCTTGGCTGCACAGCACTGCACTGTTTATTTGTTACAGCTCCGCTCCCCGCCCCTTGTTTCCTGCTCATTAGGGGGCCTGGGGCTGTTATGGTGTGTGTGTGTTCCTTAGGGGGGCTGGGGCTGTTACAGTG
Source organism: Hyperolius riggenbachi (assembly GCF_040937935.1). Taxonomy (NCBI): domain Eukaryota; kingdom Metazoa; phylum Chordata; class Amphibia; order Anura; family Hyperoliidae; genus Hyperolius; species Hyperolius riggenbachi. Next base: position 141,842,691 of record NC_090656.1, read on the forward strand.
TGTGTGTGTTCCTTAGGGGGGCTGGGGCTGTTACAGTGTGTGTGTGTGTGTTCCTTAGGGGGGCTGTTACAGTGTGTGTGTGTGTGTGTGTGTTCCTTAGGGGGGCTGGGGCTGTTACAGTGTGTGTGTGTTCCTTAGGGGGGCCTGGGGCTGTTATGGTGTGTGTGTGTTCCTTAGGGGGGCTGGGGCTGTTACAGTGTGTGTGTGTGTTCCTTAGGGGGGCTGTTACAGTGTGTGTGTGTGTGTGTGTGTGTGTGTGTTCCTTAGGGGGGCTGGGGCTGTTACAGTGTGTGTGTGTTCCTTAGGGGGGCTGGGGCTGTTACAGTGTGTGTGTGTGTGTGTTCCTTAGGGGTGCTGGGGCTGTTACAGTGTGTGTGTGTGTTCCTTAGGGGGGCTGGGGCTGTTACAGTGTGTGTGTGTTCCTTAGGGGGGCTGGGGCTGTTACAGTGTGTGTGTGTGTTCCTTAGGGGGGCTGTTACAGTGTGTGTGTGTGTGTGTTCCTTAGGGGGGCTGGGGCTGTTACAGTGTGTGTGTGTTCCTTAGGGGGGCTGGGGCTGTTACAGTGTGTGTGTGTGTGTGTTCCTTAGGGGGGCTGGGGCTGTTACAGTGTGTGTGTGTGTGTGTTCCTTAGGGGGGCTGGGGCTGTTACAGTGTGTGTGTGTGTTCCTTAGGGTGGCTGGGGCTGTTACAGTGTGTGTGTGTGTGTGTTCCTTAGGGGGGCTGGGGCTGTTACGGTGTGTGTGTTCCTTAGGGGGGCTGGGGCTGTTACAGTGTGTGTGTGTGTGTTCCTTAGGGGGGCTGGGGCTGTTACAGTGTGTGTGTGTGTGTGTTCCTTAGGGGGCTGGGGCTGTTATGGTGTGTGTGTTCCTTAGGGGGGCTGGGGCTGTTACAGTGTGTGTGTGTGTTCCTTAGGGGGGCTGTTACAGTGTGTGTGTGTGTGTGTGTTCCTTAGGGGGGCTGGGGCTGTTACGGTGTGTGTGTTCCTTAGGGGGGCTGGGGCTGTTACAGCGTGTGTGTGTGTGTTCCTTAGGGGGGCTGGGGCTGTTACAGTGTGTGTGTGTGTGTGTGTGTTCCTTAGGGGGGCTGTTACAGTGTGTGTGTTCCTTAGGGGGGCTGGGGCTGTTACAGTGTGTGTGTGTGTTCCTTAGGGGGGCTGGGGCTGTTACAGTGTGTGTGTGTGTTCCTTAGGGGGGCTGGGGCTGTTACAGTGTGTGTGTGTGTGTTCCTTAGGGGGGCTGGGGCTGTTACAGTGTGTGTGTGTGTTCCTTAGGGGGGCTGGGGCTGTTACAGTGTGTGTGTGTGTTCCTTAGGGGGGGTGGGGCTGTTACAGTGTGTGTGTGTGTGTGTGTGTGTTCCTTAGGGGGGCTGGGGCTGTTACGGTGTGTGTGTTCCTTAGGGGGGCTGGGGCTGTTACAGTGTGTGTGTGTGTTCCTTAGGGGGGCTGGGGCTGTTACAGTGTGTGTGTGTTCCTTAGGGGGCTGGGGCTGTTATGGTGTGTGTGTTCCTTAGGGGGGCTGGGGCTGTTACAGTGTGTGTGTGTGTGTTCCTTAGGGGGGCTGGGGCTGTTACAGTGTGTGTGTGTGTGTGTTCCTTAGGGGGGCTGGGGCTGTTACAGTGTGTGTGTGTGTGTTTCTTAGGGGGGCTGGGGCTGTTACGGTGTGTGTGTTCCTTAGGGGGGCTGGGGCTGTTACAGTGTGTGTGTGTGTGTTCCTTAGGGGGGCTGGGGCTGTTACAGTGTGTGTGTGTGTGTGTTTCTTATGGGGGCTGGGGCTGTTACAGTGTGTGTGTGTGTGTGTGTGTGTGTGTGTGTTCCTTAGGGGGGCTGGGGCTGTTACAGTGTGTGTGTGTGTTCCTTAAGGGGGCTGGGGCTGTTACAGTGTGTGTGTTCCTTAGGGGGGCTGGGGCTGTTACGGTGTGTGTGTGTGTTCCTTAGGGGGGCTGGGGCTGTTACGGTGTGTGTGTGTGTGTTCCTTAGGGGGGCTGGGGCTGTTACAGTGTGTGTGTGTGTGTGTTCCTTAGGGGGGCTGGGGCTGTTACAGTGTGTGTGTGTTCCTTAGGGGGGCTGGGGCTGTTACAGTGTGTGTGTGTGTTCCTTAGGGGGGCTGGGGCTGTTACAGTGTGTGTGTGTGTGTTCCTTAGGGGGGCTGGGGCTGTTACAGTGTGTGTGTGTGTGTTCCTTAGGGGGGCTGGGGCTGTTACAGTGTGTGTGTGTGTTCCTTAGGGGGGCTGGGGCTGTTACGGTGTGTGTGTGTGTTCCTTAGGGGGGCTGGGGCTGTTACAATGGCTTAGTATTTGTATGTGTGTTTGTGTTGTGCACAGTGTGTGTGTTTATAGGGTGCTCGGTTGTTTTTTTATTGCTTTTTTGATGGCGGAAGGGGGATTCTATAGTTAAAGGGAATCTGTGTCCTTAACGCTGCAAAAAAAGTTTCACTTACTTGGGGCATCTACCAGCCTCCTGCAGCCTTCCTGTGCCCTCTACGTTGTCTTCTCTGGTAACCCGCTGTCAGCTAGTTTCGCCTGTAAAGATACGTGTTCCCACTGCACAGTGTTCCCTGCACCAGTGGGAACGTGTGCAAAGATACGCGTGGCGGCCTGCCTACTTCAAGGCGGCAAAATCGAAGCTGACAGTGGGGGACCAGAGGAGACGTGACTGACGTAAAGAGCACAGGATGGCTGCAGGGGGCTGGTAGATGCCACAGGTAAGTGAAACTTTTTTTTTTTTGCGTTAAGGTTCCTTTAAATGGAACCTGGGACAAGAAGCGTCTCCGGTTCCATACTTACCTGGAGCTTTCTTAAGGTCGTTCGTCCCTCGCCATCTCCCTGGGTGGCTCCGGTCCCTGCCAATTCAGCCCGCAGGTGCAGATTGCTCCCAGGGACGGGAGCTTGCCAGGCCACGCATGCGTGGTGAAGTGCGACTCAGCCAGGATTTTGGGCTGAATTGCCAGGGAGACGGCGAAGGATGGGCAGCCTTAAGGGGGCTTAAGGAAGCATCATGTACGTATGGTATCCGAGACGCTTCTTGTCTCAGGTACACTTTACAGGGAGAGAAAAAAAGTGCACCTTGGGGTACTTATCTTGGGGAGAGGGAAGCCTAAAGAGGCTTCCAGAATCCAGTCTTCCTCAGTCTCCTGGATGCAGCGCTGGCACCCTCAAAAGTCCGCTTCTTGGTGTTGCACGTAGGCACAGTAATGGCTTTCCACTCAGGCTCTGGCAGGAATAGCTGGGCCCGATCGTGTTCGTTCTACTGCAGTCATCTCACGTCTGCACTGTAAAGTGGACCCGATCAGGTTCAGCTATTTCCACCCAAGCGGGAAGCCGCTATTGTGCCTACGCGCACTGGCCACTTGTTATTGTATTTTGGGGGCTGCCAGCACTGGATCCCCTCTGCTGAGAAAGACAGGGGAAGTCTCATTAAGATGCAGAGGCTTCCCCCTCCCAAGATATGAATCTGATCCTTTTTTTATTCTTAATTTTTGTGTGGCATGGAGGTGTGGCCTGTAGTGAGGGGCGGGGCTTAATGCGCCAAGACTTCTGTGCCTATAGGCTCCTGAACTGTAAATCCGGCCCTGACTGCACACATTATTTGGTACTCATACTATTTTAAAAATATCTTATGTATTTAATATATATATAAATTGTGATCCAATAACCTCCTGCAACACTCTATCTTATTAAAGGGCCTTGCACATCCATTATGTCAGTAATTTACTTTTTCCATGCATTTAGAAATACACGTGTAAGTACAGTATACTTATCATTTTTGTTACATATACCATAGATACAATATCTAGTAAGCAGTACTTCCCTCTATAATTTAGGCAATATTGTATGCTATTTTTTCTGCAACTGATTCTCTGATGATTCAGCTTCTTTGCAGTTTAACTGTAAAAACACAAACAATTCTTGTAGTGTCAACACAAGTCTTAGAGACTGTATCTGTTATTTTGTACCATTTTGTTGCTATGGCTGCCCACCGACAAGGAGATTTGTTTGTCAGAAAATGTTGCGAAGTCTTTGGTTTTGTATTCATCAGTGAAATAATCACTTTTAATACAACACACATGAGACATTGCATTTTCCTCATTTTCTTTTGTGACTTCAGCCAAATTCTCCAATTTTTCTCCTGGCATAGGTATACTAAAATGTATGTCCATAGAAAATACTGAATTAACTCTGGAGGTTTCCTTCTGGTTTTCATAAGATTTTAAAGCAAACCTTAAAGGGAAGGTTCAGGGACTGTTGAAAAAAAAAAAAAAATCCGCATCCACTTACCTGGGGCTTCCTCCAGCCCATGGCAGGCAGGAGGTGCCCTCGGCACCGCTCCGCAGGCTCCCGGTGGTCTCCGCTGGCTGACCCGACCTGGCCAGGCCGGCGGTCAGGTCGGGCTTCTTCTGCGTTCCAAAATGCGCCTCACGGCAGCGCGCTGACGTCATCGGACGTCCTCCGGGCTTTACTGCGCAGGCTCAGAACTACTGAGCTTGCGCAGTACAGCCCGGAGGGCACCTCCTGCTTGCCACGGGCTGGAGGAAGCCCTAGGTAAGTGGATGTGAATTTTTATTTTTTTTCAACAGTCCCTGAACCTTCCCTTTAAGTGAAAATAGATTTATTCGAAAAACAATTGCATCTATAGTCCTGATTCTAAATATAAACAATTATTAACCCTCTGCACTAGGACACTCACAACAAGCTGGAACTCTAGTAATGATATTATTATCATTATTATCCTATATAATAATATCCCTGTCGCTGCGTCCTCCTGTACCCCTGTGTCCATGCATCCGTTGTGGCCATGGGCTGAGTTTGGGTTGGTGTAGGACATGGATATGCAGGCGCTGTGGCGGGGCGGAGGGGGGTGGTCACCATCATGCGTACCCTGCAAACGGCCAGTTGCCTAGCTCCTGTTATTAAACGGGCAGGTGGTTTTACTAGTTGATTTATATAATGCCAGCATCTTCCATAACGATGTATAGCAGAATACGGGGTATTCAAGCAGGGATGCACGCACATCAGCTCATGCAATCCCCTGTAAACCACGCCCCCAGGACTTAACGTCAATTGGCGTTACGCGGTCCTGGGGAAGCCACCACGTTCTCGTCGTTAGGTAGTTAAGGAATAGGACTATAGGTGAAGGCAAGTTTCAGGTTTCGCATAAAAGGTTAAGTGTTGGTGAATGGTGGATGTGTTGAGGGAGGGAGTTCCAGAGGAAGGGAGAGGTTCAAGAGGAGTCTTGTAAACAGGAGTGAGAAGAGGTGACCAGAGAGGAAGAGAGGAGAATAGTGTTATTAGATCAGAGATTGCACATAGGATGGTATCTGGAAACAATGATAAAAAACAACTTGAATGCAAGACTTGCGGGATAGGAATCAATACTTTAAAAATGAAACACAGAGACAATGCGAGCCCAGATTGTGTAGTATTTTCAGTCAGGTGGAGGATAAGTGTAGTAAAAGAGAGTGCTCACAAGAAAAGATTGCTAAACAGGGCCACCAACCAATGTAGCTTTCAGGAGAATAACCATCTCCCCTCGGGTACAGGTTTCATCACTGTACTTTGGATGCTCTATTGACAAAACACAGGCTGAGACCTGTCAAATATAAGCAGCTGGCAGGAGACCATCCTCCTCTGGAAGGTAATGAACACAACGGGGGAAAGGGGCACCCAAGAAAAATTAAATAAATAAAAATCCCTAAATAAAAACATTAGAGGTGGCTTACTGCAAGGATGACACAGATATAAGGTAAAGTGAAAATGTATTTGCACTAGGGCAACGCATTTCGCAAATATACACAACTAACTTCATCAGGCCAAGTATCAGTGTCCATATCCAAAATATCCGGGTATTGAGCACCGAGAGAGCTACTCGATGCCTAGCTATTTTGGATTCCGGCACTGAAATTCCAAATTTCTTTTCAATGCTATCATATATCTGTGATGTAAAAGTCATTTTGTCTTTTAATGTTTTTTAAAATTATGTTTTCATGTCAGTCTGCAATCTGCTCTTAAAATGGCCTTGACGCTTAAATTGCAAAGGGAAAACAAAACGGTACTTTTTGTGGTGTGTTAGGCACAGAAAATACACCAGAATCATCCTGCAATTAGCTAAACACAGCAGACTGCTTTTGCAAATCTGGAGAAGCGTCACTTGTTCTAGTCCGAAAGCTGACACTTCCAAAACTCACTTTGTTGAGTGAACGTGGACTAAGCCAGGAGACAGCAGTTAGGTAGTTTTAATTATACTGATTACAAAAAGTACAGACCTGTGAACCACAAAATACTGCTATTTTGTGGTTTACAGGTTGTCAGTTATTAGGAAAAAAAACACTGAAAGATGGGAGGCTTTGATAACACTACTTTTTTAGCTCCTTACACACTCCTAGGAGTTCTGGTTCACCATGAGCTTGCTGGGCAATCTGAACTCTGGGTGTTTCAAGTCCTACCACATAGAGCCGCATTAATCCATGCCATGCACTAATGAGGACCAACCAGTCTGAAACAGTCTGTATGCATGGATAATTGTAGCTCTGTAAAGTTAACAAGCTGACACATCATTTCATTCCAGAGGTTCTGGAATTGTGTTTAGCTTTCAGGGAGAACGAAGGTATGATTTGCATATCCCGCAGTGATGCAATGTGAAACACCTCATATACAGCAAGCTCCCGTTCCGGTTCAACTAACTGGAAGTCTCAAGTAACTGGCACCTACCGTTGCTTGAGACTCCACAGATTACAGGGCAAATTTCCATGCCTAATTGCAGTCAAAACACTGCAAAAGGCAGGTTTCCAGCCCCCCCCCCCTCTTCCCCCTTCCCAGGCTTTCCTCTCAGAAGCCTTGGGGAAACTTTTCTGTTGAAATCCACTATTGGGCAGACTACTGCATTGGTCCACCGCCAGCTAAAAATCAAGGCGCTGGTTTCAGTCTCGCGGCTAGGCTGCATTTACGCTCCAGGATTGCTTGCAGAGGCCACCAGGCAGGACAAAGCCCACCTAAGGGCTGATTCACACAAGAGCTTTTTAAGTGCTAGTGATTTTGTAAAGCTAGTGATTTTGTCTTGCTAATGCAATGCTGTGGAGAATTTTTACAAAATCACATTACTCCAGTGAGAACACACACATGGGATAACATTAGCAAGAGCTTTTAAAATCACAAAGCGCTTAGAAAAGCTCTTCATTGTAAAGTGATCCGAATGTGGCTACCTCGCCGCATCACATCATTTTCGCTGTTGGCCGCATCACTTCCACATCAGTAGATGTGGAAGTATATGGAGGGGACGGCGGGCGGATGCGGCTGTGCGAGAATCTGCAGCATGCATGTGAACAAGCCCGGCCACCAGCACAAAGAGAACAGAGGCAACCAGCAGGACAGACATGTTAACAGGTTAACAAATGTAACTTTATTTGTGTTCATATACTTTCAATTACTGTATTTAACATTTATACAGAGTTCAAGTATACGGTGGGGTATAGTACAGTATCAGCTATGCCTATTTTAGCTGCCAGAAGGCACGCTTATCCAGCATCAGCCAATCCTCATTGGTGCCGGATCATGGGGACTTTTCTGTACTCCAGCCTGAATCATCACAAATACCTTCTGCTTTAAAGAGAACCCGAGGTGGGTTTGAAGAATATTATCTGCATACAGAGGCTGGATCTGCCTATACAGCCCAGCCTCTGTTGCTATCCCAAACCCCCCTAAGGTCCCCCTGCACTCTGCAATCCCTCATAAATCACAGCCATGCTGCTGACAAACAGCTTGTCAGAGCTGGCTGTGTTTATCTCTATAGTGTCAGTCTGCTGCTCTCCCCGCCTCCTGCAGAACTCCAGTCCCCGCCTGCATCCCTTCCCTCCCTGCTGATTGGAGGGAAGGGACGGGCGCAGGGACCGGAGCTATGCAGGAGGCGGGGGAGCAGCTGAGACTGACACTACAGATGTAAACATAGCCTCACAGCACGGCTGTGATTTATGAGGGATTGCAGAGTGCAGGGGGACCTTAGTGGGGTTTGGGATAGCAACAGAGGCTGGGCTGTATAGGCAGATCCAGCCTCTGTATGCAGATAATATTCTTTAAACACACCTCGGGTTCTCTTTAAGAAGGCACATTTCTGTTTTGCATAAGACTACCTAAAATATGTAAGTTGCAGTGATCTATAAAAAAGCATCAGATTTCAGATTATTTTCAACACATTGGATATGAGATAGTTTCTGATTATTTGCCCAAGTTTTGGAATGTCACCTGGACAAAATCATTATGTCATTGATGACCTAGGGTCAGTCAGTGTCTTTGAAGTGTAAGCAGATGTTTTGAATTCAGAAGAGGAAGGATTTATCTGGAAGCTCTACATAACCAGGGCTGCTCTAGTATTCTAAGATCTACAAGGCATTAGTTAAGCTTTCTGTTTGTGATAAATAACTTTTTGACAGAGACGGTTCATTAGGGGGGGGGGGGTGGGGGGGGGGGTTATGGTCAGAGCTAGGCATGATATCCCGAAGGTTTAATTTTATACAGAAATCACATGTTTTGCTGCTCATATGAGTCTGACTCAGACTCATGCAACTCTCCCAGTAGTGTGACGAGAGGTTCCCTAAGACGATGCATCATAGATTATAGGGTTTCCTGAGCACACATAGACATACATACGCACACACCCTCTATGCAGCTGGTTACTATGGTAGTAGTTCAAAATACAGCAAAACACTTCCTGGCCAACCAGGGACAGAGTGGAGTAGCTCAGAAAACGGCAGAGAATAATAGTAACTAGTGATAATTTTAACATCACAGCAGCAAGCAGGAATAAATATATGTAAAGTTATCTTTCTTACTGACAAAATACACTTGTATTTTGTGTATGATGGCAGGCAAGAAGTTAAGGGTTTTGTTTTCTCCCTCATGCTGTTCAAGTAATAGTTTGCTCTGTGCCAGCATTACAAATGAGACAGACATGCTGAGGTGATTATGCTCAGTGCACAGGATTATAGTTACAGTGCAGAAAGACACTATGGGGTGGAATTAAAGCAAGCTAAAATCTCTGAAAAGCACTACCACACGTAGCATGCAGGTGGTGATTTTTGCTCGCGTTGCTTAATTTAAGCTGTGCTGCTTAATGAATCAACCTCTATATAACGCGTACGTTAAAAATGGGCGCTGGGAAAAAAGGGCGCCGGGTTTTTAACAATAAGCATGGATAACGTTTAAAAATGTATTGTACTGTATTTCGTTTAAAATTAATGTTTTATAAAGTTATAAATCATTAAATAATGTGCATTAAATCGGCAATTGTAAAAACGTTAATCTTTCGTTTAAATAGTGAAACGTATAATAACGTTTAAAAAAAAAAATTACTAAGTAACCCTCCCTGTACCTACCCCTAACCCCTAGACCCCCCTGTTGATGCCTAAACCTAAGACCCCCCCTGTTGGTGCCTAAGTAACCCTCCCTGTACCTACCCCTAACCCCTAGACCCCCCTGTTAGTGCCTAAACCTAAGACCCCCCTGTTGGTGCCTAAACCTAAGACCCCCCTGTTAGTGCCTAAACCTAAGACCCCCCTGTTGGTGCCTAAACCTAAGACCCCCTGTTGGTGCCTAAACCTAAGACCCCCCTGTTGGTGCCTAAACCTAAGACCCCCCTTTTGGTGCCTAAACCTAAGACCCCCTGTTGGTGCCTAAACCTAAGACCCCCCTGTTGGTGCCTAAACCTAAGACCCCCCTGTTGGTGCCTAAACCTAAGACCCCCCTGTTAGTTTATTCGTTTAAAAATAATGTTTAAAAAAATGTACTGTTTTTCGTTTAAAAATAATGTTTAAAAAATATTGTACTGTTTTTCGTTTAAAAATAAAATTTAAAAATGTATAAATCATTAAATAATGTGTAATCATGAGAAACAGTAATAAAACATTACGTCTCCGGGCGCCGCTTTTAAAACGTTATTTTTCTCCGGCGCCCTTTTTTCCTATCGGGCGCCCATTAAACGATATTTATTATAGGAGTGAATGGCGGCGCCCGATTTGTCCACTAGCCTCAGGCGCCCGAATTTACTGTTTCCCTATATAACACCTGATTCCTCAGAAGATACTAAAGAAAGGTCATTAGATTTGGTCAATGAGATACAAATCTAATTTGTATGCAAATTTAATTAAAATTGTAAGTATGGAATTGGACCAATTCAAATTGTCAGCATTACCTACACAAATGTATGCATTGTAATTCACCACATTGGTCAAACACAATTTCTACAGTGTGTTCCTGGATAATGTGTGCAATAACGGGCATATTACCATAGCAAACTTTGAGCATTGCATTATACCTGACAGTGACAATACTTTTATCTGTGATTGCAAAGTGGCGGTGGTAACACTGCATCCTCTTTTGTTTATGTTCACAATATTCTTGATTTTCCCCAGAAACTCACCTGCAACCACTTGTAACCAGCACGAAGAGAGCAGCCGACCATGGGTTTCACACTGGCATATGACGCATGCTCCACCCACTGTTTACTATATCCTGAGTCATCATCACGTAGGGGCCAGAAAACATGTTTACTAGAACAGAAGTTTTATTATATCAGAGTTTACTATACCAGCAGTTGCTCCCATAGACTTATAATTGAGATCGGACGGGATCGGGAGAGGTAGTTTACTATACCCAAATGTTTACTATATCAGAGTATTTTATAATGAGATTATACTATATAAATTTTTGAATTTGTTTATTATCACTCAGAAAGGCAAAAATATACAGGGTGCACCTCTTACTTTCTCCATGCTTTGTGCGTCTCCAACCCAGGTTTATAGAAACCTGGGTTACCTACCACGAAGCCGTCTGAATCACATGATTCAGAACTTCAGAAGGCAAAAGCTAGGGAGCAGCATTTAGATAGTTTGGGCCACCTGGTGCCTACCTCCTCCCGCTCTCCTGCCCACCTTCCTGGCACACAAACTACCCTCCTCATTCAGGCATCCCTGAATCTCCATCCTCATTCAACCAGTGGCACCCGTTACCTTCCCTATGACACCATAAGAAGGTGAGGTGTCAATATATGCCTCACATTGCAAACAGATTTTGAATTGATTTCAGCATGACATTGATTAAAAACCTGTGGAGCCGCCTGCCTCACCACTCATGGAGTCCCCCATCTGTGCTCCCGTCTGGCTAGAAGAAGTACTCTCACCTGTCCGACTGGCGCATGTCCTTCTGGGTCTGGTGGTTAAACTTCATACTACGGGTCTTCTCCTCCATGTGTCCTCTACCTCTCTCTGTCATGTGACACGAGCTAAAGTTCAAACACTATGAGAAGACATGCAGCATGAAGTTTAACCACTGGACCCAGGAGGACAAGGGTCAACAGGACAGGTGAGAGTACTGTCTTCACTGAATTAAGCCCCACTAGCGACATGCTCCCAACCCACCGCTGATTAAGCAAAAATTTCCATCCTGTCCGATTTACCGAATCACATTGATTGAATCTGTTGTATATTTATGGGCTAACCGACCAGTGTATGGCCACCTATACACATATCCACATATACATGTTTTTTTTTTTTGTTTGTTTATTATTAGACCCATGCAGTAAAGTTACACTGGCTTCGTTTTGGTTACTCACTGTAGCCACCCATACACACGTAGACAAGGAGGCGGAACCAGCTGGACTCCAGGACGCACGTGCTTAGAGTTACACGAAGCTTCGTGACCCGCTTTCTGACAAACCATCACTCCACTGACCACACCACCCTGCCCGTGCATCGTTGGCGGATGCCTTTACAAGCAACAAGAGTGGAGAGACAATCACATCCACATAACATCTATTGCATCCAGCATTGCAAGCTGAGAATAGCTGGGCTCAGCGTATCCAGGACTCTTCGCTGGCTAGTGTGCATGGTTGTATGGTATGTATGGCTGGGAACAGTCCAACTGTTAAAATTTGCATTAGGGTTTTGGGGTCCCACCAATTCATGTTTACAGGAGGAGGGTTGAGTGTGCACGGGGCTACCTTGTTCTTCATATACAATTTTGGCAAATAAAAGTGGCTTTTGTTTTACGCCGATGTGAGCAGCACTGTGTGGTTTTTGTATTTTTACAAAGTTGAGCAAAAAAAAGTTGGGGAAAAAAGGCAACTAAGAGGTGATCTGATTAAAATGTATAAATTCATCATAGGGCAATACAAAAACTTTGCAGATCATGAGCTTTCTGTCCCTAGTGAAGCACGTTGGTGGAGGCGCCCAAAAGTATGTTATAGCAACAGCTAGATAATTTTACTCATAAAATTGGATAAAAATAAGTAAATAAAAATATATATGGTATGATGAGGAGGTCTCTTACCTCCAAAGAAGACTCACATGGGTAGAAAAAGGAGTCTTTATTAAATTAACGGTTATACTGTAGACAACTCGTTTCACGGGACTCAGCCCACTTCCTCAGGTCAATAAAACATAATCTTAACAATAGCCGTGCGGAGCTCGGGCACATAGATCACAGGGTTGTACAACGGACAAGGGGACATGATCTGCGTATGGAGGAAAAACGTTTTTGCCATCTATTTAGAAAGGGGTCCTTCACAGTAAGAGTGGTTAAAATCTGGAATATCTTACCTCATGAAGTAGGTATGGCAAACTATATATATATGCATTAAAAGAGGGTTTGAATGCTTTCCTTGTATTGAAGGGCATTAATTACTAGTTAATCTTACTTCCTGGGAAGGAATATTTCCCTTTTAAGGCCAATTGTAAGGTATTTTGCCTTCCCCTGGATCAACTGGGATATGTGAGCATTCAGAACAGTGTTTTTTTGGGTTGTTTCTTTCTGGATGAACTTGATGGATAGATGTCTTTTTTTTAACCAAACTACTGTATGCTACTAATAGTAAAAAAAAATACTTCTTGATCGGTTTGCTCTACTGGGAATGTGTAAACCATCCAGAGACTTTCCACTTTTGAGACAAGTATTTGAATTTTATACTACTCACTTTCATTCTTTCCCATCACATGTTTGCTATAAACTTTAACTGAATATTAAGATTTATAAACCTTACAATATGCTTGTGGAGAGAGGCTGAGGAGGTAGCAACTGGCTGAGAAACATGTATCAGGCAGATCTGCAACTTGAGTTTATCCTGTAGGACAAACTATGGCCTTTTACAACAAACAATCAGTGGAATATTTCTTATCTACAGTGGGTTGCAAAAGTATTCGGCCCCTTTGAAGTTTTCCACATTTTGTCACATTACTGCCACAAACATGAATCAATTTTATTGGAATTCCACGTGAAAGACCAATACAAAGTGGTGTACACGTGAGAAGTGGAACAAAAATCATACATGATTCCAAACCTTTTTTTTACAAATCAATAACTGCAAAGTGGGGTGTGCGTAATTATTCAGCCCCCTTTGGTCTGAGTGCAGTCAGATGCCCATAGACATTGCCTGATGAGTGCTAATGACTAAATAGAGTGCACCTGTGTGTAATCTAATGTCAGTACAAATACAGCTGCTCTGTGACGGCCTCAGAGGTTGTCTAAGAGAATCTTGGGAGCAACAACACCATGAAGTCCAAAGAACACAACAGACAGGTCAGGGATAAAGTTTTTGAGAAATGTAAAGCAGGCTTAGGCTACAAAAAGATTTCCAAAGCCTTGAGCATCCCACAGCACGGAGCACTGTTCAAGCGATCATTCAGAAGTGGAAAGAGAATGGCATAACTGTAAACCTACCAAGACAAGGCCGTCCACCTAAACTCACAGGCTGAACAAGGAGAGCGCTGATCAGAAATGCAGTCAAGAGGCCCATGGTGACTCTGGACAAGCTGCAGAGATCTACAGCTCAGGTGGGGGAATCTGTCCATAGGACAACTATTAGTCATGCACTGTACACAGTTGGCTCTTATGGAAGACTGACAAGAAGAAAGCCATTGTTAACAGAAAAGCATAAGACGTCCCGTTTTCAGTTTGCCACAAGCTATGTGGGGGACACAGCAAACAAGTGGAAAAAGGTGCTCTGGTCGGATGAGACCAAAATGGAACTTTTGGCCAAAATGCATAACGCTATGTGTGGCAGAAAACTAACACTGCACATCACTCAGAACCCACCATCCCCACTGTCAAATATGGTGGTGGCAGCATCATGCTCTGGGGTTGCTTCTCTTCAGCAGGGACAGGGAAGCTGGTCAAAGTTGATGGGAAGATGGATGGAGCCAAATACAGGGCAAACTTGGAAGAAAATCTCTTGGAGTCTGCAAAAGATTTGAAACTGGGGTGGAGGTTCACCTTCCAGCAGGACAACGACCCTGAACATAAAGCCAGGGCAACAATGGAATGGTTTAAAACAAAACATATCCATGTCACATGGATATGTTTTGTTTTAAACCATGTGTTAGAATGGCCCAGTCAAAGTCCAGGTCTAATCCAATTGAGAATCTGTGGCAAGATCTGAAAACTGCTGTTCACAAACACTGTCCATCTAATCTGACTGAGCTGGAGCTGTTTTGAAAAGAAGAATGGGCAAGGATTTCAGTCTCTAGATGTGCAAAGCTTGTAGAGACATACCCTAAAAGAGTGGCAGCTATAATTGAAGAAAAAAGGTGGTTCTACAAAATATTGACTCAGGGGGCTGAATAATTAAAGGGGAACTGAAGAGAGAGGTATATGGAGGCTGTCATGTTTATTTCCTTTTAGACAATACCAGTTGTCTGGCAGCCCTGCTGATCCTCTGCCTCTAATACTATTAGCCATAGCCCCTGAACAAGCATGCAGCAGATCAGGTGTTTCAGTGGTTCAGACTTATAAGTCTGATCTGACAAGACTAGCTGCATGCTTGTTTCTGGTTTTAATCAGATACTACTGCAGAGAAATAGACCAGCAGGGCTGCAAGGCAACTGGTATTGATTAAAAGGAAATAAACATGACAGCCTCCATATACCTCTCTCTTCAGTTCCCCTTTAAGCACACCCCACTTTGCAGTTATTGATTTGTAAAAATTGTTTGGAATAATGTATGATTTTCGTTCCACTTCTCACATGTACAGCACTTTGTATTGGTCTTTCACGTGGAATTCCAATACAATTGATGCATGTTTGTGGCAGTAATGTGACAAAATGTGGAAAACTTAAAGGGGGCTGAATACTTTTGCAAGCCACTGTATAAATTTGGTAATAACACCCTGCATATTCTGATATGTGAAAGATCAACGTCATACCAACCCCAGCAATGTAGCTTTCAATCAGATCTGCTGTTTTAAAGTGTACCAGAGCTGTTCTAAAGAAAACTTTTTATACATACCTGGGGCTTCCTCCAGCCCCAACACACGGATCGCTCTCACACCGCTGTCACGGAGCCAGTCTAATGTAAATGAAGTGAGCTGTTTGCGTATTTCTCCAGCCGCCACTGGAGAGATACGTAGAGGGTGCACTTCTCCTGTGTAGACTGGCCTGACTGGCTGAAGTGAAGTGTCCCGGTATCGAAGCTGCGGTAAGACTCAGGACGGCAGCGTGGAAGCGATCCGCGCATATGGGGCTGGAGGAAGCCGCAGGTATGTATAAAACGTTTTCTTTAAACAGCTCCAGTTTCCTTTAAAGTGTACCAAAGATGAAAATTTTAAAAGATTTTATACATACCTGGGGCTTCCTCCAGCCCCATCTGCTCCGATCGCTCCCACGCCACCTTCGTCCAACTTCCGTCAGTTGGAGCCAGTGTAATGTAAGAGAAGTGCGCTGTTTGCGTATCTCTCCAGCAGCCGCTGGGCACAGTATGTGGATCCTTTGAGGTAGGATACTACCAGAACAGGTATTGATTCTGTTTACCATTCCTGAACTACTGTTTTCTAACAGATTGGTCTGACCCTTGCACTGAGGTACTTTTGTTGTTTGACTTTCCTTTTGGGGCTTTGGAACCAGCCCACCCCTAGCTGCAATCAGTATCCATTGTTGCGCTCCTTTCAGTGATTTACCCATAATGTGGGCAGTGTTTCACCAGAAAATGATGTTCATCTGTAAACAAAAAGCATTTACTCCAGTGCAGGGCTTCGGACGCCATCTTCCCGTAGCCCTTCTCACCTGCTGTAAGACTCTGCAGCCTGGAGCAGTGAGCTGCGGGATGAACTGGCACAGCTGCCTGGTCACCATGTGTGTCCCACCATCTGGCAGGGGAAGGTGGGCACGGTGCCCCCCGCGGCAGCGCTTTCCCCCCCGCACGGCGCCCCAGGTGACCGTTTGGTCGGCCTGGTGTACCAGGTGCCCCTGGACATAAGTAGCTAGTTGGGCAGCACGGTGGCGTAGTGGTTAGCGCTCTGACCTTGCAGCGCTGGGTTTGAATCTCAGCCAGGTCAACTTCTGCAAGGAGTTTGTATGTTCTGCCTGTGTCTGCATGGGTTTCCTCCCACATCCCAGAAACAGGTAAGTTAATTGGCTCCCCCCTAAATTGGCCATAAACTACATTACATACACTACACTGTGCAACATACATAGACATATGACTACAGTAGGGATTAGATTGTGAGCCCCTTTGAGGGACAGTTAAGTGACAAGACTATATATATATATATATATATATATATATATATATATATATATATATATATATATATATATATACTCTGTACAGCGCTGCGGAAGATGTCAGCGTTATATAAATAATAATAGACAAGACAAATCAAGCTTTTCTCCTGGCGGACTCAAAGTGCCAGAGCAGCAGCCACTAGGGCGCGCAGTAGCAGTGTTAGGGAGACTTGCCAAAGGTCTCCTACTGAATAGGTGCTGGCTTACGGAACAGGCAGAGCTGAGATTCGAACCCTGGTCTCCTGTGTCAGAGGCAGAGCCCTTAAAGGGAACCAGAGAGGATGAAATATACATACCTGGGGCTTCCTCCAGCCCCATACGCACGGATCGCTCCCACGCCGCCGTCCTCCGCTGCCTGGATCCGCCGCCACCGGGTCCCGTCATTGCCGCGAGTCGGCCAATTCTCCACATCACAGGGTGCTCTCTCCATACAGATACGCATGTGGCTGCCTACTGCGCAGCCGCATGCGTACGGGTATGGAGGGAGCCCCTGTGATGCGGACAATTGGCCGCGTCCACCGGAAGTGACAGGTCCAGGAAGCGGAGGATGGAGGCGTGGGAGCGATCCAGGCTTATGGGGCTGGAAGAAGCCCCAGGTATGTATAAAATCATTTTCTATTTTGGCTGGCCATTCCTCTCTGGTTCCCTTTAACCATTACACCATCCAGCCACTGTGTACGTGACTTTAGCAACCATTCGGATAAGGCCCAGTTCACATCTGCATTTTTTGCGGAGCCGCCGAACGGATCCAGCCATCAGGTTCAGGTAAAAACTGTCAGTTTTTACAGCCAGTGTGCTATAAAATGTCAGTTTTCTATTTGTTCCTATGCAGATAAAACCTTCCGTTTCCGTTCCGCTGAGCGAAATGGTATGGAAAATTGGGTCCTGCTAACATTTTTTTGTCCGTTCAGCAGAACGTACAGCCGATTCCGTTGGCAAAAGCTAATGTGAACAAGCCTAAGTAATATTTGGCAGGAGATTGCAGTTACTACTTATTTACTGAAATAATAGTGACCAAATGAGTAAATCAGGGCCAGTGTGTGGATACAATTTAAAATATAAAGTTTAGCATATCTGTTAAAAAGCAGTGACACAACACAACATGTTAATTTACTTTGTGACACAGATTTAGAACAATGTCATATGTCATTGTTCTTTAAATATGTACACTTTTTATCCAAATTGTTCTTTTAAAACATCCAGGCAAATTAAGCTGATTTGTAAATATAACCTTTTACCCTTTCTTTTCTTTCTTTAAGAGCTGTCATCAACAGACCAGCTAGTCCAAATCTCCTATGTTTACGTTAGGCAATCTTTCAAACATGAGGCGGTCTGGCCATTGAATGTGATCAAACATGGCTTATCAACACAGGTTGTGCATATTTGTTAAATCTTGGTAACAACAGGCTGCTGAAGGTCGCAAAGCATTTGTTTAGTTACATTGTACTTGGTAAATGTCTTCTATTGTAAAGTACTATAAAAATGTGAGTAAAGGTGGCCTTTCATCAGGTGACTTGGCGGCCAATCGACCATTCGATTCGATTATTATAATCGGACCCGGATAAAAATCAGTGCCGCCAAGTGCATGCCTGATCCACAATGCAACCAATTTTGAGCCGAAATTGGTTGCATTAGTTGGTCAGACACAGTGGCGTAGCTATGGAGCTCGGGGCCCCGGTGCGCGTTTTACATTGGGCCCCCCAAGGCACTCTATACAAAACACTTGATACGGCGTAACAAAATCTACAGTATTAGAGGTGCAAGAAGGGGATGGGGAACAGTGTGTTAATGATTACTACCATTCAAAGCTTCTATAGAAGTGATCATTACCACCACAGGACCAATAAACAGCTTATACTTTGGTTTTGAAAGGGCCCCATGGGGCCCCTCTGGCCCAAGGGCCTCGATGTGGTCGCTACCTCTGCAACCCCTATTGCTACGCCCATGGTCAGGCATGCTGCAAGATGTAGGGCCGACTTGCACAATCGTGTGCACGGCGGTAACGGCGAGCGATATCGGGAGGAGCAATTAATGCAACAAGACCCCTGATGCTGTCCCCCCTAATGTGTAATGTACCCCCGGTGCCCAGTGCACTATACACAATACGTGTCCGTGCTTGGCCGGCCCTGTGCACACTCCTGGCTCTATACACGCGGCCCAGGTGGTTGCCAGAGTAACAGGGCGTGTGTGTGACATCATATATGCACCCCCGTGTACGTGGGCGGCCATGTGGGAAGTGTGTATGGAGCAAGGAGTGTGCCCGGGGCCAGCGACGGACAGGTAATGTACCGTATATAGCACTGGGCATCGTGAAGGGGGGGTCTCATTACACATTAGGGGGTATGACGAGGTGGCGGATGTGGTGTACAAGGCTCCAGATCAATTTCAGCATATAATTGATTGGGAATCAGCCTGCGGTGTATGGGCAGCCGACAGATCTCTCTCTAATCGATTAGAGAGAGATTTGACTCTTGGTCAAATCTGCCCATTATCGCTAGATGTATGGGCACCTTAAGGGCTGCGCACACAGGCACTTGCAGTGATGTGAATATGTATTACACTCCTTGTAACTGTGCCAGGCACAGGTATAGGGATTTGGATGCGTGTTGCAGTAAACTGCAGTCGTCCGAATTGTACTGGCATGCGATTTGGAAGGCAAGCCTATTAATGGAATAGGCAGCATTTCCCCATTCACATGTGGGGAAACTCTGCAGATTACGCACCAGTGGAAATAGGCCCTTAGGCCTGGGACTCACTACAGTGCTTTTTTGAGCGTTTAGGGATCGATTTCAATTGCTCGCGATTTCCCTAAATGCTCTGCCAATGTAAATGGATGGGACAGGTTCCACTAGATCAATTGCGATTAGGCAAATCACTCCCAAAATCACTTGCAAAGCGATATCACAAATAATTAGCGATTGTGATATTGCTTTGGCTTTCTAGTGGGTCCCAGGTCTGAATGCTATTTGTGACTAGAGTCAAATAGAGGTAGTATATAGGTATAATAGAATAGAGGTGGTTCACAGGCATTGATAAACTGCTAAAATTAAGTTTCTAGCAATAAACAATAAACAGAGTAAAGAGGTTTGTTTTCTAGTATACAAAAAATAGATTTGCCTCTGCCCAAGGACTCAAGGGGCTTGATCCACAAAGTGGTGCTAACTGTTAGCACGCCTGTGAAAACCCCCTTAGCACATCTAAACGAGCTTTTCGCGTGTAAAACTTTATGCCCATTAAAGCCTATGGGACGTGCATAGGACTTTGCGCGCGCAAAACTTTGCGCGCAGTACTTAGCGCGCGATCTGATTGAGAAAACCGGTGCTAACCTACTTAGCACCCTGGTTAGCGCGCCTAAAGACTTTAGACGTGCTAAGTAGGTTAGCACCGCTTTGTGAATCAAGCTCAAACAATTTAAACTCGTGGTTCAAAAAAATGATTTGTGGTCATTTCTGGTGACTATCCAATATGTATATAGATGTTCCCAAATATCTGCAGACTGACTGTTGTTGGTCAGAGATAGTGGAAAACCATGGCTGACTCCTATTAGTTTCTACAGCAGCTCACTCCTGTTTGGCCTCCAACCTCACCTCTCCATAGGGCAGGCTGCTCAGCACAGCAGAGAGTTGAGGTGCATATTTTTATGGGGATACGTCACCTTAAATGATCAAAAATAATTGTTTGAGGTGACCAAAGTCTAAGGTGTGTGTTGAGCTATATAATGTGCTCAAACAGAAGACTCATCTGTTTCTAATAATTCATATGTTTTTAGCTATTTTTCAAAGCTACAGATAAGTTATTTGAAATATCTTCAACTTATTTCATTGAATGGGAATGGAAAAAGCAAATCATGAATTATGCTGGTGAGCAACAAAAATGGAATTCTAACTATGAAAATGTAGGAAACAGGGAAGTAAAGCTTCGGACTCTGAAATCACCCTCAAAATGTTTATACTGTTGGTCACTCACTTGCAGGCTATAGTTCTTGTTTCATATACAGTTCTCTGTGGGTAATGGTCAGTTATACTAGTTTAAGGATATGCCAATTATCACATTATTGGATAACTATTATAACTATTATCTAAAATAGCACATAATAATATGAATTTGTATGAATCAGTAGTATAAACAAGTTTCTGAATTATAATACTTTAATTTTTGATAATATTTTAAAAGTTACTTATATTAGCTAGATTAGAAGTGCAAAATTTTGTTAATAGAGTGCGCTACCCCCTTAAAATTATATGAAATCAGTCCCAAATGTTCCTACTGTAACAGAGTCCTTATACTAGGTCATTCAGGATCCGATGTCAAGATGCTCCAAAAGGGGTTGGTCTCTCAATGCAGGACTCCACACATGCAAAGAGAAACAGAAAAGACCATAGTGCGATCTGTCTATAAATAGTTATGTAGGGACCATCACCCTATGGGACCCGATACGTGCGAGTGTAAGTGTGGGCAGCGGCAGCAAAGGATTGAACGGATCTACATCAGTGGAAAGAAGCTGGATGATTACACTAGCGTGGTTGCTGTCTGTGGGGCTGGGCAGCCTCTCAATAAGGTGAGTGTGCCACTTGTTGGCTACCACCTGTGGTGATAGAGGTGACCCCATAGTAGAAATCGCACGTATTGGGTCCCATAGGGTGATGGTCCCTACATAACTATTTATAGACAGATCACACTATGGTCTTTTCTGTTTCTTTTTGCATGTGTGGAGTCCTGCATTGAGAGAGACATCTGGGAGACATCTCGAGCTCACTCCAACCTGAATTATCGCAAATTCTTTCTGTTTTAGGAAAGCAAACTTTTGTTTTTCTTAACATCTTAGTAAGGGGGCTTTTAGGACCATTGTAGTCCCTTACACACCCCAATGAGTTCTGGGTCACCATGAGCTTGCTGGTTAGTCTGTGCCTCTCGGATTTACAAGCCCTACTCCATAGAGCCAAATTAATCCATGCCATGCACTGATGAGGATCAAACAATCCGAAACAGTCTGTATGCATGTTGGATTATTTTGGCTCTGTACAATTTAACAAGCTGACACATCATTGCATTCCAGCGGTTCTGGAGGTGTGTTTAGCTTCTAAGGGTACAATGGTTAATTTGCATATATTCAGCAGTGGTGCTCTGAGAGACATCTCGAGCTCACTCCAACCTGAATTATCGCAAATTCTTTCTGTTTTAGGAAAGCAAACTTTTGTTTTTCTTAACATCTTAGTAAGGGGGCTTTTAGGACCATTGTAGTCCCTTACACACTCCTATGAGTTCTGGGTCACCATGAGACTGCTGGGTAGCATGTCCCTCTCGGTGTTACAAGCCCTACTCCATAGAGCCAAATTAATCCATGCCATGCACTGATGAGGATCAAACAATCCGAAACAGTCTGTATGCATGTTGGATTATTATGGCTCTGTACATATTAACAAGCTGACACATCATTGCATTCCAGCGGTTCTGGAGGTGTGTTTAGCTTCTAAGGGTACAATGGTTAATTTGCATATATTCAGCAGTGGTGCCTGGGAGACATCTCGAGCTCACTCCAACCTGAATTATCGCAAATTCTTTCTGTTTTAGGAAAGCAAACTTTTGTTTTTCTTAACATCTTAGTAAGGGGGCTTTTAGGACCATTGTAGTCCCTTACACACCCCAATGAGTTCTGGGTCACCATGAGCTTGCTGGTTAGTCTGTGCCTGCATTGAGAGACCAACCCCTTTTGGAGCATCTTGAAATCGGATCCTGAATGACCTAGTATAAGGACTCTGTTACAGTAGGAACATTTGGGACTAATTTCATATAATTTTAAGGGGGTAGCGCACTCTATTAACAACATTTTTTTATTTTATAGGGATGTACATGTAGCATCATTTTGAGTTGCAGCAAGCCTGGACATAGAGGGGAGAGGGAAAGGAGGGGAGCGCAATTGATATATTTATTTATATATAGATTAGAAGTACAATTTATTTTTAATATAACCATTTTTACCACCTTAAGACTTTTTTCACATAATCAGCTGACAGGCTAGCAGGCATCCACCGTGTCTCATCTGGTCCTGTGGTATACAAGGTAACAGCATGCACTCCAGGTAAATCAGGTCCTGTGGATTTGACAGGCATTTGCCGGTAGTTGCAAACATTGCCGGGTAGTTGCAAACATTGCCGGGCAGTGCAGTGGTGTCTGTCTCATGAATTAGAGTCTAAAGCTAACCAAACACAGATTTTTGTGTTCAATCGACCTTTAAATTTGATTGTTAAATTTAAAGCGGATCTGATCTCAGAACTTCCTCTCTGCTCTAAAAGATATGCAACAGCACAATAAAATTTGTAGAAAAACATTTCTTTGTTACAGCTGATACAAATCCTGAAATAAATCTGCATTGTTTCTACTTCCTGCTTTCATGGAAGCAGACATATTGTTAACATCCTGTGCTTTCAAATGAGCTTATCTGCCTTATCTGCCGTGGCACAGGGGAGAGATCAAATTACAACTTTTGATTAGACACAAATAAAGGGTAATTAGACATGCTAAACTCTCTAAAGACATACAGGGTGCATTTCTCTCTGTTTTCCTTCTGTCCTGTGCAAGAGTTCAGGTACACTTTTATCAAGGGCGAATCCAGTATACTTTTGGCTGTTAAATTGTTAAAAAGTGACTGGCTCCGAATGGACAACTTGCTGGCGCCATTTGCGGACGAACCAGGCAGCAACTGAGGGCAACAATGGAGCGATCAGGCCGGAGGGGGCTGTAGGAAGCCCCGGGTATGTATATTTTCTTTTTAAGGCCCCATTTTAAGTATACTTTAAAGACATCGTATGTCTTTCCTAATGCATATTTCTTACCAAGTTCCTTGAAACATGTATTGTTGGCTTCACTGAGCATAAACAATTACGGTATCTCACAAAAGTGAGTACAACTCTCACATTTTTGTAAATATTTTATCTTTTTATGGCAGTGAACACTGAAAATATGACACTTTGATACAATGTAAAGTAGTTAGTGTAAAGCTTATATAACAGTGTAAATGTGTTGTCCCATCAAATAACTAAACACAGCCATAAGAGTCTAAACCGCTGGCAACAAAAGTGAGTACGCCCCTAAGTGAAGAGTGTAAAAATTCTTCCTGAAATGTCCCATCTTTGTGTGCCCACACCATTTTTTTCCATTTTCTTAACTCTCTTGGGAACTAGATCCTCACAGATTGCCAATAGTATCCTCTTCCACTACTCCACGATGAAGCAGATGGATGTTAGAGACCTTGTGCTCCTCCACCTTCTGCTTAAAACCAATGTTCCCCAATTACTGAAAAAAAAAAGCCAGCTAGTTACCTAAGGAGAGGGAAGGCTCTGTGTCCTAATGAGCCTCCCCTCTCCTCTCCCGGTGCCCTTGTCGCAGCGGCAGCTCCCCCGTTTAAATCCCCCGCTGCGGGGACTTCGGAAGTCTTCAGGAGCCAAGTCCTCCCGAAGACAGGCGGCTCCATACTGCGAATGCGCGATGACGCGATAGAGGGCGCTCGCGCGTGCGCAGTTTGGAGTGGCCCGTCTTTGGGAGCACTTGGATTCCCGAGGACTGCCGAAGCCTCCCTGCGGCGGGGGAAGTAGCAGTATTTAACCAATTTGACCAATACTGCTACGGGGGAGCCAGCGCTGGAACGGGCACCGGGAGAGGAGAGGGTAAGCTCATTAGGACTCTGAGCCTTCCCTCTCCTTAGGTAAGTAGCTGGCTTTTCTTTTAGGGAATCAGTACCCATTCTCTTTAAGGATGCCCCACATATTCTCAATAGGGGCTAGATTTGGAGACATGCTTGGTCAGTCCAGCACCATTACCCTCTTTTTATTTTGTAAGGCAGTGGTCGTTTTGGAGGTGTGTTTGGAGTCATTATCATGCTGGAATACTGCCCTGCGACCCAGTTTCCAAAAGAAGGGGGTCACAGTACATGTTGGCATTCATAGTTCCCTCAATTAACTGTAGCTCCCCAGGCTTAGAAGCACTCATGCAGCCCCAAACCATGTCACCCCCCCCCCCCCCCACCCACACACACACACACACACACACACACACCATGCTTGACTGTAGGCAAGGCACACTTGTCTTTGCACCCCTCATCTGGTTGCCACCACACACGCCTCACACCATCTGAACCAAATAAGTTTATCTTGGTCTCATCAGACCACAGGACATGGTTCCATCATGTTCTTAGTCTGTTTCTCGTCTTCAGCAAACCGTTTGCACACTTTCTTGTACATCATTTTTAGAAGAGGCTACCTTCTGGGGGACTATTATGCACGCAGCAGACCAATTTGATGCAGTGTATGGAATATGCTCTGAGTGTATGGAATATGCTCTGCTCATATTCTATATCTGATATAGAGGCGCTCTGGCTTATACTGACCCACAATTGTGTTCTCCTTGTTCGATTGCCTAATGAGGCGGGATGTTGGCCCATGAAACGCGTTGCATCATATTTGGAGATTTGTTTTAAAATAAATACAGTTGTACATTTAACCGGCTGAATTTAGCCTGGTCATTTGTGTACTTGAGGGAGGTGAATCCACCAATTTCCCTCCTTTTAGACAGATTTTAACTTGTTTTATCCTGTGTTGGCGCCTCTATTTTTCTTGTTTATTCACATGGATCTTTGGAGTTCCAAATTATTCAGGGAAAGAAAATTAACTACCGTAATTCTTCAGCAGCCGGAACAGAGGTTTCCACAGTTAGATTTGGTAATAAAGAAAGATGGATGGAAACCATAGTTGGCGAAGAATGCCAGATGCATGCCAGATGTCTCTGTCAATTAGCTGCCTTTTACCGCTGATCTGCGGTTTGAATTATGCCGGGCATGAACAGCGGCGGGATCCAACTTTTTAAGGAGGGGCCAGGAGCCAGGCACAAAAGAGGTAACGCGCAAGCAGGGGTGGGGGGCGATCGGGGGTGCAGTGAGCAAGGCCGCAGCGCCAACTGTGTCCCCGCCTGGTCCACAGCCACTAGGGATTATTTTAGGGGGATGTCTTATATTTCATGTGAACTCGAAATATTTGCTAGGTCTTATTTTCAGGGCATGACTTAAATTTGGGGAAACACGGTAGTTCCATTAATTCATGTACTTGGTTTCATCCAATAGATAAGCAGAGCGGAAGAGCACATCCAGCTTAAAATGTACTTTATTCTAAATTTGTTAAAAGTTACAGGTTTCAGTACCACAAACAGTGAGAAGAGAGGTACAAGCAGTGGGGGTCAACAGCCGCTACCCACCATAGGGGCGTGGCACATTGCCAGGACAATGAGCAATCCCACTATCTCCCCTTAAATATAAATATCAGATGACCAGATGATACGAAGCATCGCCAGGCAACACATAAATATCCTACACACAAGGTGACTCAGGAAAAATAGTGGGAGAATATCATCCTACCTAATAAAAAACCTGTGTCTCTGCGTCCCATGACCATGTGTGTTTTTCTGTAGTGTGCATGTGCAGGGACGCAGAGACACTGAGGGGGAGTGACGTGGCTTGCAGGATAGGACGGGGTCAAGGGGCGGCAGGTGCATGCGCAGTGACATGCGGCGGTGACAGACCTAGAGCCCGTTTTTAAATAGGCTTAGGTCAGATAGTTACATATATAAAGAGGAGGACTAGTCTCAATTTTAGAGCAGCCAATATTAGACTACTAACACACCCCAGATACAAAACATAGGTGGCGCATACCTTTGGAGGCGGGGACCCAGACCTGTAAGGTAAAAAAAAAAGAAGGGACATATTACTCAAACATTAAGAAAAAGGGGGGGGAAGTACATAAATACAAGGTCAGATGGTAATACATAAAAACTAAAACATAAAAAGTACACTCATACAGCTTAAAGTGGACCTGAACTCAGAACTCCTTTCTGCTCTAAAAGATATGCAACAACATAGTAACCTTTAAACAAAAAACAAAAACATGTGTTTGTTACAGCTGATACAAATCCTAAAATAAATCTGCACAGTTTCTACTTCCTGATTCATGGAAGCAGACATATTGTTTACAGCCTGTGCTATCAAATGGGCTTATCTGCTTATCTGCCATAGGCAGTCATGTAACACAGGGGAGGGATCAAATTACAACTAGTGATTAGACACAAAGGAGGGGGAATTACACAGGCTAAACTCTTTAAATACATACAGGGTGCATTTCTGTTACGTTTTCCTGGTGTCCTGTGCAAGAGTTCAGATCCACTTTAAAGTGTCTAGATAAATAGATAAGCGTTCATTAATGCTTGCATAATTCTGTGAGTCTGTTATAAGTACAATGCAGGAGTCCTCACTTCAGGTTTGATGTTGCGGCCTAATTAGGCCTGTAATCACGTTTGGGGTATAGGCAACCCCACAGCCTCACTGGCAATCCACCATCAGCGTCTCTCCAGCTGTGTATAGAAAAAAAAGAGGCTCCACATTGGGTAAAAGTACAGTCTTTATTGTAAAAAAAGTTGCAGTAATGGCAAAAAACATTAAAATGCCAAGCCAGCTAAACCCTCTCTTCATGCCAAGAAAAAATGCTAATATAGCGGAAGAGGGAATGCGGTGAAAGGTCTGCACTCAGCCAGTGGCTGTGTAAAACCGCCAATTTTACTGATTTGCCTGCTCCTCCTATGTGCAACCACCCAATGGCAAAATTCAAAGCTCCTGCGTGATACAACCTGGACGCGTCTGATCAGTGTCACGCGTACTGACGTCACTCTGTGGCTCCGCCGTCAGGAATTAATTAAATTTGTGAATAAACGTAAAAAAAAATGTAAAACTGTACAAATAAGGCAGAGAGTAGTCAAAATCCAGGCAGAGGTCGTTGCAATTGACAGGCAGAAAGTAGTCAAAATCCAGGCAGAGGTTGGTGCAGGCAGCAGGCAGAGAGTAGTCAAAATCCAGGCAGAAGTCGGTGCAGGTGGCAGGCAGAGAGTAGTCAAAATCCAGGCAGAAGTCGGTGCAGGTGGCAGGCAGAGAGCAGTCAAAATCCAGGCAGAGGTCGGTGCAGGCTGCAGACAGAGAGTAGTCAAAATCCATGCAAAAATCGGTAACAGTAAGGCAGAAGCACTTAGCGCAAAAGCATGTGGGAACCAAATGGCTATATTGTTAACATCCCGTGTTTTCAAATGATCTTATCTGACATCTCTGCCATGGCAGTCAGGTGACACAGGGGAGGGATCAATATATAACTTATGATTAGAGAAAAAATGAGGAGGAATTAAAAAAGCTAAACTCCCCCCCCTCCTCTCTCTCTCTCTCTCTCTCTATATATATATATATATATATATACATATATATACATACATATATATATATATATATATATATATATATATACATATATAAATATATATACAGTATATATGAGCAGCACAAACCAAATTATATGCAATACTATGCAAAGCCTGCACAAAGTCCCCAGATTGAGGACACTTTAGCGCAGTTGGTGAGCTTAAACGCGTTAAAGTGTAACCAAGAGCCCCTGTCACTGATTTCCTGTTGTGTGCTGCAGCCCCTCTGTATTTATATATTTCTTATGGAGACTGGGGATCTCCAGGCTGCGTGCATGCTTTGCATAGTATTGCATATTAATTTGGTTTGTGCTGCTCACCCCTTGGTATTTATTTATAATTTCCCCCTGTGAGCCTGCATAACCACACCCACCTCCAGCACATTTAAGCATATAAATGAGCTGAGCTCATAGTTCAGTTAGTAGCTAGTAGAAGGTAAGGTGTTTTTAATTTCCTTTCTCCCATTTAGTTGACCATTGGGTTTTTGGTATGGTTCCCACTAGAACGCTGATTTAAAAAACTAGCATTTTTGCCTGGTTAGTAGGACTCCCCAGACTGGGGACACTTTGGCGCAGTTGGTGAACTTAAACGCGTTAAAGCGTAACCAAGAGCCCCTGTCACTGCTTTCCTGTTGTGTTCTGCAGCCCCTCTGTGTGTGTGTAAATATATATATATATATATATATATATATATATATATATACACACACATATAGGGTGGCAGGGTGGGCTATTTATATGGATACACCTTAATATGGCCATTTATATGGATACACCATTTTTTGTGAATGGTGAAGTTAACAAACAAAACCACTGCTATTGGTCAGACACTAACCCGCATTGGATAGATCCCTCCAAGACTGTTGGAACAAAAAAAATTGATGGTATGGTGTGGTATATGGGGTGTATCCATAGATAAGGTGTATCCATATAAATGGCCCACCTTGTATATATATATATATATATATACAGTGGGTTGAAAAAGTATTCGGCCCCCTTGAAGTTTTCCACATTTTGTCATATTACTGCCACAAACATGAATCAATTTTATTGGAATTCCACGTGAAAGACCAACACAAAGTGGTGGACACATGAGAAGTGGAACGAAAATCATACATGATTCCAAACATTTTTTTACAAATCAATAACTGCAAAGTGGGGTGTGCATAATTATTCGGCCCCATTTGATCTGAGTGCAGTCAGTTGCCTATAGACATTGCCTGATAAGTGCTAATGACTAAATAGAGTGCACCTGTGTGTAATCTAATGTCAGTACAAATACAGCTGCTCTGTGATGACCTCAGAGGTTGTCTAAGAGAATATTGGGAGCAACAACACCGTGAAGTCCAAAGAACACACAAGACAGGTCAGAGATCAAGTTATTGAGACATTTAAAGCAGGCTTAGGCTACAAAAAGATTTCCAAAGCCTTGAACATCCCACGGAGCACTGTTCAAGTGATCATTCAGAAATGGAAGGAGTATGGCACAACTGTAAACCTACCAAGACAAGGCCATCCACCTAAACTCACAGGCCGAACAAGGAGAGCGCTGATCAGAAATGCAGTCAAGAGGCCCATGGTGACTCTGGACGAGCTGCAGAGATCTACAGTTCAGGTGGGAGACTCTGTCCATAGGACAACTTTTAGTCATGCACTATACAAAGTTGGCCTTTATGGATGAGTGGCAAGAAGAAAGGCATTGTTAACAGAAAGCATAAGAGGTCCCGTTTGCAGTTTGCCACAAGCCATGTGGGGGACACAGCAACCATGTGGAAGAAGGTGCTCTGGTCAGAAGAGACCAAAATGGAACTTTTGGGCCAAAATGCAAAACGCTATGTGTGGCGAAAAACGAACACTGCACATCACTCAGAACCCACCATCCCCACTGTCAAATATGGTGGTGGCAGCATCATGCTCGAGGGCGCATCTTTTCAGCAGGGACAGGGAAGCTGGTCAGAGTTGATGGGAAAATGGATGGAGCCAAATACAGGGCAAACTTGGAAGAAAACCTCTTGGAGACTGCAAAAGACTTGAGACTGGGGCGGAGGTTCACCTTCTAGCAGGACAATGACCCTAAACATAAAGCCAGGGCAACAATGGAATGGTTTAAACAGGGGCGTAACTAGGCCCCACCGGGCCCCCCTGCAGATTTTCTGAGCGGGCCCCATCCCCCCCCCCCCCCCGGGGCCCGCTCGCGGCCGTTTTGTGGGTGCTGGAGGGGTGGCAGCATGAGGGGAAAGCCTTGCCCACAGTCGGCGGGGAGAGGGGTAGTTCCCCCCTCTCCCTCACCTCGGGGCTCTCCCCTCTGCGCTCCCCTCCAGCTCGTAAGTGTCTGTGGGGCTGTGGTGGGCAGCGAGCGGCGGGCAGATACATACCTGCTTCCGTGCGTTCCATCGGAGACTTCTCCCTCTAGCGGCTGACGTCACTTCCGGAAGTGACGTCAGCCGCTAGAGGGAGAAGTCTCCGATGGAACGCACGGAAGCAGGTATGTATCTGCCCGCCGCTCGCTGCCCACCACAGCCCCACAGACACTTACGAGCTGGAGGGGAGCACAGAGGGGAGAGCCCCGAGGTGAGGGAGAGGGGGGAACTACCCCTCTCCCCGCCGACTGTGGGCAAGGCTTTCCCCTCATGCTGCCACCCCTCCAGCACCCACAAAACGGCCCCGAGCGGGCCCCAGGGGGGGGGGCGGGCCACCCCGCGGGCGCAGGGGCTGCAGGGCCTATTCCTACGCCCCTGGGTTTAAAACAAAACATATCTATGTGTTAGAATGGCCCAGTCAAAGTCCAGATCTAAATCCAATCAAGAATCTGTGGCAAGATCTGAAAACTGCTGTCCATCTAATCTGACTGAGCTGGAGCTGTTTTGCAAAGAAGAATGGGCAAGGATTTCAGTCTCTAGATGTGCAAAGCTGGTAGAGACATACCCTAAAAGACTGGCAGCTGTAATTACAGCAAAAGGTGGTTCTACAAAGTATTGACTCAGGGGGCCGAATAATTACGCACACCCCACTTTGCAGTTATTTATTTGTAAAAAAATGTTTGGAATGATGTATGATTTCTGGCAGTAATGTGACAAAATGTGGAAACCGTCAAGGGGGCAGAATACTTTTGCAACCCACTGTATGTATGTATATATATATATATATATATATATATATATATATATATATATATATATATATATATATATGTGTGTGTGTACAGGGCACATTTTTCTATGTTTTCCTTCTGCTCTGCGCAAAGATTGTTCCACTATACAATCTGGGCCGTCCCCGATGACGTCATGCCACACCACCGCACTGATTGGCTGCCAGGTCCCTGGAAGAAGAGTGGGGATATGGGGATCCGCAGCGCTGATCACGGGCGGGACCCCAGCAGGAAAGATAGGGAATTCGCTTCCCCGAGCTGAGCTCGGGATTAGCACTCTGGGCTATTTTTTCCTACCCCGAGCTCAGCTCGGGTTACCACCAGGGATGGTGGCAGGGGGATGGAAACTGGAGGCATGGAGGAAGGAAGGATTTTACAGCTGTTATTTTCCTATGAGTTGTTAGTATGTGTGTTAGTAAGTAACATGCCTTCACAGACAAAAATATTTAAATCTAGGATCCCTAAACACTGGTCCCCCACTGGTCCCCCCACTGGTATGTGAAAACCATATTCACATCATTATGATTAATGTACTGCATGAACTCCACAAATTCTGATTGGCCCTCTGCCCATACCACACAGCAATGGCGTAAAATACTATTCCCCCTCCTGATTGTAGAAATTTGTGGGAGAAGTAATTCAGGGTCTGGCAATTGCTAGAACCCTGAATTATCCTTGCGCAGGTTGGGCACTATAGCATTAGTGCTATAGCGGCTCCCAGCTCAGGTGCCCGATGCAGCGCTGAGCACCGAAACCACCTGCTTCACTCAGCTAGCTCCCAAGTGACATCACTTGCATCGCAATAGAACATGTCGCTAGCCTAGAGGCTTGCAATGCATTTGTAAAGCCCCATCCTTGCAATGTCGCCTGAGGGACCAGATCTAGAACAAATGCACTGAACGGTTTTTATTTCAAAGGCAGGAATGAATTGCATGCGTTCTGTAACTGAAATGGTGTATTTTCCCTTTAAAATTGTCATCTGCCAAGTATTGAGCAACAGCTTGGGGCAGAGTCTGTACATGCTCACCACTAGACTGCAAGCTAGCAATGTGTTCTATTGCTGAGCGGGAACCAGTGGCGTGGCACTAGACATAGCAGGCAGGATAAGTAGAGTAACAATGCTCTTGGCCTGTGCGTAACCGGCCTCCTCAGTTGAGAACCATCTAGTTTAGCATGTGCACAAGGCTTTAGGAACATCGTTTTGTACATTTTCCTCCCCAGAAAAGGGTGGTTTAGGGCAAACACTAGGAATCCAGCATGGGAGATTTGAGCGCAGCCGGCACCACCATAGACTGTAATAGGAATTACAACTATAGTGGCTCATGGTGAGCAGCTTTGGCACCGTCGGAAGACAGAGCTGAAGTTACTTTTAAAACACTGTAATTCGGCCACCAGCAATAGCTGGAAGCAGAATTACATAATTCCCTACAATCCATGTGGACCTGGAGGGGGAATTGTAATTAACGCCGCTGGGACTTATGCTGCAGCAGGATAAGCCATATATTGGCTGTATCCTGCGCCCAAGTCTCCTGGAGGCGATTTCTCTCGTACGCGGTTTAGGGACCACTAATAGGTTAAAGGTAGGTGGGAGGTATGCCCTTTTACCTCAGAGTGCAAAGTCTGAAAAAGCTGTTGGAAAGTTTTATTTTTTTATTACTTTGTAATTATTTTGTATTTTAATTAAAAGCTTTCCTGGAGTAAGGGCCCGTTTCCACTATTGCGGTTTCCGCCGCGATTCCGCAGAGTTTCCCCGCACAGGAATCGCACGGGGAGCGATTCGGCCGGAACCCCCCGCAGAATTTGCGGCGGAGGCTGCGAATCCCATAGCCGTGCATATCACGGCTCATGGGATTCGCCTGCGATCCCGCCCACCCGCTCAGTGTCGGCGTGCGTCTGCGAGCCGCACGCCGCACTAGTGAAAATGAGCCCTAAAGGGCCAGAATTCTTGTCATCTGTTGATACTGTTCTTTGAGATGTATTTCTATTTGTTGTTCAGTGAACAATGTTCACATGTTAGGCACTGATATATCACTGCCATATTGTAATCATATCTCATTTTAATTGTGTAATGAACTTTTATAAGTTATTAATTTGAATTTTATTAAAAATGTTAATGTTTTTACATAAAAGTTATGCAATGAAAAATCAATGCCCTGTTCACAGTGCACATGTTGCATTGGTGTTTAACGCTGCACGTTAAGTAAAAGTACTGCATGCAGTGCGTTATACACGTTATTAGCTGCGTTGGACTGTTTGCACATGCTCAGTAATGACTTGGAAGCATACTTTTCATTGCCTGTATTTTTTACTGTATCTGCTGTATGTGACGGTAACGCTGCGTTGCCACTTTTTGGGCGCGTTGCGTTGTAAGCTTGCGGCGCGACTTTAACGTCGCATCAAAATGCAACGTCCCACTGTGAATTTAGCCTCACTGTCTGGGTTTAACCACTCCTCGATCTGCATTTTTTTTTTGTTTTTGCTAAAAAAAAAAAAACAGCTATCACCAGAAATAACAACACTTGGTGACATAACTGATTTATGAAAGGTAAACAACTAGAAATCTGCCAGACCTAATGGGCTACAATCTGAGTTTGACCCCTAGTATCTTCCCTAGAATACATTGCTGCTCTGTGGAGGTTTTATACCATAATAGTTACATAGTTACATAGTTACATAGTTATTTTGGTTGAAAAAAGACATACGTCCATCGAGTTCAACCAGTACAAAGTACAACTCCAGCCCGTCCCCCACATGCCCCTGTTGATCCAGAGGAAGGCGAAAAAACCCCCACAAGGCATGGTCCAATTAGCCCCAAAAGGGAAAAATTCCTTCCTGACTCCAGATGGCAATCAGATAAAATCCCTGGATCAACATCATTAGGCATAACCTAGTAATTGTAGCCATGGATGTCTTTCAACGCAAGGAAAGCATCTAAGCCCCCTTTAAATGCAGGATCTATAATAATAGACAACATTCATCTAAGAGGAGTTTTGGAAGAAATTGTGGATGTTATCCCCTTTTTAACAGGGCCTTTTTAAGTTCTTGATGACCAGCTCTTATGTATTGACAGAATACACAGAGCCATGGGATGAAATTCTCCTCCCTGCTCCCCTCTGAGAGACATAATATTATGAATGCAGCACTTTCCCACGAAAAAAAGTGTAAAGGAAGCAGCTATATGCAAGGAAAGTATTGTTTCTCAAAACCAGAAATTGGGGTTGTTTGCAGATATAGTCCCTTCGGCTTTAGCACAAAGGTGGGACTTCAGAATGAGTACTTTACAATTATCTGCTGCAGGAATTCCGTACAGATGGGCTTTTCCACTTAATGTCTAAACCCTTAGACTGCCGCTGACATCTTTAGTCATTTTACCTCCACATGCCGCTGAAGTCTAATGATTTTTTTCGGAAAAACTTAATTTGCCAGCCACAAACGTCTTTAGGTGTTACAGGGAGTTCACATCCTTACATCGCGAGCATCTAGAAGCGGATCTTCGGAAGTAGTGTTGACAAGGATACGCCTTTAGACGTTCGTGATGAAAGGAGGTGAACAATTGCAAATGCCTAAAGACCAGCATTCCAAAAAAGCTGGCACAGGCATGTCGCTTATTTTGAAATGTGCTTATTTTAAAAATTGGTGGTAGTCTAAGTCTTAAAGGACTTCCGATGCCAAATAGCAAATATATTTTTTACTTACCCTGTGCTTCCTCCAGCCCCTTGCAACCGTCTCAGTCCCTCGCTGCAGCTCCGGTCCTCCTCAGTGTCCCTGCCGGCCGGTCGCAATGATCGCAACCCACCGGTAGGGTCAGCTCTTCTGCACCTGTGCGGGCACTCGTGCCCGCGCATCCATGTCATGTCATCTGGTGCGTACTGCGCCTGCGCAGTAGTTGTGTGTAGGTACAGTAATACAATACAATACAATACAATAACATTTCTATAGCGCTTTTCTCCCATAGGACTCAAAGCGCTTAGGCTCTCTCAGATTCAGTACACACCAGATGACATGGATGCGCAGGTGCAGAAGAGCCAACGCCACCAGCAGGTCGTGATCATTGCGGCCGGCTGGTGGGGTCACCAAGGAGGACCGAGACGGCTGCGAGGGGCTGGAAGAAGCCCCAGGTGAGTAAAAAATAGATTTGGTATTTGGCATTGGAAGTCCTTTAAGGTGCCCATAACTTATGGATGGGTACCAAAAAGTAGATTTTGCCAAAAGATAGATGTCTCCCAGATCAGAATCTGATCAGAGAGGGATTGATTCCTGCCACACACTACACATAGAATTTTAATACATTTCAGCATAAAATCAATTAAAATCTATGAAACCACAGGTTCCATAGAACCTTATCCAAGCTGATAGTACTCACCCGGGACCTCTGAAGCGTACTCAACCCAGAATACTAACCCGGTTACTTAGTCGGACCATTACACTATTCATTATTCCCTTACAGCATTAGCTGTAAAATGCAGAGTGAAAGATCTCCCAAAATAAAGTTCCTTGAAACTTTTGGTGGTTGCTCATCACTAATATAACATACTAATATTTGTCATGTTTTCTCATGCAGATTGTAGCTTGTATACCTATGACCTGTATAATAAGATGCAAACCATTTATCAACATGGACCTTGTGTTGTGGACACTTGTGTTGTGGACCCGTGGACTACTTAGCTCTGGGGACTATGTGACTTTGACCATTCTTGAACCCTATTCCGGATTAAAGACATCCATGTGTTGCGGCCGCTGTGCGTCGTTTGTTAAGCAGGCCATACACTGGCTCGATTCACGGCCGTTTCGACAGCAGATCCGATCCTGGGATCGGATCTGCTGCCAATCGCTTGCGCTAAACGCACCCGCCGATCCGATTTCCTCCCAAAATCGGATCGGTCCGTCGATCGCGCCGTGCGGGAAATTACCCTCGATCGCCCGGCGGTAGGAGCGCGTCGCTTGCGGCGTACGATTTGGGCCCGATCCGAGCATGTATACATTACCTGAAGCTGGCTCCGGGGTCCTCTTCTCCTCGCTGCACCGCATTTCCGCATGTCCCAGTGTACGCTTATACTTCCTGTGTCACTCCAGTGACCAGGAAGTTGAAATAGAGGGCGCTCTATTTGAACTTCCTGGTCACGGAGTAACACAGGAAGCGCCGGGATGGAGCAAGAACAGCGGTGCGGTGCAGTGCGGAGAAGACGCCCGGGAGCCAGCCTCAGGTAATGTATACGGGGGGGGGGGGGACAGGCGGCAGGAGCAGCTGAACAGATTGTGATCGGTTTCAGGCTGAAATCGATTCACAATCTGTTTGCAGTAAAGGCAGCCATACGATCCCTATCTGATCAGATTCGATCAGATAGGGATCTGTCAGCTGGTCGATCTAATGGCACATCGACCAGTGTATGGCCACCTTTACCCTTTCTGGAACCCTGCCACTTCTGGAATTGTGTGGACATTTGGCTTTGTGCTGGACGCTATAAATGGCATATTCCAATGCAGGGGCTATGGCCCCTTTAAGTACCTTTGTATATAGGGTCTATTATTATGCTGTATTTGTTATATGATGTTGTGTTATTTGAATTGCATAACCAAGTTTCTACATGCATATGTATATATACATATTTATTCATTTTGACTATAATATATTGTATTTGCCACTATATTCTATGTGGGTGCCTTCTCTTTATACACCTCGGACCCTACAGGTGGCTCTCTATGCATGTTTGCCTCCCCTTCACTCCGTTCTTCTTTCCAGCCTATGGACCACTCACCTTGCGGCTTCCTTACTTCGCCGCTGCGCTCCAGCGTGGTTACGCTTTCTACTCTTCCTACTCACCAGCCTCCATCATTTCCACCGGCTCATGACGTCACATCCATTTGGCGCGGAGCCGGCGTCTATGCGCACGCCCTCCACCTTCTCTCATTTAAACGCCGGTTTGGCGTGGTAGATGTGCAGTGTCCTCTCTCCTTTCAAAGCGGGGTGACGCCCGCGGAGCTAGCGGGACTGTCCTGAGGGGAGCCGACCATACCCTGCTGCATGCACCTAACGCATATTTCCTGGGGATAAGTATCTTCTTTTTCAGCACTCCACGTTACTCTTATGCACTTTATCTATAGACTGCTCCTGATTATATATTGCAGTCCTTTGCGCTTAGGATCATCATTATTAGCACATTGTTATGTCAGGTTTGGTTTTTTCTTTGTATGTATCATGCCATTTTTGCACATTTATCTTTACTGAACCCGGGTTCAAGCATTAGTGGGCTCTTAACAGAGGCCCACTTTTGCTGTTACTGTTTCATATTTAACCATATGCTGAGATTATTGTATATCCAGTTTTCAGGTGCACCTTAACCACTTAAGGACCACGCTAGTTTGTAATGATCGGTGCTGCGTGGGCTCTACAGCCCGCAGCACCGATCAGGAATGTGGCAGGGCGATCAGACTTCCCCCCTTTTTTCCCCACTAGGGGGATGTCCTGCAGGGGGGGTCTGATCGCCGCCGGCTACTATTGATTTGCGGGGGGGGCTCCTCAAAGCCCCCCTCCGCAGCGTTTTCCGGGCTCCCCTGCTTTCCCTCCCTCTCCCTTCTCCTCTGAGCGACGCAGGACGGATAGGCTTCTGCCTATCAGATGCCGGCGATCCCCGGCCAATCAGAGGCCGGGGATCGCTGATCTACGTCAAGGCGCTGCTGCGCAGCAGCGCCGTGTGATGTAAACAGCGGGAATTCCTTCCCCACGTGTTTACATTATGCGTGCGAGCCGCGATCGGCTATTTATTTCCTTATAACTACCCTGGTGGAGCATTTCTATCTGGATTTATGGGTCTAAAAGCGTTAGGGTTTTTCAAGAATTTTAGGCCTCCAATTCTTAAGTCAAAATCCAGGCAGAGGTCGGTGCAGGCGGCAGGCAGAGAGTAGTCAAAATCCATGGCAGAGGTCGGTGCAGGCGGCAGGCAGAGAGTAGTCAAAATCCAGGCAAAAATCGGTAACAGTAAGGCAGAAGCACTTAGTTCAGAAGCAGTTGGGAACCAAATGGTTATGTTGTTAACATCCTGTGCTTTGAAATGAGCTTCTCTGCCATGGCAGTCAGGTGACACAGGGGAGAGATCAAATTACAACTTGTTATTAGAGACAAATGAGGAGGAATTAGACAGGCTAAACTCTTGACATGCATGCAGGTTACATTTCTTTCGGTTTACATGCAGGCTGTATTTCTCTATGTTTTCTTCTGTCCTGTGCAGATCGAGGGGTCCAGATGATGGATTAGGCAGGCTAAACTCTCTATATACATACAGGGCGCATTTCTCTATAATTTCCTTCTGCCCTGTGCAAAAGTTCAGGTCCACTTTTTTTGCCACTCCCCCTCCTCCCCATGACATCACGCCACCCGACAACACGCCGCACCGCCGTCCTGATTGGCCGCTGGGACCCCAGGAAAAAGAGCGAGGTAAAGGGGATCCCGGCCGCCAGGGAGAGAAGCCTGGGAGTGGCGGCTTCAGCCAGCCACAGCTGGGCTCGAGCTTACCGCTTATAGCTCCTGTGACTCAGCCCGAGCTCAGCTCGGGATTACTGCCGGGGGGGGGGGGGTTACACAATGCACATTGCCTGGCTGTCCTGCTGATCCACTGCCTCTAATACTTTTAGCCATAGACCTTGAACAAGCATGCAGATCAGATGCATACTTGTTTCAGGTGTGTGATTCAGACACCACTGATCAGAAAGATGAGCAGGACTTCCAGGCAACTAGTATTATTTATAAGAAAATAAATATGGCAACCTCCATATGTCTTTCACCTTAGTTTTCTGGTATAACTGCTATGTATCATCTGCCTTTGACTATTTCTCCCTCACCCATCAAACGTTCCACACCATTACATCACGCATAAAGGTTTGACAACTCTATAAAGGAACAAAAAAAAAGAGGGGCACAGACTGGAACGACAATGGTGAAAACACTCCCTAATTCTTCACATACAAAAATGACCTGGAAATGACCAACAATAAAGAGACCTCTTTCTTATGACAGGAAATTGCAAAAGCTGCCAACAAATCCATTCAGCTATTTTGCACAGTAAACAGTCTTTGCAGCCCATCTTGATGGAAACCCAACATCACATCATCAAAGGACCTATGTGAGAAATGTGCCTTGACTTCTTCTTCACAGTCTCATCTTTAAGGTCTGCCGTTTAGTCTACATCACCTAAATGCTATGTAGAGCCATGTAATGTATTTAAAATGTAAAAACAACCTAACGTTATAATCTGACAGTCGGGGGTCAAGGCAAATATGCAGAAAGATATCTCAAATATCCTTCTAAACTTTTGGAAGACTACCTGTGACCTGGCCCAACAGAGTTCATGTTGAAATGCCCCGACCTGTTTAGACCAGCATTCCACACAATATTTAACTGCTCCTTGGAAGAAGGGATGTTTTCCAATTATCTAAAAGAAACAATCATCAGGCCACTAATCAAGAAACCATCCTTAGTCCTGGATGCTCTGAGCAGCTACAGACCTGTCTCCAATCTCCACTTTCTGGAGAAGGCCAACAAAAAGTGTCTTTCTCCAACTTGAAGCCAGG
Source organism: Hyperolius riggenbachi (assembly GCF_040937935.1). Classification (NCBI taxonomy): domain Eukaryota; kingdom Metazoa; phylum Chordata; class Amphibia; order Anura; family Hyperoliidae; genus Hyperolius; species Hyperolius riggenbachi. Next base: position 141,882,215 of record NC_090656.1, read on the forward strand.
CTCTCAAGAAACATGTTTGACAATCTACAGTTTGGCTTCAAGAAACAGCCCTGGTCCAGATCTGCAATGATCTGCATCATCTGCTCATGACCAGAGACAGACAGTATTCCATCATGATACTGCTTGATTTTTCAGCAGCTTTTGATACAGTTGATCATGAAATATTGCTTAACAGACTGCAAGGGTACTGTGGCATTGATGGCTAGTCTTTAAGTCGTTCTCCCTCTTGGCTGGCAGAACACAAATGATGGCCTTGGGGCCTTTTTGGTCCCTCACTGTACCACTAAAATATGGTGTGCCCCACGGTTTGATACAATCCCCTTTGTTGTTTGTCATATACATGCTGCCAGTTGACAAAAATCCTCCAAAAATACAGTCTGACATACCACTGCTATGCTGATGACACCCAGCTACATTTATCAGTTGTCGAAAACCCGCCATTGCTTCAGTATGTATTAGGTTGTCATTGTACAAGGGTACAATCAGTCATTGAGTGCCTTGGGTTGAAAGTCAGAAAAGGGGGCGGAGACACAGTTTGATTGATTTCAATGGGGAAATTGAAACTGCTTCCATCTTCACATTATTGATGCCAAGGACCCCAAAGGTCACAAACTTTGTCATTGAGTGACTGTGTGTAAAGGTTATTAAAAGTAAGCAGAGCCAATGACAACCTAATACATACTGAAGCAATGGCGGGTTTTCAACAAGTGATAAATGTAGCCAGGCTCTCAAGGCCTCTGCCAATTTAAATATTCCCCTTGAAAATCAATAGCAGAATTTTGATCGGCTGTTGTAGGCTCCATCTACTTTTCTGAATATTAATCTCAGTCAAGTGCCCAACTGTGCCAAGTTTGAGAACCCAGCCATTGAGGCTTTGTTCCCACTAGAGCAGAGAACGGACATTTTTTGTCCGTTCTCTGTTCATCAATCAATGGACAGTGGACGGCTCCTATTTTATAAATAGTAGCCAATTACACCCCTGCAGATCCCTTGCAGTAAGCGGAGTGCATTTCTGTATAGATCGCAATAATCCCGGGCAGGCGGATGCGTAAGACACCCATAACATATCTTCCCAGGTAGTAAGGCATACACACATGTCCGATGATTAGATACAGTGTATGTATATACATATATATATAATTTCCCGCCCGAACAAGGGAAGATCAGATCAGATGGAAAGTTGCATCGTGTGTACATGTCCAAAGTGCATCCAATTGTGATTGATTGTGATCAATTTTCCAATTATAAGTGTGCAAAATTGATTACTTTATCGATCGGGAGCTGATTGGAAATGTCGGAAATAATCGTCCAATTCCTGTCTGTCGGGCAGGAAATTGCACTATACAACTGCTATTTTGCTGCATTTTGCGATGCAATTCCGATTGTATACAATTAAAAAAATGCAGCACAAGCAGGTAACATCACAAGCAGCAGGATCTCTTTTCAACAACTCACAAAGAGTCAAGTGCTCAGGCAGTCATAGATCCCAGGGTGGAAAATGCATATGAGTGTTGCTCCCGAAGTATTCTGGTCAGGAATGGGTGGTCTGTATATGTAAAACAGGAGCGCTCTATAGTGCATTAAAAACGTTTTATTTACTGCATAAAAAAAGAATAAAACTTACTAGATGTAAGAAAGTATAAGCTCTGTGTCTGGCGGTGCATGCATCCATGTGTCCGTGGATACAGGAACAACCAGCGGTGGCTGTGGGTGGTGCCTATCCTCTGCGAGCCAATCACTACCAATGCCTGAACTTAACAACCCTCCCCCACGGCTAATCTTAACCACCAACCCCCCACGGCTAACCTTAACTCTCCTACCCCCCACGGCTAACTTTTATTCTCCTACACCGCACGGCTAATGTTAAGCTCAGGTACAAAATTAGATACTTACCTAAAGAGAGGGAAGTCTCAGGATCCTATTGAGGATTGTCTGCTCCGATGTCCCCCATCGCGGGGAGCACAGCCCCACAGAAGATTAGCGACAATGCATTGGGTCTTCATCCTCCAGCATGGCATCGCAATAGCCGACTCAACCAGCCCGCGCATGCGCAGCAACCCGTAGCCGCAGGTTCCGGTCTACTGCGCATGTGCAGGTGGACTCGCACAGCTCTGATGTGGAGGGGGTCCCTGCTCAACAATGGCAGGGCTTCAAATCAGCGAGGGAAGCCTCAATAGCATCCTTCCCTCATTTAAGGTATGGCTCAGATTTTGATCCCGAGCCTTGGCTCGGGATCACGTTTAGGCCCGGTTCACACTTGCGGTTCTCTGCCAAACGGACCGGATGACCTGACCGGATCCGGATCGGAACCGTACGGTTCTGATCCGGATCCGATCCGGATCCGGTCAGGTTGCATCAGGTGTTCATCAGGATGCGATCCGGATCCGTTTGGCAAAAGATAGTAGAAATAGAATAAAAATGTTGGGGTCTGGGAGGTCAGCAGAAGGTGGACCTGTGGAATCAGGCCCTCCGCTGTTTAGCACTCACCTCCACCTCCGACATACTGCCAACATCTCCAGCACGTTTAAAATCACTGCTGCTCCACTCCAAAATGCTTGCCCATGTGTCCCCATCCAAAATCGCCGCTTCAATACGCATAGGAAGTGGGGTAGAACATCCAGATTTTTAGCCAGTGTGTTGTGCGCTCTCCGGTTCTCATTGGTTTGTATTGGCCGGATGGTGCAGTCCGGCTCCGCTCCGGATACGGCTGCCGGAGGAGCCGGACCAAAAAATAGCGCATGTTGGGTCTTATGCCGGAGTCCGGATCCGGTCCGGATCCGGTCCGGACGAAACGGACGCATGTGAACGGACGCATAGGCTTTCATTGCTATGCCGTGCGTCCGTTCCGTCCGTTCTGCATGCGGTCCGGCTCCGGCACGGCGATTCCAGGCGGTGACCGCTAATGTGAACCGGGCCTAACTGTCACGTCACCACAATAAAAAGAAATCCCCTGCAAAACCGTTCATTTTTGGGTGTCGCCAGTGGCTCCCATTAAATTATCAGTAAGGAAAGAAAATTTGTACGCCCTCAGTGCCCAATAAATATTGGGAGTCGAGCCACAGCACAGCGGGTGACCAAATTTCCACTCCTTACTGATCATTCGCCTATGGTGGCGCCCAAACTTCCCAACATATTCCAAACCAACAGGTCCCCCTGCATACTGCAAATGGAATAGTTTCCAACTCACAAGGAATCATTCTTCACAGCCAGGATCTGAGATACAATACTGTGAAAAAGTTTTGGACATGTGTGAAAAAAATTATGTAAAACTAAGAATGATGTCACAAATAGAACTGTTAACGGTTTATTTTGTGGACAAGGGTTGTCAGTTTACGAGCATACTTCCCTATTGGCATTAAATTATGAACCAAATAGATATTTATGAACCAAATAGAAATGACTATGATTAACAAAGCTCCAGAGGTTCCTGTGGGGGATTGATTTAAATACCGCTCTTAACCGTGAGCTAGACTCCAAAAAAGAAAGTTATAACTTGCACTACTTTCTTAATTTTAATTAAGAGGTTATGGTACAGTGATTGGTTGTGGATTATGGATAATAATTAATCTTTTGACAAATGGTTTTGCTTTTTATTCAGAATACATATACACATAGGTACTATGTTTTTTGTCTACGTAATCTACTATCCAAGAGTTATCAAGGTAAAATAAGCCTGATTACAATGTGCTACCATACACCAAAGGGTAAAACCTTTAGGAACTGAAGGTTTAACAAAAGTCTTTTACAGATTTAAAAAAATAGGTACGAGTTGTTTCATTAATTATTTTTTTTTAAATCAATATAGTGAATGATAAGTCACCTTTTATGCTAAATAGACAATGCAATTTCCCATCCAATTGACAGAAATCAGACAATTATTTCAGACATATCCAATCTGCTCCTGTTTGACAACGAGAGTGATTTTCCAAAGTTATCATGGGAAAATTGCTCTCGTTATCGATCGGGGCAGTTTGGACATGCATACACGATACAAAATTACCGTTTGGAAAATCCGTGTCAGTTTTCCTCCTGTAGCGTGTTCTGTCTGTTGCAGTGGAGCTGCAAACGGACAGTTCTGGCTTATCTGCTTGAATTCAGTTGTGCATTCACAAGGAGTCTCATTATCATTAGAGATGGCCCGAACATGCGAACTTTTGCGAACCGCAATAGATTTCAATGGGGAGACGAACTTTGAAAACTAGAAACATTTATCCTGGCCACAAAAGTGATGGAAAAGATGTTTCAAGGGGTCTAACACCTGGAGGGGGGCATGGCAGAGTGGGATACACACCAAAAGTCCCCGGGAAAAATCAGGATTTGACGCACAGCGCGTTTTAAGGGCAGAAATCACATTGCATGCTAAATTGGAGGCCTAAAGTGCTTTAAAATATCTTGCATGTGTATACATCAATCAGGGAGTGTAATTAGTGTACTGCTTCACACTGACACACCAAACTCACTATGTAACGCACCGCAAACAACTGTTTATGTAGTGACGGCCGTGCTGGACTGGTGCGCACCATGGCCAGAGTGCAGGCCACGGCGGTTTTCAAGCCCATATGGTCGGGCTGAGGTAGCTGAATGACAGAACAGTGACTGAGTGTCTGGCTGATCGAATTTGGTATGTCCACAATGAAGCAACGACCTTATTATCTATTTTCTTGGGTCAGGTGTGCCCCCCAACTCCAACACACTCATATAGCCGTCGGTCATTGCTTCATTGTGATACGCAAGCCCCTTCACCGCGGCAAAGTAACGATCATGAAGTCGAATTGACACATGTACATGCTTTTTGTTTTGTTGTTGCAGCTGCAGTGCAGCCAGAAAAATTAGGCAGGCATGTACACGTGCCAGAAAAATTATTATAGTGGCCGCTGCTAACAGCGGCCTTAAAAATTCAGGAATCCACCTGGAGTTGCCGGTGGCAGAGAAGGCAGTCAAGCGGCCTGCAGGCAGAGATGCTGTGTGGGGCCCGACTTAGTCTTGGGGCAGGCAGCCAGTCACACGGCGTGCAGGCAGAGATGCTGTGTGTGGGGCTGACTTAGTCTTCGGGTGGGCAGTAACCGTCCGGGATCCAGGCCTCATTCATTTTGATAAAGGTGAGGTACTGAACACTTTTGTGACCTAGGCAACTTCTCTTCTCAGTGACAATGCCTCCAGCTGTGCTGAAGGTCCTTTCTGACAGGACGCTTGAGGCAGGGCAAGACAGAACTTGGATGGCAAATTGGGACAGCTCTGGCCACAGGTCAAGCCTGCCCATCGAGTAGTCCAAGGGTTCATCGCTGCTCACAGTGTTTATATCCACACTTAAGGCCAGGTAGTCAGCTACCTGCTGGTCGAGGCGTTGGTGGAGGGTGGATCCGGAAGCGCTAAGGTGAGGCATTGGACTAAAGAATGTCCGCATGTCTGACATCACCATGAGATCGCTAGAGCGTCCTGTCCTTGCCTGCGTGGACATGGGAGGAGGAGGAATACTGGCAGTGGCACCTTTATTCCATTGTGCTGTGACATCACCCTTAAACGCACTGTAAAGCATAGTTGCCAGCTTGTTCTGCATGTTCAGCATCCTTTCTGTCTTCAGGTAAGTTGGTAACATGTCCGCGACTTTGTGCCTATACCGAGGGTCTAGTAGCGTACAGCTCATTCCCCTTAAGTTTTCTTTATACGGGGGTACATCGACAGGCTGGACAGCATGAAAGACACCATCTGCACAAAGTTGGATGCAGACGTACTATCCAAATCCTCTTGCCTTACCTCAGTGATGTCAGGTAAGTTCTCCTCCTGCCCCAGCCACGAACAATACCACAGGAGCGTTGAGCAGCACAAGCCCCCTGCGACGCCTGCTGCAGTTCTTCTGCTGCCTCCTCCTCAAAAAAAAAAAACACCTTCCTCATCATCTGACTCCTCTTCCCCACACGACTCTTCCTCCTCCTCCTCCCCCCTCTGTGCTGCCACAGGTGTTGAGGAAACAAACATCTGGTTCTGATGAGAATTGATCCCACAACGCTTCCTCCTGTAACTGTTCCTGTTCACACTTTTAAGCTAGAAGCTAGTTGGGATATTAAAACAATAGGAGGAGATTTTATGGGTAGAGACAGTAGAGGTATTTAAAAAAAATATAAGAACATTTGTAATATTAACACAGAGCTAGTCAGAAGGGGGCATTTTTTGTGAAAATAGGATTTCAGTGAAAAGTGAAGGCAAAATTAATAAGTTCTCACTTTTCAATGGTGGTCCACCACAGGGGACATCAGATCCCTATAAATAATCTACTACATTGTTAGAAACTTTAGCTGAAGCTTAAAACATCTGGAACATAAAAGTTGCTACCAGTTTCAGAAATAACTGGGATTTGCAATGCTCTTTACTTACTGGACTCCACAGTAATTCAGCACTGTGGTCAGAAAAGTGGTGGAAAAACACTAAGGGTCCTGCATTTATTTGCGTTAGTGTGCGCTAGTAGTTAGTACACGGTTTTTACATAGCAGTGCATTGTGAAAAAGTTTTCAGTTAAAATGCGTATAGTGAGAACTATGCCATAGGGAGATATGGGCATTACTTTGAAAATCAGTTTTCTTTCAGTTATAACTGAGAGCAACTGATTAAGTGTAAATGGAAAAACAGAGGCGCCAGAAGGATAAAAAAATTCTAAAAAGTTAAAAATTCTCGGGTGGCGGTGGTGGTCCGACTGCACCTAAAGACAGACACGAGCTGTTGATTGAAGATATAACAATTTATTCACATACTCCCATATAAACTGCAACGCGTTTCACGGGCAACACCCCGCTTCATCAGGCAATAAGAAACTGGAGTATCTCACAGCACCAAGCACGTTTTGGACCCCACGCTGTGAGATACTCCAGTTTCTTATTGCCTGATGAAGCGGGGTGTTGCCCGTGAAACGCGTTGCAGTTTATATGGGAGTATGTGAATAAATTGTTATATCTTCAATCAACAGCTCGTGTCTGTCTTTAGGTGCAGTCGGACCACCACCGCCACCCGAGAATTTTTAACTTTTTAGAATTTTTTTATCCTTCTGGCGCCTCTGTTTTTCCATATATCAAGTCATCCACCCTTGGTGGAAGGGTGAAAAACCCTCTTCTTTTCCTTCTACAGAGAGCGACATCTTAGCCCTGAGTGGGGTCAGGCTTAATCTCCCCACCTGCGTATTCAGTGGTTGCCTAAGGGGTAACCCTGGTTTGTAAGTATATTACTTACGTCACATTATTACTCCTATTTCAAAAACTTACTACACTATATTGGGCTCTCGGTCTCCATTTGTTGATTAAGTGTAAAAGGGGCCTTAGGGCTTATTCACAGTAGGACGTTGCCTTGTAATGCAACGTTAAGGTCACAGCGCAGCATTACAATGCAACGCAAAAAAAGGTGGTAACGCACATTAACACTGCATTACCGTCGCATACGGTACAGTAAAGCATACAGGCAATGAAAAGTATGTTTTCCTGTACCTAGTAATGTGTACGTTTAGAGGTAACACAGTGCAGTAGTGCATTACCATAACACTAAACGTTACAATGCGACGCTAACGTCACACTGTGAACGTCCCATAAGATTATCATTGCAGTGCGGTAAGCTGCATTATAAGACTTTATAACGCAGCTCCAAAACTTCCCACTGTGAATGTAGAGGAACTTTACTGAAAATAATAATTAATACAATGATTATTTTTTACAATTTTATTTATAAATTGTCAGAGTTTGCCCATTATAAAATCTTTCCTCACCTTCATTAGAGACAGAAGGCTGTGTGGCACCATAGCCTAGCTTAAACATCATTGAGACAGTGGGGGTATGTAACAATATACATCAATATAGCATTAAGAGGCATTTTGAACCATCTATTAATACTTGTTGTAGACTCAGCTCTACGTTCACTGATCATGGTATTCGCCTATTGGCTGAGGGTATTATAACTATAGAAGTGAAGCTGAAGACTGGAAAATCAGCTGTGCCACACCACAAGTTAACTGCTACCATGTGAACTGAGCTATTCAACAAAATTACTGTACTGGCAGAATGTAAAAAGTTATTGAGCCTTGTTCTCGAGCCACTTCAGCCCATGGCTCCCTCATGCTCCAGCCTGCTTGATCTCAAAAGAAATGGCCTTTCTTGATTAATATTTATACCAATACCAGGGCTTAGTAATCAGAAGTAATGGTCACTTAATCCTCCTTGCAACCGATTAAATTGTGATACGAAAGGCAGGTGCACTTGGTTCAAACTTTTAGTAGATTAGAATTTAGATTTGATAAACAAAATAAAGATTCAGTCTAATGAAAATCAGTAAAAAAACTTGGCCCCCTCAATTGATACTTAAATTGGCTCTTCTTCCTCTAAAGGTGTGTACCTACAACGTGACTTTTCACACAATTTTTCTGCGACCAGCGATTTTTGTTTTTTTGCACGATGAGTGATCTTTTCCATGATTTTACTACTTAGGTATGTGTACACAAATAAAACAAACAATGTTTTGTGGCGTGTGGTTATTATGACCAACACAGTGGATTGAATCTTTAAGATCACCGAGGACTCCCACACAAAGTGGCATGATTGTTTAAACTCTCATTCGCACCCGTCATGTGCCGTTGCGTGTTTCGGCTGTAGGAAGATCGATCGGGCAACGCTTGTTTCTCGGCTAATCTTGACGTGGGTTCCACAATCCATCTTCCGGTAAGTACAGTATGAAGCTTAAAGTGGACCCAAACCAAACATTTTTTTAATTAAAAATATTTAGTTGCACCACTCTGACACATACAAAGATAAATAAACACTCCTTCAAACCTATGAGCATTTCAGTGCATGCTTTTCACCCTTCTCTTTTCATAACTAGGGTTATACTGGGGGCAGCCATTAGCAATTCCTCCATTGCCGGACACCATCTACGCCACCAGTTTGCAGGAAAAATCACGGCAATTTGAAAGGAAAGGAGGGGTTCCTCCAATAAATGTAAAATATTTTATATTTGTCATCATGCAGCTGAAAAAAGGCTGCTATTTATTATTATAATTTAGAAAATAGATTTTATTTCTGAAATCTTGTATTTTTAATTTGGGTCCACTTTAAGAACCAGGGCTGAAGTGGCTACAGGGTTAGGTTACATTGCTTTTTACTGCAGCGGGTCGAAGATGACTAGAGGCTGTGTTGGAAAGACAAATATCAGATCAAATATATGCTAAAATCTGATCAAGTATTAGATAAGGCAATGTGGCAAGGTGGTAAATAATTAATACCAGTGTGAGGGATCAGCTGCAAATAGTGAGTACTCAGCGGGAGATAGCGGCACAGACAGGTGTAATTTCCAAAACAAACAAGAGTTTATTTGACAGCAGGCTTCTTAAAGAGGAACTCCAGTGAACATTTTACTGTTGGCAGGTGATGTAGCTGCTGCATGGTTTTTGGCAGTTGGAAACAGCTGTAAACAGCTATTTCCCACAATGCAACAAGGTTCACAGACAGGAAACTGCCAAAAGTTCGAACTTTTCTTGTGGGAGGGGTTTCTTGTGGGAGGGTTTCACCACAATATCAGCCAAACAGTGCACCCTGATGGTCCGTTTGTGAAAAGGAATAGATTTCTCATGTAAAAGGGGGTATCAGCTACTGATTAGGATAAAGTTCAATTTTTTGTCGGAGTTTCTCTTTAAACAGCAGTCTTTTGGCAGTTGGTAAAGTACAGTTCAAACACAAAGCAAAAATGGCCAGTCCTAGCCACCAGCTTACATTCAGCCTTCAATATCAGGAACAAACCAAACTCCATGTGCAGCCTGCATTATCTCCAGAACAAACCAGCTTCCTGAAAACAAATGTAAAGTCTTTCTTTGCAGACTGACAGACCTTGCTGGTCAAACCCTCTCTCTCTCCTCCTCCTCTGCTCAGACTTTCAAAGCTGCTCTGTTAACCCTTTGTGAGCTTGACTCCAGCAGAAGCCCACATAAACAGAGCAATCGATCCACCCAGGATCTGGCGACCAGATGCGCCCGCCCACTCTGCATCTGGTCAGCTCCGGACCCAAGTAAGGCTTTTAACCTCTGTCCATGTGACAGACAGCCAAAACCTTTTATTCCGGAGCTGCTACTGGACGTAGCATCTGATCCCAGGTGGAGTGTACCTCCCATCCAACACAACCTGAGACAAATCGATTACCTCCTGGGTATCGACTTTGTCACACCAGGTAGAGAGCGATTGTTTACCACATCTAGCTAATGCGTACCTAGCATGCGTACCTAGCATTAAACAATTCTTATGGGAAATGTGACAGGTCCACTTAAACACAGAAGAGCTTAGTTATTGTTAGATAGCAAACCACTTAAACAGGCAGAAGACCCTTTCAGGATCCAGCAGCACCTCATAGCACTGTCACTGCAAAATAGAAAGTGAGAAGGCAGCAGTATCTGCTTATTACATTCCAATGATAGCACATGCTGTTCCAAGGGCACATAAACCAGCAAGCATTTGGATTTGTACTGTCCTTCTGAATGTTTGTAACAGCATGTTTAGTGGAATAATAGTCCAATTGTTACTAAAAAGAGTGTGGAAAGATCTTGTGAGTAGAGGTGGGGCAAGTCAAGAGGAGGCATTTAACAGATCTTGGAAACGCCAAAACAGATTTCTGTTTTACTGTTATCATCTAAACTTTCTTGCATTCTTACATTAGTAAAACATGTTTTATATATCCAGTTATCAGGGCTGGTTCTGGACTTTTTGCTGCCTGAGGTAAACTTGTCAGGATGCGCCCCCATCCCTCCCATCCATCCCCCCCCCCCCCCCCCCCGATTTGGAATAGACAGCACCCGACAATTTACTCTGCTTCGTTTAATGGTCTCACATGACATGCTGCAGCTCAACAAAATAGCACACTGGCTGGCTGTGAGTCTGTGACAAACAAAATACTCACCCTCAGCCACTCCATTCCTCCTCAGGAAGGTATCACAGAAAAGGAAACAGAGGCGCCAACAGGATAAAAATATGCTAAAAACTTTAACATTTTCTAGGCAGTGGTGGACTTACCTCCCCAAAGTAGACATAAAGCTGTCGGTTTTCAAACAAAATACATTTATTCACATACTCCAGAATAAAAAGCAACGCGTTTCGCAGGTATATTCCTGCTTCTTCAGGCAATAACAAGAAGGAGTATATAACAGTGTAGTCTCATACAACTACAGCCTCTGCTAGCGTTGTATGAGACTACACTGTTATATACTCCTTCTTGTTATTCTGTAAAGTGTTAGTACCGGCGCTAGCTAGAGAGAAGTATGGCCCTTTAAGTAGGTGTCGCCTTGGTGCTGCTCCTTTAACTGGGTGGTGCCAGTATGCTGATACAAAAAAACAAAAGGGAAAAACAGAGCGCTCCAATGGTGCGTTACCACTTTTTAATAGATTCACACGCTAAAAAAATACACTTACAGTGTATGTGCAAGGATTGCACATTTGGGAGGCCACCAGCGAGTCCCCTCAGCTTCCTGTGCCTGGCCAGGGCTAACAGGGTCCGTGCGGATGGAAAGCAGGTGAAGAGGAGGACAACCGCCGGCTCACGATCCTCTCGGCAAGCCGTCTGACGTCACAACGCGTTTCGGCGCTTAGCCACGCCTTCCTCGGGTGACGCGACGGCTAGACGGCTGCCGGATTTGTAGAGATGCAGTGCGTATGGGCCCGCCTATTAGGGCGGGACAGAACGCACCGTGTCGGACTTACAGTTTAATAAAGTTTGGTTAAAAATTTTGTAAAGGAAAGAGAATATAAAATAGGATATAAATTTAAATTTAATAAAATAGAATCTTGGTTAAAAGATATGGTAGTGGCGTTTTGCCACAACCATACTTGGTGTATTTAAAACCTCGCTTGCGGAATCCGTAACGCTGGGCTATAAGCTGTGTTCAGATGAACACAGGGCTTGCGTAAACCATAACACTGGGCTACGTGAACTGCGTAGTGTGTCTAAAATGTACAAGGCACACGGAGTCCGTATTGCTGGACTGCTTGCTGTGTAAAATTGACACAGTGCTTCCGTGGACCGTGACGCTGGGCTGCGGGGGACTCGCCGATAATCCTCAGCCAATACATTAAAACCACGGAATCACGGATGCTGTTGTGTGTGTGGATAAGTGGGCAAAATAAAAATAAAAATAAAAAGAGGAGGGAGGGGGAAAGGTCTATGGAGGGTGGAGGAGACAAACGGGTTAATATCATATTTGTTTGTCCAGTAGGCCTCAACTACATATGTATGAGTAAAACCTATAGTGTAAGGTGCATTCTGGGTATAAATATATGGCCCCGTATGTGACATTATACAATGGGGCAGAAGTATATGCCGCTGGATTGCAATTTTATACTTAGAATTACATGTAAGGTGTAATGGTGAAAAATAAATGAATATATGATCATGATTGTAATTGAAAATATATATATATCGTGAAATATCCCAACCTTGTGGGTATATGAATTTTGAAATTTACTTGGGGGATATAAATTAATGTAATTGTTGTGTAGAGGGATAAGGAATGAGTGGACTGCCTTGGGGAATGCCTACATATATGTGTGGAAATTACATGTTGGATGGAGATTATGGCGCCCGAAAATAACTCAATAAATGTCCATGTGGGGGGGCAGAACTGGGTGAGTATATATGAATGGTGGTGAGAAATGGTTGCTGGTGCGTGTGGTCTGGGAATGGGAATGGGGAAGGGGATGGAGGAGGGAAGAGAGGGAGAGGGGGGGAAAAAAGGGGGGGGGGTGTGTTGGAGAAGGACTGGGGAAAAAGGGGAAGACGGGGAAGGGACAAAAAGGAGGGGGGTGGGTGGGGAGGGGAAGGGGGAAGGGAAGGCGGGTGGGAAGGGAGAGGAGAGGAAAGAGAATTGGGGTGGATGGAAGGACCCCCAGGGGAGGGGAACAAATTGGGACATATAATTGATATACAGGAGAATTCTAGTTGTGGAGACTCAGTTCTTAATTTAGGAAACTCTGGACTTCTAGTTCTTCGTTGAGCCCCGATGGTGCTAAGGTATTCAACCTGAAGATCCAATACATCTCTCTTTCACACAGTCTCTTGTATCTTTGACCGATTGGTATTTCTACTGGTATACTTTCTATCCCCATAATTTTGAGGCTTCTGGGGTCCGACTGGTGGTACTTATTGAAGTGTCTTGGGATACTGTGCTTCTCAGACTTTGCTAGAATGTTGCACTTGTGTTCCCCGAGACGCTTTCTCAGCTCTCGGGTGGTTCTACCTACATACTTTAGTTTGCAGCTACATTCTAACATGTATACTACAAATTTGGTGGCACAGTTTACAAAGCTTTTTAGGAGGATATTATGGGTATCTGGAAGATCTAGATGTTTAAGGCCATGCATCATAAATGGACAACATCCACACCTGCTGGATCCACATCTGAAATTTCCTACTGTGGGGTTCTTTAGCCAGGTTTGTGGTTTATCCAACCTTATATTACTTGGGGCGATTTCGTTTTTTAATGATTTGGCACGTTTGAAGATTATTTTGGGCCTTGCGGGTAGAATGTTCTTCAGGTGGGAGTCCTGTAATATAATTGGCCAGTTTTTTCGAATAATGCCCTCTATCTTCCTTGACTCCTCAGTGTATTTTGTAATAAAGGTCGGTTCCATGTTATTGTGTTGGCCTCTCTTTGTTCCACAGGTGTCTAGTGGTTTGAGATTTTCTTTGATTGCTGAATCGATTTTTTCCGTTTTGTATCCTTTTTCCTCGAATTTTTTCTTTAATTCATCTGCTTGTTTAAAGTAGTCACTGTCACTTGTGCAGTTTCTCCTCAGCCTGCACAGTTGTCCTTTTGGAATGTTATTTATCCATTTTTGGTGATGGCAGCTCTTTGCGTGGAGATACGAGTTGCCAGAAGTTGGTTTAAAATGAGTTCTAGTTCCAACTTTTTGATTTTCTCCCACAAATAGTTCTAGATCTAAAAAGATCAGCTCTTTTTCGTCCACTACATGAGTGAACTTGAGCCCAAAGGAATTATCATTACAATAGGCAACAAATTCCATAAATTTTTCTTTAGTCCCCTCCCATATAATCAACACATCGTCGATATAACGAGTGTAGAGGGCGAGGTTCGCTCCGAACCGATGGTTCGACCAGATGTGTTGTTCTTCCCAGAAGGCCATATAAAGGTTTGCGAAGCTCGGGGCGAACCCCGCCCCCATGGATGTCCCACAGATTTGGAGGTAGAGGTCATCCATAAACTTAAAGTAATTATGTTGCAATGCAAACCTCAAGAGGTCCAAGATGAACTGGGCCTGGTTGGGGTTAAATGAACCCTCTTTCATCAAAAAATGATTGACTGCCTCAATTCCTCTTTCATGTGGTATGCAGGTGTACAAGGAACATACATCCAAGGACGCCCATAGGTATTCTTTCTTCCATGTGTAATTTTCCATAGTTTCCAGGACGTGTAAGGAATCTCTCGTATATGCTTCTGTGTTTTGTACTATGGGCTGCAAGAAGTGATCTATATAATCAGATACTGGTGCCAGCAGTCCCTCCATACCGGCAATTATAGGCCGTCCTGGGGGATTAGTTTCTGATTTGTGTATTTTTGGGATGTGATAAAAGTATGGTAACAGGGGATTTTTCTGTACCATAAACCTATGTTCGTCCTTGTTGATCACTTCCTTCTCTAACCCCTGATCTAAGATGATTAGGAGTTCTTTGGTGAAATCTTTGGTGGGGTCTTTTTTCAGTTTTTTATAGGTGTTGGTATCACTCAATAGTTTGTCACCTTCATTTTTATAAACTACAAAATCCTGAATGACTATCCCCCCACCTTTATCCGCTTGGCGGATAACTATTTCTTTATTCTTTTTCAAGGCTTCTAGTGACTCTTGCTCTTTTCTACTCAAGTTTTTTATACATCCTTTGGATTGTTGTTTTTTACACAATGATTTGAATTCCTCCAGGACCACCTGATAAAAAGTATTTATCTGGGGCCCTTTTGACTGTATGGGGTAAAATATGGACTTGGGCTTAAAATGTGTGTGTTTTATGGTTTCGTTCATAAACGTATAGTCCATACCCAGATCCCCATCTGGGTCGTCCCCTAATAGTTCAATAAGGCATTGCATGGCCTCCTGTTCTGCTGTAGTGGTGAGGCCTAATGTCCCATCATAGTTTGATTCATCATTATCAACTTCATGGTTGTCATCATGTTGATGATCTGATCTTCTTGGGGTGTTCTTTTTCTCCTGTATAGAGAAGAATCTTTTTAATGTGAGGCTCCTTATGAAACGATGCAGATCTTTAAATAATTGAAAAGAATTAGGTTGTGCCGTAGGTGCAAAGTTTAGGCCTTTCTGTAACAGTGTATAATCGCCATCTGTGAGCTGATGTTGTGACAAGTTGAAGATCTTTATTGTTGTTGCAGATTTGTATTTTCCATATTGTTCTGTTTTCTTCCTTTTTTGTAATTGGACTCTCTTCCCTCCTCTGGTGCCTCGTCTTCTTCTAATTCGAGTTGTCTTTTCAGGGCCACCGGGGTGTGGAGAAGTCCTAAAAAATGAGCTGGTGTGGGTCTATCCTTTCCAGGGTCTCTACATGCTTCTTCCACTTGTATCTCCTCCTGTGGTTCAATGTCGGCTTGCTGTCGCCCATTGGTTTGTCCCTCTTTTTCTATTAGAGCTCTATCCCAAGCTTTTTCTATGTAAGAGGTAATGGACTTGCAGTGGCTTATGGCATCAGTCCTTTGTATGGTACGACTTCTATAGGTAGGTTTTACCCCATAGGGGGACCGCTGGTACCCTTGTGGTTTGGGATTGTATGTATCCTTGTATGGATTCTTTTTTGGTCTTGCTCCGAGTCTGTTTACGTCAATTTTTGTATCTCCCCTGTGAATAGGTGTTGGTTCCGATTTTGGATAAATTCTATATGGTCGCTTTTTGTCCAGTGTAGTTCTATATGGTATGTTTCCATTATACTTGTATTCCCTTTTTTCGGTTTCTTCTTCTGTTTTGTTGCCAGGGACTCTTCTCTATGTTAATTTTGTTCGGACCATTGTTGGACTCACTGTGTGGTCTTTGATTGTCTTTGGGAACTTTTTCTGCACCTGTCGTGTAGGTTTCTTGGGGCCAATTGTATATCGTTCCTTGTGAGTAGTCCCTTTTGTCTCGCTCAAATTTTCTCAATTTCTTATCAAGTTGATCTTTCTCAAAATTTTTTACTGTATTTTCAATTTTGCTTTCCCAGTGGGAATATTCTTGATATTTTTTATATGGCTCCAGATCTTTATATACTTGAGGTATTACCTCCCTTACTTTCCTCAGATTACGTTCTCTCTGCATGATCACTATTTTCATCCATTGGGATGTACATAGCTCTGCTACTATTTTCCAGAGGTCCATTAGGTCGTTTTCTAGAAAATCACATTCTTTTCTATTGCGCAATCCGCGTGGCGCGATTTTGTGCTCAAGATATTCCGAAAGGAACGAGGAGTCGAGCCATTGTGCACATTCAAAAGTTTGTGCATCCTCTAGTTCCCTGAAGAGGTTGATCATCTCGAAAATCTGTTCCTTAGAGTGGGTATATACGGATGTTGGTGGACCCTCTATTTTGCTGTTATTGTTTATGGAATTCCCATTATTGATTTTTTCCGTTATATCTTTCAACTGCGATTTGATACTTATTTTTAATCCTATCCATTTGGAAGTCTCCATTCTGGCATCCTCTGCCTCCATTTCTTCCAGGGCTTGTTCCAAAACCTCCAAAGCTTCAGCCATATCTATTCTCGCTTCTGCTGCCAGTTCGTTCCAAACCAAAGAAAAGCTGTAAAGTGTTAGTACCGGCGCTAGCTAGAGAGAAGTATGGCCCTTTAAGTAGGTGTCGCCTTGGTGCTGCTCCTTTAACTGGGTGGTGCCAGTATGCTGATACAAAAAAACAAAAGGGAAAAACAGAGCGCTCCAATGGTGCGTTACCACTTTTTAATAGATTCACACGCTAAAAAAATACACTTACAGTGTATGTGCAAGGATTGCACATTTGGGAGGCCACCAGCGAGTCCCCTCAGCTTCCTGTGCCTGGCCAGGGCTAACAGGGTCCGTGCGGATGGAAAGCAGGTGAAGAGGAGGACAACCGCCGGCTCACGATCCTCTCGGCAAGCCGTCTGACGTCACAACGCGTTTCGGCGCTTAGCCACGCCTTCCTCGGGTGACGCGACGGCTAGACGGCTGCCGGATTTGTAGAGATGCAGTGCGTATGGGCCCGCCTATTAGGGCGGGACAGAACGCACCGTGTCGGACTTACAGTTTAATAAAGTTTGGTTAAAAATTTTGTAAAGGAAAGAGAATATAAAATAGGATATAAATTTAAATTTAATAAAATAGAATCTTGGTTAAAAGATATGGTAGTGGCGTTTTGCCACAACCATACTTGGTGTATTTAAAACCTCGCTTGCGGAATCCGTAACGCTGGGCTATAAGCTGTGTTCAGATGAACACAGGGCTTGCGTAAACCATAACACTGGGCTACGTGAACTGCGTAGTGTGTCTAAAATGTACAAGGCACACGGAGTCGTCCGTATTGCTGGACTGCTTGCTGTGTAAAATTGACACAGTGCTTCCGTGGACCGTGACGCTGGGCTGCGGGGGACTCGCCGATAATCCTCAGCCAATACATTAAAACCACGGAATCACGGATGCTGTTGTGTGTGTGGATAAGTGGGCAAAATAAAAATAAAAATAAAAAGAGGAGGGAGGGGGAAAGGTCTATGGAGGGTGGAGGAGACAAACGGGTTAATATCATATTTGTTTGTCCAGTAGGCCTCAACTACATATGTATGAGTAAAACCTATAGTGTAAGGTGCATTCTGGGTATAAATATATGGCCCCGTATGTGACATTATACAATGGGGCAGAAGTATATGCCGCTGGATTGCAATTTTATACTTAGAATTACATGTAAGGTGTAATGGTGAAAAATAAATTATTTTGCCCACTTATCCACACACACAACAGCATCCGTGATTCCGTGGTTTTAATGTATTGGCTGAGGATTATCGGCGAGTCCCCCGCAGCCCAGCGTCACGGTCCACGGAAGCACTGTGTCAATTTTACACAGCAAGCAGTCCAGCAATACGGACGACTCCGTGTGCCTTGTACATTTTAGACACACTACGCAGTTCACGTAGCCCAGTGTTATGGTTTACGCAAGCCCTGTGTTCATCTGAACACAGCTTATAGCCCAGCGTTACGGATTCCGCAAGCGAGGTTTTAAATACACCAAGTATGGTTGTGGCAAAACGCCACTACCATATCTTTTAACCAAGATTCTATTTTATTAAATTTAAATTTATATCCTATTTTATATTCTCTTTCCTTTACAAAATTTTTAACCAAACTTTATTAAACTGTAAGTCCGACACGGTGCGTTCTGTCCCGCCCTAATAGGCGGGCCCATACGCACTGCATCTCTACAAATCCGGCAGCCGTCTAGCCATCGCGTCACCCGAGGAAGGCGTGGCTAAGCGCCGAAACGCGTTGTGACGTCAGACGGCTTGCCGAGAGGATCGTGAGCCGGCGGTTGTCCTCCTCTTCACCTGCTTTCCATCCGCACGGACCCTGTTAGCCCTGGCCAGGCACAGGAAGCTGAGGGGACTCGCTGGTGGCCTCCCAAATGTGCAATCCTTGCACATACACTGTAAGTGTATTTTTTTAGCGTGTGAATCTATTAAAAAGTGGTAACGCACCATTGGAGCGCTCTGTTTTTCCCTTTTGTCCTTCTTGTTATTGCCTGAGGAAGCAGGAATATACCTGCGAAACGTGTTGCTTTGTATTCTGGAGTATGTGAATACATTTATTTTGTTTGAAAACCGACAGCTTTATGTCTACTTCGGGGAGGTAAGTCCACCACTGCCTACCTTGAAAATTTTAAAGTTTTTAGCATATTTTTATCCTGTTGGCACCTCTGTTTCCTTTTCTGCGATACCTGTGTCCACCCCTGGTGGAGAGGTGTTTTACCCCTTATCTTCCGATCTACAGAGAGCGACATCTTAATCCTGAGTGTGGACAGGTCTTTAATCTCCCCACCTGCATGTACAGTGGTTGCCTATACGGTGACCCTGGTTTGTGAGTATTATTGTTTACTTACTTTCAATTACCCATTGTTTATACATACTACACCATATTGGGCTCTTGGTGTCCTTTTTTGAACTTCTCAGGAAGGTACACACAGTACAAAAATGTTGCCCCTGAAATCTCTGCGCCTCACGAGAGAACTGTCCTGCAATTTCACATATAACAACCAGGGCGGTTGTTATATGTGAAATTGCAGGACAATTTTTTTTTGTTTTGCCTGTCCCTCATGCAATAAAGTTTATCTTGTTATCTTAGGAAATACAGCCCAAGTGACATATATTCTGAGTATTTGAGTACTGGGACACGCCAGACAGCTGTCCAGAAGATTCAGAAAACAAATGCAGAATTAGTACACTGAATATTATTACATAAAGTCCCATTAGATTGAAATCTGAGCTTGCAGAAAGAGCTGCATGCAGAGTACTTTTATGCAGAGTTTAACCTTTAACCAAGTCTGTATCTTGCTAGCATTGATATCATACACGGTCTGTGGCTAAACAGACAGGTTGTGGAAAGTGGAGGAAGGTTCAGTTTCTGGACACCATTAGTGTCCTTACCACTTAGAAAAGCAGGCATATGGTTGGCAATCAGTTATATTGGCAGACCGCAACCAATGTTTTCTGACTAAAGCTACATGATACACTACATTTTGGTTGTCTAAAACAAATATTTGCGATCATATTAGAGAACATCTAGTATGAGTATAGGTGTCAATGGCAACACTTTTGTTAGTGATTCATCATAATAGATCACACTGATGACCAACACTTTTGTAATTATTGTGTTGTCTCTGCAATCGGGCACCTTCCTCTCTCCATAGAACAGATCAAGCTGCTTTGGATATAGTCATGCAGCTTATCTGTACATTAAGCATTTGTACACGGTCACTGAAAAAAAGATCACTAACAATAGTTTCAGGTGATAAAATGTATATAGTTTAATTCATCAGTGGAGCACAACATAAGGATTACAAATCTGACCATTTTGTCATTAAATTCATGAGTCGCACCTGCTTTAGTAGTTAATGAGAGTGCAAATTACTTGCAGCCAAGTATAACCACTATAATATACAACACGCCAGGAATAACACCAGATTTAAAATGGGAAGTGATTCATATTTTGGAGCACAAAGTCTTTATGTACTTACTAAAACAAGTGTGCAGAGCTTTCTGTTTACTTCTATGAAAGTTTAAATCACAAGTATTCTGTAGAGGATATTATAGTTTAACCAGTTAAGGACCACAGTCTTTTCGCCCCTTAAAGGGAAGGTTCAGGGAGGGTGGTTAAAAAATAAAAATCAATTTCCACTTACCTGGGGCTTCCTCCAGCCCGTGGCAGGCAGGAGGTGCCCTCGCCGCCGCTCCGCAGGCTCCCGGTGGTCTCCGGTGGCCGACCCGACCTGGCCAGGCCGGCTGCCAGGTCGGGCTCTTCTGCGCTCCAAGGCCCGGCACTTCTGCGTCCCACGTCGGCGCGCTGATGTCATCGGACGTCCTCCGGGCTGTACTGCGCAGGCGCAGTAGTTCTGCGCCTGCGCAGTACAGCCCGGCGGACGTCCGATGACGTCAGCGCGCTGACGTGGGACGCAGAAGTGCCAGGCCTTGGAGCGCAGAAGAGCCCGACCTTAGCGCAATTAGGCTGCAAAAAAGTGCCACACATGTGGTATTGCCATACTCAGGAGAAGTAGTATAATGTGTTTTGGGGTGTATTTTTACACATACCCATGCTTTTTTGCACCCTAACTGCGCTAAGGGGCCCAAAGTCCAATGAGTACATTTAGGATTTCACAGGTCATTTTGAGACATTTGGTTTCAAGACTACTCCTCACGGTTTAGGGCCCCTAAAATGCCAGGGCAGTTTAGGTACCCCACAAGTGACCCCATTTTAGAAAGACAACACTACAAGGTATTCTGTTAGGAGTATGGTGAGTTCATAGAAAATTTTTTTTGTCACAAGTTAGTGGAAATTGACACTTTGTAAAAAAAAAAAAAAAAACAATGAAAATCAATTTCCACTAACTTGTGACAAAAAATAAAATCTTCTATGAACTCATCATACACCTAACAGAATACCCTGGGGTGTCTTCTTTCTAAAATGGGGTCACTTGTGGGGTTTCTATACTGCCCTGGCATTTTAGGGGCCCTAAACCGCGAGGAGTAGTCTGGAAACCAAATGTCTCAAAATGACCTGTGAAATCCTAAAGGTACTCATTGGACTTTGGGCCCCTTAGCGCAGTTAGGGTGCAAAAAAGTGCCACACATGTGGTACCGCCTTACTCAGGAGAAGTAGTTTAATGTGTTTTGTGGTGTATTTTTACATATACCCATGCTGGGTGGGAGAAATATCTCTGTAAATGACAATTTTTTGATTTTTTTTACACACAATTGTCATTTACAGAGATATTTCTCCCAACCAGCATGGGTATGTGTAAAAATACACCCCAAAACACATTATACTACTTCTCCTGAGTACGGCGATAGCACGTGTGACACTTTTTTTTGCAGCCTAGGTGCGCTAAGGGGCATTTGGTTTCTAGACTACTCCTCACGGTTTAGGGCCTAAAATGCCAGGGCAGTATAGGAACCAGACAAGTGACCCCATTTTAGAAAGAAGACACCCCAAGGTATTCCGTTAGGTGTATGGTGAGTTCATAGAAGATTTTATTTTTTGTCACAAGTTAGTGGAAAATGACACTTTGTAAAAAAAAAAAAAAAAAAAATCAATTTCCGCTAACTGTTGACAAAAGATAAAATCTTCTATGAACTCGTCATACACCTAACGGAATACCTTGGGGTGTCTTTTCTAAAATGGGGTCACTTGTGGGGTTCCTATACTGTCCTGGCATTTTAGGGGCCCAAAACCGTGAGTAGTCTGGAAACCAAATGCCTCAAAATGACTGTTCAGGGGTATAAGCATCTGCAAATTTTGATGATAGGCAGTCTATGAGGGGGCGAATTTTGAGGCAGGGTGGCCTCTTAGATGACAGGTTGTATTGGCACTGAAGTTCAGGAAGCGCAGGATGTTCTCAAATCGTGACCTGGACATAGCAGCAGAGAACATGGGCATGTGATTGATGGGTGTCTCAGGGGGTGATTAGAGGGGAAAATAGATGCAATCAATGCACTGGGGAGGTGATCGGAAGTGGGTCTGAGGGGGATCTGAGGG
Source organism: Hyperolius riggenbachi (assembly GCF_040937935.1). Classification (NCBI taxonomy): domain Eukaryota; kingdom Metazoa; phylum Chordata; class Amphibia; order Anura; family Hyperoliidae; genus Hyperolius; species Hyperolius riggenbachi. The sequence continues at coordinate 141,904,480 of NC_090656.1, forward strand.
TTTGGCCGAGTGATCAGGAGCCCACACGGGGGAAAATTAGGGCCTGATCTGATGGGTAGGTGTGCTAGGCGGTGACAGGTGGTGACAGTAGCGATTGATAGGTGTCTCAAGGTGTGATTAGAGGGGGGAATAGATGCAAGCAATGCACTGATGAGGTGATCAGGGCTGGGGTCTGAGGGGGTTCTGAGGGTGTGGGCGGGTGATTGGGTGCCCAGGGGGCAGATTAGGGTCTGATCTGATGGGTAGCAGTGACACGTGGTGACAGGGGGTGATTGATGGGTGATCAGTGGGTGATTAGATGGCAGAACAGATGTAAACAATGCACTTTGGAGGTGATCTGAGGGTGGGTCTGCGGGCGATCTGATGGTGTGGGTGGGTGATCAGATGCCCGTAAGAGGCAGGTTAGGGTCTGGTCTGATGGGTGGCAGTGACAGGTGGTGACGGGGTGATTGACGGGTGATTGACAGGTGATTGACAGGTGATTACAGAGGAGAATAGATGTATACAGTACACAGGGGGCAGGGAGGTCTGGGGGGGGGTCTGAGGTCATTCTGAGGGTGTGGGCGGGTGATTGGGTGCCCTAGGGGCAGATAGGGGTCTGATCTGATGGGTAGCAGTGACAGGTGGTGACATGTGGTGACGGGGTGATTGATGGGTGATTGATGGGTGATCAGTGGGTGATTAGATGGCAGAACAAATGTAAACAATGCACTTTGGAGGTGATCTGAGGGTGGGTCTGCGGGCGATCTGATGGTGTAAGTGGGTGATCAGATGCCCGTAAGAGGCAGGTTAGGGTCTGATCTGATAGGTGGCAGTGACAGGTGGTGATTGATGGGTGATTGACAAGTGATTGACAGGTGATGACAGGTGATTACAGGGGAGGATAGATGTATACAGTACGGGGGGGGGTGGTCTGGGGAGGATCTGAGAGTGTGGGGGGGTGATCAGGAGCCCCCAGGGGGCAGTTTAGGACCTAATAAAAAAAATAGTGCTGACAGATAGTGACAGGGAGTGATTGATGGGTGATTAGGGGGGTGATTGGGTGTAAACAGGGGTCTGATGGGTGGGCAGGGGGGGTTTGAGGGGTGCTGTTGGTGATCAGAGGGAAGGGGGGGCAGATCAGTGTGCTTGGGTGCTTACCTGGGGGGCTGCAGCCTGCCCTGGTGGTCCCTCGATCACTGGGACCACCAGGGCAGGAGGCAGCCTGTATAATACGCTTTGTACACATTACAAAGCATATTATACAGTTTCCATGTGGTGATCGGGCAGCTAGTAACCCGCCAGCTCTTCCGAACGGCCGGCGGATTACTGCGCAAGGGGGGCGGAGCCTGTCGCCAGCGGCTGACCGCGTCACGCATGATGCGATTGCCGCATAACCACGCCCGCCGCTGCCGCCAATGGGCGTATTGCGGTCGTTTGGGCCCAGCCTTTGCCGCCGCCCATCGGCTGTGGGTGGTCGGCAGGTGGTTAATGAGTTTCAGCAGGAGGCTAGAGATGAAAAAATGAAAGCCCATGGATTAATTATGAATCATTATAGCTTGCATATAGTGTTTATAAAAGTGAATGGGAACCGCATTTAAAAAAAAATGAGATAGATGCTTACCCAAGGAGAGGGAAGGCTCTGGGTCCTATAGAGCCTTCCGGCTCCTCTCCTGGTCCCGTCGTTTCGGTGCTGGCTTGCCCGGTAGCAGTATTTGACTAAATTAGTCAAATACTGCTTTACCCGGCCGAAGGAGGATTCAGAAGTCTTCAGGGAGCCCGAGTGCTCCTGAAGAAGGGCGGCCCTGTACTGCGCCTGCGCAAGCACGCTCTCTTGCACGCTCACGCCTGTGCAGTATGGAGCCACACGTCTTCAGGAGGACACGGCTCCCGAAGACTTCCAAATACCCTTTTGGTGGGGGATTGAAACGGGGGGGAGCCAGCACAGGATAGAGAGCACCGAGAGAGGAGACGGAAGGCTCTATACAACCCAGAACCTTCCCTCTCCTTAGGTAAGTATTTGCTTCATTTTTTTTTAAATGTGGTTCCCATTCACTTTAAGCCCAGCTTATTTAGTATTTAGAGGAAAAACATACCTCTGCCAAGAAAGCACTGTAGATATCCATCAGCTCATATGATTTTTTTGTTCTACGGCGAGCTTTCTGGGTCAGCAATTATATCTTGACTTTTTTCTTTGGACAGTACGGTGGCGTAGTGAATAGCACTTTTGCCTTGAAGCGCTGGGTCCCTGGTTCAGATCTCAGCCAGGGCACTGTCTGCACAGATTTTGTATGTTCTCCCCGTGTCTGCATAGGTTTCCTCACATCCCAAAAAACATACAGATAAGTTAATTCCTGTAAATTGCCCAAAATTGCCCTTATGCTGGGAATACACAATGAGATTTTTCAGCAGATTTACTGTCCGATCGTCTTTCTGATCGATGTATTTCCCGATAATTTTTCTGATTGATTTCCATTCACTTCTATAAGAAATCAATCAGAAAAACGATTGAAAATCAGATCGGACCTGTCAGAAATTATCTATTGAACCATCTATCTGCCAAAAAATCTCATGGTGTATTCCCTGCATTAGACTATGGTAGACAAATGATTGTGATAGGCATTAGATTGTGAGCCTCTTTGATCGACAGTTAAGTGACAAGACTATATACTCTGTACAGTGATGCGTAAGATGTTGGCACTATATAAATAATAATACTCTACCATAACAGGAAAATAATGTATTATATACATAAACATGCTTTACACTTCCCATTTTATTACTCTGCATCACCTCAGTGTGTGAAAAGAAATGTAAGCCTATGAAGTAGTGAATGCAAATTAAGATCTTGGGAAAGCCATAGTAGTAGTGTACTTGTACTTCCCAAAGGTTTTTGACACTGTTGTCCTTAATAGCCTGGTGCAGAAGCTGAGGATACAGGGACTTGGAGAAAATGTGTGTATGTGGAAAGAGAACTGGTTACTCAATATGGCAGAACCTAGCTGATAGCCAAGGCACACAGGGCTCTGGCCCTTCTCACCTCTCATCCTTCGCCCTTCAGGCACTGCTCCACTCACTGAGATATGAAGCTTCATTCCTGGCACTCCTGCAGGGCCTCGAGGCAGAGACACGTGGCTGCACGCAGCATGCTGCACACTAGATTGGCGGCAGAGACACGTGGCTGCACATGGCATGCTGCACCCACACTCACCTCCATTGGCTGCAAGGGCTTCCTGACCTGGTCTCATCTGGCCGCCTCCTGGTGCTGCATGGAATATGACGTCCTGGACGTCGACGATCGGCCATACATCACTTGCGGGATGCAGGCACTAGCCAAGGCTGGCCTGCCCAGATCCCGCTCCTCCAGCACGGCAGCCCCATGCTAGGCCTCAGGCCAGTCTGCCAACGAAATAGTTTACGCATCAAATACATTGACAAATGCATAGGCAAAGGGTTAGGAAGCGGGATAGTAAAGTCAATGGGATGTAGGTTAGGTCAACGATGTAGGCTATTTCATTGGATCACCAGGGGCTAAAGTAAGCAGTGACGCACATTGCAGCAGCCACCAGACTCCTGCCAGGTAACTAGGACCAACTCCACTCACTCTAGCACGGCCCCAAGAGGACACTAGATGGGACAAAATATGCCGAGCCATCCATCCAGATTCTGGACATCACGGCAGCCTCTCCATAGCTGCTATGGAGGGAATATGATGGCTGCCTCCATCCTCGCCCCCCCCCTCCCCCACCAGCCAGAACATCAGGTACCGAGCCCGTCCAACCACAGACACACACCTATAAACAACGTCAGCTGCAGACGAGACCCACAGAAACACAAGTCAGCCAAGGCCACCGGACTCACCAGTCGGCCCGCTCCCACTGTCTTAAAGGCCCATATGCACCATTCGGCCTGCTCCTTCTAACTAATATGCACGACGCTCAACCCCCACTATGCATCACCAAATGAGAACTGAGAACCTAAAAGGCTCATATGCAATATGCCCACTATGCACCACCAAGTAAGCACTAAGGAGCCTGTCTGCAGCTGCCTGTGATCCATTTCACCCCAGCCGGGTCCCCACTTTGAGCAGAATTGCACTTCATTGACCAGCTACCATAGCGTAGGAACGACAACACCTTCTGTCTCTCTATCTGTCTCTCCTCTTTTTGGATACACTGAGGGGCATCTGTACCACTGCAAGCGGTGGAGCACTGCAGCGAAATGTGGCAGCCCCCCTCATATAGCACTCATACATGCCCCCTCTTGTCCTCCTGTCCTTCTCAACTATGTCTTACATGATGTGTATATGCCTACTTATGTATATTATTCTCTATCTAAACTGTATTTTCACTGTACTATCTGTATCTGTTTACTGTACCATCACCAACCCTGTATGTGCCCGATACTATCCGGGTACAGCTTCCGCTGTACATGGCAAAATAAAATGATCCTGATTCTGATTAAGGGGCAGCAAGCAAAGGGTGGTGGTAAATGGGTCATATTCAAAATGGGAAACTGGTAGCAGTGGGGTTCCTCAAGGGTCAGTACAAGGTCCAATACTTTTCCATTTATTTATGAATAATCTAGTAGATGGAATACAGACTAACATTGCCATCTTTGCAGGGTAGTAACATTTTACAACAGCATGGCTATATGTGCAGCCAGATGGCATATTACATTTAATGTGGATAAATGTAAGGTTATGCACCTTGGCGTGGTGATGGTAGAGCATCATATAGAGTATATGGCATACAACTAGGAACATCAGACTTGAAGAATGACTTGGGAATACTGGTTAACAACAAGTTAAACAACCATTTTCAATGCCAAGCAGCATCAGCTAAAGCAATCAAAATTCTGGGATGGATAATATGTGAAATAACATCATGAGCTGCTAGTATACTACTCCCTCTGTATAAATCAATTGTGAGGCCACATCTGGAGTCTGGGATAGAGTTTTGGACATCACAATACAGGAAGAACATTGACATACTAGTACAGGTACAAAGACATGCAACTAAATTATTCAGAGGGATGGAAGGACTTACTTACAAAGAAAGGTTGGACAAACTGGGTTTATTTAGCTTTGGAAAAAAAAAACGGCTAAGGGGTGACCCGATTAACATGTGTAAATAAATCAATTGGCATTAAAAAAATCTTGGCAGATCAGTTTTTTTTTGTCCCTAGAATTGTACATGGGACAAGAGCATATGGCAGAAAAACGGTTTTGTTATCTGTTAAAGTGGACCCAAACTAAAAATACAAGATTTCAGAAATAAAATCTAGTTTCTAACTTATAATAATAAATAGCAGCCTTTTTTCAGCTGCATGATGACAAATATAAAATATTTTACATTTATTGGAGGAACCCCTCCCTTCCTTTTAAATTGCCGGGATTTTACCGGCAAACTGGTGGAGTAGATGGTGTCCGGCAATGGGGGAATTTGCTAATGGCTGCCCCCAGTATAACCCTAGCTATAAAAAGAGAAGGGTGAAAAGCATGCACTGAAATGATCATAGGTTTGAAGGAGTGTTTATTTATCTTTGTATGTGTCAGAGTGGTGCAAATAAATATTTTTAATTAAAAACATGTTTGGTTTGGGTCCACTTTAGGGGTCCTTTACAGTAAGAGTGGTGTACAGGACCGCATGGACAGGTCCTGGTTGGAAGGTATATTCCCCCTGCGTATATTTTGTATGGTCTCATTAAATCTTTTCTGCAGTGGCGTTTCTAGGGTCCTTGGAGATCGGGGGCACCTGTGGGCACCAGGTGGGGAGGTATATGCGGCGCCCCCGGGCCAAAAATGGGCGTGGCCATGGGGTGAGTGGGCGTGACCATGGGTGGGGCCAAATGTACATGAACTTAGCAGCGGTGTAAGCTACAGATAACGGGCCTGCCCATCGAAATATTGGATGGAGCCCCCTGTCCTTTATTTAGATAATTTACAATCAGTATAGGCATAGATCAAAGATGTATACGCACATACAATTTTGATTGGTCAATCACTGACCCCCAATTTTACCACCCCCGTGCAGTAAGTGGGCCAACAGACAATGAATTTTATGAACAGAGCTAAAACTGGCTAATCAAAATTGTATGTGTGTACCAGGCTTTACAGCTAATACTGTACATACTGAAAGTAGCAGGGATCAGCATACAATATAGCTGGTTTACAATCAGTAAAGGCACAGAGTAACACCTTACACTGTACACACTGGAGGTAAATCAGCACACAGTGCAGGCACTAGAGAACAGCGTATACTGTACATACTGTAGGCAACAGAATTCAGCACACTGCAGCTAGCATGCCAAAAATATGAGGATCACGTTGTGCGGCGTGCTTATCGCGCCGCACCGAAAAATGGGTGGGCCATGGACCAGAATATAGGTGTGGTAACGGGTGGAGACAAATTTACATGAACCTAGCAATGGTGGGACATTAGATTATGACAGTGGTGGCGAACCTTTTGGAGGCCGAGTGCCCAAACTGCAACCCAAAAGTCACTTATCTATCGCAAAGTGGCAACAGCAATTTAAACTAAATACTGTACAAACGTTTTAACTCATACATGAACATTATGGAAATCCAAGTTGAAAATAAACTGTGAAGATAAACAATTTCATCCATCCTACTCCTGAAAAATGTATTCAATTTTTTTAGAACCTCCCAGTTTTATTTTCTGTTTTAAAAAGTTTAAAAAAAGTAGGTTTAATGCTATTGTCTCATATGCTAAGGATTCAGCTTTTCCCATAGTCTCGCAGTTAGCAATCATGTGACCCCCAACAAGACAAATTCAGCAATCATGAGGCCCCCAACAAGACAAATTCAGCAATCATGAGGCCTCCAACAAATCATGAGGCCCCCAACAAGACAAATTCAGCAATCTTGAGGCCCCCAACAAATCATAAGGCTCCCAACAAGACAAATTCAGCAGTCATGAGGCACATAAATAGACAGCATTTCACATAAATAGGCAGAATGCCCCCTTAATATGGTAGCCCCCCAAGTTAGGTAGTGAGTGACAGGGACCCCCAGGTTAGCTAGTGAGTGACAGGCGCCTCCAGTTAGGTAGTGAGTGACAGGGACCCCGATAGTGAGTGACAGGGAGCCCCTTTAGGTAGTGAGTGAGTGCCAGGGAGCCCCTTTAGGTAGTGAGTGAGTGCCAGGGAGCCCCTTTAGGCAGTGAGTGAGCGCCAGGGAGCCCCTTCAGGCAGTGAGTGAGTGCCAGGGAGCCCCTTCAGGCAGTGAGTGAGTGCCAGGGAGCCCCTTCAGGCAGTGAGTGAGTGCCAGGGAGCCCCTTTAGGCAGTGAGTGAGTGACAGGGAGGCCCTTTAGGTAGTGAGTGAGTGCCAGGGATCCCCTTTAGGTAGTGAGTGAGTCACAGGGAGCCCCTTTAGGAAGTGAGTGAGTGACAGGGAGCCCCATTAGGCAGTGAGTGAGTGCCATCGAGCCCCTTTAGGCAGTGAGTGAGTGCCAGGGAGCCCCTTTAGGCAGTGAGTGAGTGACAGGGAGGCCCTTTAGGTAGTGAGTGAGTGACAGGGAGGCCCTTTAGGTAGTGAGTGAGTGACAGGGAGCCCCTTTAGGTAGTGAGTGAGTGCCAGGGAGCCCCTTTAGGCAGTGAGTGAGTGCCAGGGAGCCCCTTTAGGTAGTGAGTGAGTGACAGGGAGGCCCTTTAGGCAGTGAGCGAGTGCCAGGGAGCCCCTTTAGGCAGTGAGTGAGTGACAGGGAGCCCCTTTAGGTAGTGAGTGAATGCCAGGGAGCCCCTTTAGGCAGTGAGTGAATGCCAGGGAGCCCCTTTAGGCAGTGAGTGAGTGACAGGGAGCCCCTTTAGGCAGTAAGTGAGTGACAGGGAGCCCCTTTAGGTAGTGAGTGAGTGCCAGGGAGCCCCTTTAGGAAGTGAGTGAGTGACAGGGAGACCCATTAGGGAGTTAGTGAGTGCCAGGGAGCCCCTTTAGGCAGTGAGTGAGTGCCAGGGAGCCCCTTTAGGCAGTGAGTGAGTGACAGGGAGCCCCTTTAGGTAGTGAGTGAGTGACAGGGAGCCCCTTTAGGTAGTGAGTGAGTGACAGGGAGCCCATTAGGTAGTGAGTGAGTGACAGGGAGCCACCGCCGCTCCCCCCCCCCACCCTTACCTCGCAGTCAGCAGACCTTAGGATCAGCGGCAACCCGACCAGTAGTACGAGCGGGCGCCGGACGCACCCGCTCTATATGCAGAAGTGATGTCACTTCCGCATATCAGTGCGGGCGCTGGGTCACTGGCGTTGTGACGGGGGTGCGGGGGTTGCGACCCGCACCAGGTGGGGTGACCGCAGCCGCGGGGAGCCCGACCTCTCCCTCGGCTGCCCTCCGTGCTCCCCCCTCCAGAATTCATACAGCAATGCGCAGGGGAGCCGGTGTACTAAACGACTCACCTCCCTGCATTCCCATCGCTGCTCAGTCGCCGCTGGTCTTCTCCTCTCCGTATACGCTGTTACACACACTGCTTCCGGCTAACAGGAAGCAGTGTGTGTAACAGCGTATACGGAGAGGAGAAGACCAGCGGCGACTGAGCGGCGATGGGAACGCAGGGAGGTGAGTCGTTTAGTACACCGGCTCCCCTGCGCATTGCTGTATGAATTCTGGAGGGGGGAGCACGGAGGGCAGCCCTGGGAGAGGGAGGGAGAGGTCGGGCTGCCCTCCCCGCGGCTGCGGCTCTCCCCTCCATTAGGGGGGACACCTACCTATCTAACCTATACTGGGGGCACCTACCTACCTATCCTATACTGGGGGGCACCTACCTACCTATCCTATACTGGGGGGCACCTACCTAATCTAACCTATACTGGGGGGCACCTACCTAATCTAACCTATACTGGGGGGCACCTACATATCTAACCTATACTGGGGGGCACCTACCTAATCTAACCTATACTAGGGGGCACCTACCTAATCTAACATATACTGGGGGGCACCTACCTAATCTAACCTATACTGGGGGGCACCTACCTAATCTAACCTATACTGGGGGGCACCTACCTAATCAAACCTATACTGGGGGGCACCTACCTATCTAACCTATACTGGGGGGCACCTACCTATCTAACCTATACTGGGGGCACCTACCTAATCTAACCTATACTGGGGGGCACCTACCTATCTAACCTATACTGGGGGCACCTACCTAATCTAACCTATACTGGGGGGCACCTACCTAATCTAACCTATACTGGGGGGCACCTACCTAATCTAACCTATACTTGGGGGCACCTACCTATCTAACCTATACTGGGGGGCACCTACCTATCTAACCTATACTGGGGGCACCTACCTAATCTAACCTATACTGGGGGGCACCTACCTAATCTAACCTATACTGGGGGGCACCTACCTATCTAACCTATACTGGTGGCACCTACCTAATCTAACCTATACTGGGGGGCACCTACCTAATCTAACCTATACTGGGGGGCACCTACCTAATCTAACCTATACTGGGGGGCACCTACCTAATCTAACCTATACTGGGGGGCACCTACCTAATCTAACCTATACTGGGGGGCACCTACCTAATCTAACCTATACTGGGGGCACCTACCTAATCTAACCTATACTGGGGGGCACCTACCTAATCTAACCTATACTGGGGGGCACCTACCTAATCTAACCTATACTGGGGGAACCTACCTAATCTAACCTATACTGGGGGGGCAGCTACCTATCTAACCTATACTAGGGAGGCAGCTACCTATCTAACCTATACTGGGGGGCACCTACCTAATCTAACCTATACTGGAGGGTACCTACCTAATCTAACCTATACTGGGGGGCAGCTACCTATCTAACCTATACTGGGGGGCAGCTACCTATCTAACTTATACTGGGGGCAGCTACCTATCTAATTTATAATGGGGGGCACCTACCTAATCTAACCTATACTGGGCAGCAGCTACCTATCTAACCTATACTGGGGGGCACCTACCTAATCTAACCTATACTGGGCAGCAGCTACCTATCTAACCTATACTGGGGGGCACCTACCTAATCTAACCTATACTGGGGGCAGCTACCTATCTAACCTACACTGGAGGCACATACCAATCTAACCTATACTGGGGGCAGCTACCTATGTAATCTATACTGGGGCGCCTACCTATGTAACCTGTATTGGGGGCACCTACCTACCTAGCCTATACTGGTGGCAACTATACTGGCTACCTATATCGGAGGCACCTACCTAACTAACCTATACTGGGGGCACCTACCTATCTAACCTATGCTGGGGGCAACTATTCTGGCTACCTATATTAGCCCACTGCCTTACAGTTACCCCCACCCATGTCATGTCCACACAACAATTTTTTTGCCGCTGCGTGCTTCGCTTTTTGGGGGGGGGGGGGGGTGTCGGTGAATTACCGGCACTGGGTGTCAAACACCCTAGCTACGCCACTGCGCTGGGTCCTAGCGCCCGCACGATTGGTCGCCGCCTGATCGAGGTCTGAGTGACGCGGCGGCGGCTGGAGGGAGCCGCTGACAGAGGGGGTGAGCGGCGGCCGGGCGGAGATCCGTGGCACCCCAGGACAGATTGGGGGCACGTGCCACCCCAAAATAGGGCTAGCGACACCCCTGCTTTTCTGTATCTGGAAATTAGTCCAGGTTTTTGGTTAGCAACTTGTGGTTGCTACTTTTGTAGTACTGCAGGGCTGGAGTGAGAAGGATGGAATGGGTGGGCCGCTCACTCCACCAGGATACAGACCCAGAGGCGTATCTAGGTAAAATGGCGCCCATGGCAAACACAAAAACTGCGCCCCCTCCCCCCATCAGAGCTCCCTAAATAATCACAACCTTACCCCTAGAGCTTCCGGAGTAGCGTGGCAGCGAAACTTCATACTTTGCCCCATTCTGGCAGTGGGACAAGCCCTCTTTACTTCCCAGTTCAGTGTAGCCGCGCCATGCAACCTTGGGGCTCCGGATGCAAGTCAAGGTGCAGTGTCCAGAGCCGCAACGGTGCTAGGCTACACAGCGCAGTTACACTGAAGAGGTCCTGTCCCCGCCACGAATGAGGTAAAGTATGAAATTTAGCTGCCACTCTACTCTGCAAGATATGTAGGTGGTGGGGACAAGAGCTGCACACATGCGGGTGGGGTGAGGGGAGCAGGGACAGTGCACACAAGGCACCATTTTTTATTTTCTAGCCCTTGCAGGCGGGGCGGAGGGGGTTGTCGCAGCGTATTAAAGTTACACCCTGTTAAAATATATTTATCTATATTATATACACACACGACAAGGATTGGGAAGGGGGAGTTAGGGTTTCAAGACACACTACACAACACACAAAACCTGACATCACAAGACCCTACACTCCAGAAACCAACCCACAACAGAAACTCACAAGGAGAGTACACTGCACTGCAAAAAACACCACACACACACACACATACAATCTGATATCACAAGCCTTCCTACACTCCAGAAACACAACATAAACTCAGACAAAGATTATACTACATTGTAAAACACACACACACTGTTCACACACTGCACAATCACACACACTATATACACACACATACACACTGTACACACACTGCACAATCACACACACTATATACACACACACATACATACACACACACACACTGTACACACACACACACACACACACACACATACACACAATCTGACATCACAAGCCCTCCTACACTGCAGAAACACACATACATACACACACACTGTACACACACACACACACACACAATATGACATCACAAGCCCTCCTACACTGCAGAAACACAACATAAACTCAAACAAAGATTATACTACATTGTACAACACACACCACACACTGTACACACACTGCACAATCACACACAAACACACACACACACACTGTACACACACACACACACACACACACACACACACACAATCTGACATCACAAGCCCTCTTACACTGCAGAAACACAACATAAACTCAGACAGAGTATACTACATTGTAAAACACACACTGAACACACACTCTCTCTGCCCCCCTACAAACCAGAAACCACGAGAGAGACAGTACTAAGCATCTTGACCACATAGCATTTAATTACCTTGTAATTGCACCCTTGTGAAGGCCTCTGCGTGCCTGCATTGACCCTCATACTCACACACTGTGTGTGTCGCAGCAGCTCTGCAGCCTACATCCACGCTGTTGTTACTCTCTAATCCCCTCCCACCCATACGCCCCAGCGGCTCCATGTGGCCAATCAGGAGGGGGATCATAGGAGCAGCACCAAGTCACAAACATTGCTGAGGCGAGTGACTGGGGGAGAAGGGAATATAACACTAGTGTCAGACACATGTCCTCTTCTCCTACTGTACGGACTGGGCGCTGGGCAGTCACGGGGAAATTTAAAAGTAACATCGCTAACAAAGAATATAAGCGTGGACCTAGGGGGCGTTTTTTTTCTCAATGATCATGCGCCCCCCTTCCAGGTGAGTGACAAGGGGCGCCTATAGCAGGTGCCCCATGAGCACCCCTCTAGATCCGCCTCTGGATCATGGGGCCACTCATGGTGACAGAACGCCGAGACTCGAGGTTAAAGGGAACCAGAGAGGATGAACTATACATACCTGGGGCTTCCTCCAGCCCCATACGCACGGATCGCTCCCACGCCGCCGTCCTCCGCTGCCTGGATCCGCCGCCACCGCGTCCCATCATTGCCGCAAGTCGGCAAGTCGGCCGGCGGACGCGGCCAATTCTCTGCATCACAGGGTGCTCTCCCCATACAGATACGCATGTGGCTGCTTACTGCGCAGTCGCATGCGTACATGTATGGAGGGAGCCCCTGTGATGCGGACAATTGGCCGCATCCGTCGGAAGTGACGGGCCCGGTACCGGCGGATCCAGGAAGCCGAGGACGGCGGCGTGGGAGCGATTCAGGCTTATGGGGCTGGAAGAAGCCCCAGGTATGTATAAAATCTTTGCCTTTTTTCACCCCTCGTTCCTCTCTGGTTCCCTTTAAGGTGCAAGCGTCCGGGTCTCGGCAGGCTACTGACGTCACTGGAGCACAGCCTGGGGCTGAGCTCCCATTGGATAGGCGGCAGACGCGCTCTCAGTACGCACTCTACCGCTGTAAACAGTAACAACGTGTGTGTGTGTGTGTGTGTGTGTGTGTTGCATGTCAGATGATCAGCTGACACACTAAGCTTCTATTGGTTGTTTTCAATTCTGTTTGTTTCTGATTGGTTAGTCCTTGTATTTAAGCATGGTGAGCGCCCCCAGACATCGCCCGTGATAGCATTAGCTTTTGGCTTGTTGCTGGGTATGCGCTCACAAACCATTTGACTCCTGTTGCTGATTCTGCCTTGTATCTTGACCACGCTTATGCTAGATTGATTCCCTGGTGCCGACTCTGCCTGTATCCTGACCACGCTCTATTGGATTACACGTTGCCGACTCTGCTTGTATCCTGACCACGCTCTATTGGATTACCTGTTGCCGACTCTGCTATTGTATCTGGACTTGCAAGAACGCGGCCTGGACTGACATCTGGCTAGTACTGACTACGTTATCTCTTAAGTGCCTGAACTGCATAACCATTCCTCCCGCTTGCAGTCATCTGACTCCCATCTGGGTTGCCTCATCCTCCAGGCCTCAGGTGACTATTATACTTGTGATACTGTGCCTTGTATGATTGTTATTGGTTCTGTTTGGTGGATACTATCTGTCAGTCTGTATGCTACATCTACCTGCAGGGTTATTGTATTTCTGTGCTAGGTAGGAGTTTGTGCAGGTGTTACGGGCTGAGCTATAGGTCAGTCATATGGGCATATAGCCTGACCTATAGTCATTGACCAGACAAGCCAGACAGAATGCCTTTTTCCAACCAAACGGGCTATGTGTCTAATATGTAAACGTGGTTAAATTACAGATTGCTGGTATAAATTACAGATTACTCGGGAGGGGGGGAAGGGGTATGGGGGCTCTGTAAGAGAGGGGCAGTAAAACCTTTCCATCTCCCCCAATGTCCTGTCAGTGTCACAGACAAGGGATTCATCAGCTCCTGGGGGAACTTATGGTGGAATATGGAGATCCACTTAAAGAGACTCTGAAGTCTCGTTTTTTCCCTTCATTTGTTTAACATTCCTCTTCAGCTTTAATGCCAGAGTGAAATCGCTGCATCCCTGTGGCAGAGGAGTGATTTATTACTTAGAAAACGACCTGCAAAGTTCTATGACTTTGCAGGTCGCAGATCATGCTGCCCTGACACGCAGGGCTTCTCTTCCTGGAGAGGCTGAGCTTTGAGCTGTAGCTCAGCCTCTCCACAATCTCTGCAGATCTCTGCCTCCTCCCCGCCCCTCTCAGTGAAAGAAGACTGAGAGGGGTGGGGAGAGGCGGCGATCCACAGAGATTGACTGCGGAGGAGGCAGAGCTACAGCCTAAAGCTCTGCCTCATTGAGGAAGTGAAGCCCTGCGAGTCGCTGGGGCTTTGCAGGGCTTATCTAGCTTCACTCTTCTGCCGCAGGGATGCGGCGATTTCACTATGGCATTAAAGCTGAAGAGAAATGTTAAACAAAAGAAGGGAAAAAAAGAGACTTCAGAGTCTCTTTAAAGGACATAAGGGACAACTGAAGTGAGAGAGATATGGAGGCTGCCATATTAATTTCCTTTTAAACAATGCAGATTGCCTGGCTGTTCTGCTGATCCTCTTCCTCTAATAGTTTTAGCCATAGACTGTGAACAAGCATGCAGAAGATCAGATGTTTCTGACAGGATTGTCAGATCTGAAAAGATTAGCTGCATGCTTGTTTCTGGTGTGATTCAGGCTCTACAGCGACCAACATGATCAGCAGGGCTGCCAGGGAACTGGTATTGTTTCAAAGGAAATAAATATGGCAGCCTCCATATTACTCTCACTTCAGGTGAACTTCAAGATGTTTACTTCCTTACCATGTAAATAGGTATGTGCAGGGATTCCCTACCTATTTAGAATAAATGGTTAAAAAAATAAACTTAATTAGGGAAGAAATATTCATTTATGGTCTTATTTTTTTTATTTTTTTATTTTTTGTGGTCTGCTTTGTTTTCTTGTTGCGACATTGTCTTCTTTTGTATACTTCTTTCACCTTGTTTTCTTTTGTCTTCTCTATTCTTTAACCACTTCCCCTCCCCCGGGACAAGTAAATATGTACCTGCAAATTACCATATCTTCTTGCAGGGGCGTAGCTACTACGTCCCTCCCCGCTGTGCACTCTCACTTGCCCCACTTTCCAAATAAAATATTGGCGCCATAAATTGTACTAGGGAAAAATTGTAAATGTTGCAATAACCAGGACAGATGGGCACATAAAATGTGTGGATTTTAATTACGTTAGCTTGTATTATTTTACAACTATAATGGCCGAAAACTAAGAAATAATGATTTTTTTCAATTTTTTCTTCTTTTTGGGGGGTACCCTGGGGGGTACTCACCTCGGGAGGGGGAAGCCTCAGGGTCCCAATGAGGCTTCCCACGCCATCCTCCGTCCCTCGGGAGTCTCGCTGCAGCCCTCCGAACAGCAGCGATGTAAATATTTACCTTCCCGGCTCCTGCGCAGGCGCTGTGAGGGCTCTTGGCTCCAAAATAGGCGGAAATACCCGATCGCCGTCGGGTCTACTCTAATGCACAGGCGCAAGTCTCTGGCGCCTGCGCAGTAGAGCGGACCCGACTAAGATCGGATATTTCCGTCTACTTCGGAGCGGAAAGCCGCAACAGCCCCCCCTGCTGGAGCCTGGAAAGGTAAATATTGAACATGCTGTTGGATCTGTCGGGCCGCTGTTCGGAGGGCTGCAGCGAGACCCCCGTGGGACAGAGGATGGCGTGGGAAACCTCATTGGGACCCTGAGGCTTCCTCATCCTGAGGTGAGTACCCCCCAGGGGAACTTTTTGATTTTACAGTGTCTCTTTAAAATGAAGGTAGAATAAAATAATTTTTAGCAAAAAGTACCCCCCAAAGAAAGCCTAATTGGTGGCAAAAAACAAAACAAAATAAAGATTGTTTCATTGTGATAAGTAGTAATAAAGTTATAGGTCAATGAATGGACGGAGCACTGACAGGTGAAAATTGCTCTGTTTTTTTAAGGGGAAAAACCCTTGGGGGAAGTGGTTAATGTTGACTGAAATGTCTCTAAACCAACAAAATAGCTGTGCTCATAGTCGGCCTTTAACCTGAGCGACCTGAGCGGGGGCACCTAGAGCTGGCTATCTAACGGAGGGAGGGCACCTACTCCTGGCTACCTATACTGAGGGAACCAACACCTGGCTACTTATACTGCAGGCACTGATGCCTGGCTACCTATGGGGAAGACCTACACCTGACTTCCTATACTGTCGGCACCTATGCTTGGATACCTATATTGAGGGCACCTGCACATGATATCCTATACTGGGGGCACCTATACCTGACTACCTACCTATACGGAGTTTGAGGCTGTTTCTTTGGGGGGGGGGGGCATGCGGCTATAACACGAGGTGAAAATTGTCGGAGCTCTGCTATCATTCAATATGGGGGGGGGGGCCTAACTGTCCCACTGATTGTTTTTGTTAATATTCCTGAAAGTTTCTATCCTTCATTTTTAAGTGTATTCAGAATAATGCACTCTTTCCATCCATTTTGTGGTTATTAGTCATTTTCTATTATTAGGGTTGCCAGGTCGGCTGATGGAGAAAACCGGACAGGGGGTGGAGTTAGGGGCGGAGTCAGAAGCGCACTTTTATGTAGAGTGGGGCTAAGCAATGGGCTTTTTAAAAAATGTTTTTTACAGTATTTATATCGCACTGACATCTTCTGCAGCACATTACAGAGTACATAGCCATGTCACTAACTGTCCTCACCAGTACATGCACATAAGAGACCACTTTTCACCAGTAAATGCACATAATAAGAGACCGCTTTTCACCAGTAAATGCACAAGCATTACACGTAGCAACGTCGGGAAGCGCCGGCTCGGGGGCGGTACTTAAGCTGGCGTAACTTACGCCGCGTAAGCTGGCTGGCTGTGCCTTTGACTGACAGCCAGGCAGCGAATCAGCGGTCGCGCAGCGCTGGCGGACGGGTGGCAGGCCTGTTACCCAAAACGGGCTACACTGACTTCATAATCAAACTGTATTTCAATTGCTGTAATCGTGTTGAGAGACAGCAGTAACATAAGGTTTGACAAGCATGATGTGTGACAGCGTGCTGCTTCTATACAACACCCCCCGAGCTTTGTGTCCCCATCTCTCACTATCTTCCTACCTGGGTTAGTGCTGGCCCCTGTAGCAGATCCGAAGTTGAACGCCATACTGCTGGTGACGAGTCCTGCACAGTTTTGCCGAATTACAAACTGCAGGAAAACCCCGCTCCCACCATCAGGAGACAGCCTCACTACAGACACTGCGCATGCGCACACAAGTTAGCGCGGCATGTCGTACATCACCATGTCGCAACTTCGGAGCCGTACAGGCCGCCATGTTGGAGGCGGATCTCAGTATTGTGATGTGATGACAAACAGGGGCGGTGCCATATCCACAGTAGTGCTTCCCGAATCCCTATTGCTAATCGGGCAGAATGATCTCTGTGACTCCGAAACGGCTGATGAACGGATGTTTCGGAGTTACTGGCGGCAAGTGGCAAAAGGCATAAAACCGGACATCTTAATTGTCCGGTTTAACATGCCTTTTTGGACAGGACACAGCGGCCAAAAACCAGACTGTCCGGTCTAAAACCGGACACCTGGCAACCCTATACATATGTGATGTGTCACGGAGATCTGAGCATTTGGTGTGATGTGTCACGACTTCAAAAAGGTTGGGAACCACTGTCCTAGGAGGTAACTCAGGAGAAAAGGTGAATTGCATATGGGCCTGTGTGTGTGTGTACGTGCGAACAGGATGAAGGAGGGGGGGCACCAAAATCAGGTTTCGCTCAGGGTGCTGTGAAACCTAGGGTCGGCCCTGCAGCTCATCCTACTCAGACCATATAGGGCAAAGGGAGCTACAGGATCGCAGCAAATTCAAATGCAAAGGAGTATTAACCCTTGAGCTCAAAGCTTAAAGTGTACCTGAGATCACCAAAATAGGTGTATTTATACTTACCTGGTGCTTCCTCCAGCCCCATGAGGTGTGTGGGCTCCCTCACCGTCCTCTTTGGCCGCTCTGTTATCTTCTAATTCCCAGCGGTAATGTGGCCAGTCACAGCCAGTGGTGCGCTTCTGTGTATGTGCAGTCCAGCCAGATTACCAGCGGCGATAAGAAGATACCGGAGAGGACGGCGAGGGAGCCCACGAACCTCATGGGGCTGGGGGAATCTTAGGTTTCCTTTAAAGCAGAGTTGAACTCAGAACTTCCTCTCTACTCTAAAAGATACACAACAGCATAATAACATTTGAACAAAAACATTTCTTTGTTACACCTGATACAAATCCTAAAATAAATCTGCACAGTTTCTACTTCCTGATTCATGGAAGCAGACATATTGTTAACCTCTTATGCTTTCAAATGGCCTTATCTGCCATCTCTGCCATAGGCAGTTATGTAACATGGGGAGAGCAGACTACAATTTGTGATTAGAGACAAATGAGGGGGAATTAGACAGGCTAAACTCTCTGAATAAATACAGGGTGCATTTCTCTATGTATTTCTTTGGTCCTGTGCAAAAGTTTAAGTCCAGTTTAATGCGGACCTAAACTCAGAACTTCCTCTATGCTCTAAAAGTTAAGCAACAACATACTAACCTGTAAAGAAAAACATTTCTTTGCTACAGCTGATACAAATCCTGCAATAAATCTGCAGGGTATCTACTTCCTGCTTTCATGAAAGCAGACATATTGTTAACATCCTGTGTTTACACCTTAGTCTTCCCCCACCCCTCTGTATCGGTAACCAGTGAGCTCCCCTACCCCCGTATAGATAGTCAGGGAGCCCCCCCTTCCCCCTCACAGTACAGGTTGTCAGTGAGGCCCCTCCCCCATATAGGTAGCCAGGAAGCCTCCATTCCTCTCCTCCAACAGCATAGGTAGCCCCTTCCCAGTCTTGTCACCCCCTTCCCCCCCCCCCCTTCCTCCTTGCTGTCACCCGGAGTGAATCGCTCCCCCGCCATCCTATTAGAACGCCACTGTCACCAGAAACTTAAAATAATTTTCATAGTACTTTTTCACCTTCTTTTTGTTCTTTTTGGTACTATTTGTATTGCATAGTGCTGAAAAGTTATTTTAAAAAGAAGTTAAAAAAATATGTCTTAGCAGAAAACTTGGGAGAAAAAGTTAATTGTACAGTGGTTTGCAAAAGTATTCGGCCCCTTTTAAGTTTTCCACATTTTGTCATATTACTGCCACAAACATGAATCAATTTTATTGGAATTCCACGTGAAAGACCAATACAAAGTGGTGTACACATGAGAAGTGGAACAAATATCATACATCATTCCAAACATTTAAAAAAAAAATAACTGCAAAGTGGGGTGTGCGTAATTATTCAGCCCCCTGAGTCAATACTCTGTAGAACCAGCTTTTGCTGCAATTACAGCTGCCAGTCTTTTAGGGTATGTCTCTACCAGCTTTGCACATCTAGAGACTGAAATCCTTGCCCATTCTTCTCTGCAAAACAGCTCCAGCTCAGTCAGATTAGATGGACAGTGTTTGTGCACAGCAGTTTTCAGATCTTGCCAAAGATTCTCGATTGGATTTAGATCTGGACTTTGACTGGGCCATTCTAACACATGGATATGTTTTGTTTTAAACCATTCCATTGTTGTCCGGGCTTTATGTTTAGGGTCGTTGTCCTGCTGGAAGGTGAACCTCCGCCCCAGTCTCAAGTCTTTTGCAGACTCCAAGAGGTATTCTTCCAAGATTGCCCTGTATTTGGCTCCATCCATTTTCCCATCAACTCTGACCAGCTTCCCTGTCCCTGCTGAAGAGAAGCACCCCTAGAGCATGATGCTGCCACCACCATATTTGACAGTGGAGATGGTGTGTTCAGAGTGATGTACAGTGTTAGTTTTCCGCCACACATAGCAGGGGCATAACAATAGACCCTGCAAGGGATGCCTCCGCAGGGGGGCCCAGAAGCCTCAGGGGGGCCCGTGGGGGAAAAAGTTTGAGAGACTGACATGCAACAAAGGGCATGGAGAGAAAACGTATTCTACTCTCATACCATTGATATGTTGACTGCATGTGTCTACCACACAGGTAAGAAATCATACACACTTTGGAATTTGTACCCTGTCCCTGCTCCCTAGGGTTCGTAAAAAACATCTGTCTCATACTGCAGCAGTTCTCATGACTTAATGTACAACATTACAAACAAAGGAGTCACAGTTGGAAAAAAAAGTTGTAGACTGTCCCTCAGAGTAGTGTTGGGCGAACAGTGTTCGCCACTGTTCGGGTTCTGCAGAACATCACCCTGTTCGGGTGATGTTCGAGTTCGACCGAACACCTGATGGTGTTCGGCCAAACCGTTCGGCCATATGGCCGAACTAAGAGCGCATGGCCGAACGTTCGGCTAGCGCTGTGATTGGCCGAACGGGTCACGTGGTTCGGACCCGAACGCGCTCTGATTGGCCGAACGGGTCACGTGGTTCGGGTAAATAAATACCCGATCCACGTCATTTCTCCGCCATTTGTCTGTGGGTTTAGCTTTGGGTAGGCAGGCAGGGTAGTTCTCTCTCCAGCCAGGCTAGCCAGGGTCCCCCCAGTCATTGTGTCGCTGCTGGGAACAGTAGTACACCGCTCACCCACACTATATAGCATTGTGTTTACTGCCACTCTGTGTACACCGCTCACCCACCACTGTATAGCATTGTGTTTACTGCCACTCTGTGTCTCTGCTGGGAACAGTAGTACACCGCTCACCCACCACTGTATAGCATTGTGCTCTGTGTCGCTGCTGGGAACAGTAGTACACCGCTCACCCACCACTGTATAGCATTGTGCTCTGTGTCGCTGCTGGGAATAGTAGTACACCGCTCACCCACCACTGTACAATCAATTTTCTCAAAAACTATAAGCTCTTTTTCAAATATTTTTTTTCCTCTTGTACCCACTCCCAAGGTGCACATACCCTGCAAATTTGGGGTATGTAGCATGTAAGGAAGCTTTACAAAGCACGAAAGTTCGGGTCCCCATTGACTTCCATTATGTTCGGAGTTCGGCGCGAACACCCGAACATCGCGGCCATGTTCGGCGAACGTTCGCGAACCCGAACATCCAGGTGTTCGCCCAACACTACCTCAGAGGAGATTCCTAGATTCTTAACACACACACACACACACACACACACACACACACACACACACACACACACACACACACACACACACACACACACACACACACACACACACACACACACACACACCGCTTGAACAGTGCTCCGTGGGATGTTTAAGGCTTTGGAAATCTTCTTGTAGCCTAAGCCTGCTTTAAATTTCTCAATAACTTTATCCCTGACCTGTCTGGTGTGTTCTTTGGACTTCATGGTGTTGTTGCTCCCAATATTCTCTTAAGGCCCATACACACGGGCTACAACCAGGCGATTTGCACGGCCAATCGCCGGCAAAAGCTGTCGCCGCAACATTGACGCAACTGTCGCTAGTCCGCCGTGTGTATGTGGACTAGCGACAGCAACTCCATACACAATGTATGGAGCTTTCAGCAGGGGGGCGGCGGGGGGGGGGGAGGAACCTTCGGCGACAGCTTCCGCCGAATCTTTGTCCCTCTTGCGCCGTGTGTAAGGCTGTTGCACAGAGGGACCTGGTGGCAAGCTGTCGCTGCTTTTTATTTTTATTTTTTATTTTTTTTTATATGGCTTGAGCCACCGCTGTGGCTCATGTGTATGAGCCTTTAGACAACCTCTGAGGCCGTCACAGAGCAGCTGTATTTGTACTGACATTAGATTACACACAGGTGCACTCTATTTAGTCATTAGCACTCATCAGGCAATGTCTATGGGCAACTGACTGCACTCAGACCAAAGTGGGCTGAATAATTACGCACACCCCACTTTGCAGTTATTTATTTGTAAAAAATGTTTGGAATCCTCTGATTTTCGTTCCACTTCTCACGTGTACACCACTTTGTATTGGTCTTTAACATGGAATTCCAATAAAATTGATTCATGTTTCTGGCAGTATGACAAAATGTGGAAAACTTCAAGGGGGCCGAATACTTTTGCAAACCACTGAATGTATGTATGTATGTATGTATGTATGTATGTATGTATATATCTATATATATATATATCTATATCTATCTCTATCTATCTCTATTCTGGACTTCATGGTGTTGTTGCTCCCAAGATTCTCTTAGACAACCTCTGAGGCCGTCACAGAGCAGCTGTATTTGTACTGACATTAGATTACACACAGGTGCACTCTATTTAGTCATTAGCACTCATCAGGCAATGTCTATGAGCATCTGACTGCACTCAGACCAAAGGGGGCTGAATAATTTCGCACAACCCACTTTGCAGTTATTTATTTGTAAAAAATGTTTGGAATCATGTATGATTTTCGTTCCACTTCTCACGTGTACCCCACTTTGTATTGGTCTATCACGTGGAATTCCAATAAAATTGATTCATGTTTGTGGCAGTAATATGACAAAATGTGGAAAACTTCAGGGGGGCTGAATACTTTTGCAAACTACTGTAGTTTAACGAGAACCTGAACTGAAAATTAAACATACAGTCAAAAATAAACATACACATGTCATACTTACCTACTGTGTAGTCTACTCATCAATCTCTTTCTCCTCACCTGCATCCTGTTTGTCCACTGTGATCGATGGAATTCTCTGTCCTCCATTTTCCATTTTGAAAATGGTCAATACCCCATAACAGCTTCCTGGCAGACTGTTAAACTGTAATATCGCCCACTTGAGCCATAGGTAAACTTGGACACTACCTTGCACATTCAGTTGGAACTGGCAGCAGCTGATCTATAACTGACAGCAACTGGTATTATATTTCAGTTCTGAAAAAATATTGTCAGAACTGGATCGGATCACTGTAATGCTGGGGATACACGGTACGTTTCTGTACCGTGTATCGACCAGCTGATCTGGCCAGCTGATAATATTCAGCTGGCCCGATCATGCCGCTCAACTGCCGCCCGCTCGATCCCCGCCGGCGGACAATGGCAAGGAATCGAGCAGCTGATTAGGAAGCGCCGGCGTGGACGAGTGGCAATCGATCCGCGTGCACACGGGGACGCGGCGGGGGTCGATCCGGCGGCTAATCGGCCGCCGGATCGACCCATGTATGCCCAGCATAAGAAGAAAATGGTCAGCATCTGAAAGGAACTGACGGTGAGGTAAGTATATAATATTCATTTGCAGCTACATCATTAGTTTATTTTAAATAATTTTACTCAGTTCAGGTTCCCTTTAAGGATGTTGAAGGAAACTGGAGTACCTCCAGAAAACCCAAATAGGCACAATGTGAACATACAACCTCCATGCAAATGGTATTCTGGCTGAGATTCAAACTGGAGTCACTGGCAATGTAAGGCAAGAGTGCTAACCACTTTATTATTATTATTGATTTATATTAAGTCAACACATTTAATGCCACTATACAAACAGATGTTATGTTCTAAGTATACATAAATGAGGCAGTCTACAAATACAGTAATACCTAGATACAACAGAAGAATGGGTCTTGCTCATATGAGCTTACAGCCACCATGAAGAGGTAAAACACTTGAGCTGCTCTCACCACATGAGAGCTCAGTAAGAAAAAGGCCTGGAAGCGTAGTGCAGCGAAGTCTGCAGGGCCTGCACATGACAGGGTGGCCTGCGTGGGAAGAAAAGGGTTAAGGAAAAAGGGGGGGTGGTTTTAGAAGTAGAAGGTTTTGAATAGAGGCGGGGTTTTAGCAGTCAGGCGTTAGCAAAGAAGCTGTGAGGACTCACCCTTTGCTGGCTGCAGCATGGCTGACATTGAGGCCTTGGTTGCTCGGATTCAAGCGGAAGCGGCATCCAGGGGGCCGGAGTGGGTCTCGTCCCAGATCGCCGCCATGTCAGCCGGACCTAGCGGGCAGCAGGAGGAGCTCGGCCGGAGGACGTCGAGACCACCCGATCGGCTCAGCCCGGGTTCGACCGGAGGGTCGCGGAGGAGGAGTGGCAGCACCGAGCAGGATCCCCAGGCGCCCCCTGCAGAGAAACATCCATCCGCAGGGGGAGCAGCCAAGGGGAATCCCAAGAGCCAGCGAGGATCGAGCAGCAACAGGCAGGGCAGACGGAGAAGGCGGGGACAGCGGCCGCTACGCAGCAGGCCTCCCCAGCTGCCAAGAAGAGGAAGGGTGGCAGCAGTTCAGGCCGCACGGGCACCGCCTCCTCGCAGAGCGCGGCGGTGGCCCACAGCTCAGCACGGATAGACGCTCCGGCCACCAGAAGTAAAAGGAATGATGCGGGGGCGGGGAACAGCTCTGGAAACGATCAGGGGCACAGCGGTGCGCCCCCCATCAGCCAGGGAGCACAGGTGGACGGCCAACAAGGAGGCGCTGTGGGAGGTCGCAGTGATATGGCATCAGCGAGTGGGGGAGATCCAGGAGCCGCATCAGGATCCGGACCAGCGGTCGGGCAGGTTGGCCTTCCTGTGCCACCAGGTAAGGCCAATGTCAGCAATTATATGGCAAATCTGTCTGGTGTTTTGGGGGGAGGTTCACAGGCAGGGATGACGCAGGGCACTGGGGGCTTGGCAACAAGCGCGCAGGCCGCAATTCTTCCTGCTTTAGAAACCTTCATGGCAGGTATGAGATGTCTGTTGGGGGGGGCCCCCAGCGGCTATGGGTTCACCTGCCGGGGTTTGGGTGGGTCCAATGCAGGCCCCCGGCATGGTTAAGGGGGGAAGACAGCACGAGTTTCAGCCAGCCAGTCATAGTGGGGCTAGTGTTGGTGTGGCTTCGCAGCAGACGGGTACAGTCGCTTCGCCCGGAGTGTCGGTTATTGCAGTAGCACAGCAGGCGCACACCGGGGTAGCAATACCAGTGGTGGAGGCGGGATGCTCTGAGGTTGCGGTTCAGACCATTGAGGTTGAGGAGGAGGTTGAAAAGACAGGGGAGTCAGAGGTGATACGGTTGGCGGATGCAGCGAAAGCCGAGATGTATGTTTGCCTCAGAGGTCCGCTTGGAGTCCACTTAAAGGCTGAGGTTCGAGAAAAAAATTGGAAGGGTGAGTTTGTAGAGATATTTTCACTTTTGCACTTGGCTAAGTTTAATTTGGACAAAGTAAAATCTACTGAATCGAAAAAAGAGGAGGAGGAACGGCGCAGGTATCGTTTGATTCCGCGCACGTTTCAGAATTGGCTACAGGCGTTTGAAATATTGGCATGCGTGATAGGGGAGAAGAACCCGGAGTGTTGTTCTGCCCTCTTTTGCTACCAGAACACGATAGGTGAGGCTTACAGGAGGTATGGGGGGGACGCTTGGCTTAGGTATGATGAGGCGTTTCGGCAGAGAAAGGCGGTTCACCCGTCTGTGGGATGGAACCACAAGGACATAGAATTGTGGATGAGTTTGATGATTCCATCCACTGGCCAGCAGTCCTTTCGTAGCCAGGAAGGTGCAGGATCCTCGGGGGAAATCAGGCAGTAAACCGAAAGGTTTGTGCTGGCAGTTCAATGATGCCACATGCAAGTTTGGTTCCTCGTGCCGTTTCAAGCACGAGTGTTCCGGATGTGGTGGGTCACACCTGGTGTCCAGGTGTTACAAGCAAAAGCGGGGAAGGGCGTCTGAGGCTGGAAACAAGAGGGAGGATGCCGGTGAGAGTTCTAAGGATGGAACCGTTTCTATGTAAGTATCCGCGTACGAAGGATGCAAATTTTCTGCGGCTGGGTTTCACGGACGGCTTCGTTATTCCCAGCCAATGTGCATCAAGAGGCGAGGGGTCTCATCGGAATCTGAAATCAGCATGCGCGCTGCCTGAGGTGGTGTCAGTTAAATTGAGTAAAGAGATTGAGGCCGGCCGGGTGGCCGGTCCGTTTGAAAGTTGTCCGCTGGCTGATTTAATTGTTTCACCATTGGGGGTGGTCCCAAAAAAGGAACCTGGTTCGTTCCGCCTTATTCATCACCTGTCCTTTCCTAAGGGGTTGTCTGATAACGACGGCTTGTCGGAGCAAGACACATCCGTGGCGTACACATCATTTGACGTAGCGCTCAAATGGGTGAGGAGGTTGGGCCGGGGTTCCCTTTTAGCAAAAACTGATATTGAGTCGGCTTTTAGATTGTTGCCGGTCCATCCGTCTAGTTTTAGGCTTTTAGGGATTGTTTGGGAAGGAAAGTATTTTGTGGACCTATGCCTCCCCATGGGTTGTTCTGTTTCTTGTTCCTTTTTCGAGAAGTTTAGCTGTTTTGTGGAGTGGGTGGTAAAGGAACTTTCGGGAGTCCGCTTGGTTATACACTACTTGGACGATTTTCTGTTCATGGGTGCAGCTGGTTCGGCGGATTGCTCTTCCGCATTAGACACCATGTACCGAGTTTGTAGGGATTTTGGTATTCCCTTCGCGCTCGCCAAAACGGAAGGTCCTACCACGTCGTTGAAATTTTTGGGTATTTTGATTGATACGGTTACCATGGAGTGTAGCCTGCCACTGGATAAGGTCAGCGACCTTCAGCTTACCATCCGGGCAGTAGTGACGAGAAGGAAGGTTACTTTGCGGGACCTCCAGTCCCTGCTCGGAAAATTGAGCTTTGCGTGCAGGATCATGCCGATGGGGCGTATTTTTTGCAGAAGGTTGTCGGGCGCGACAGCGGGCATTACGTCACCTTATCATCGCATTCGGCTGACTACGGACATGAGGGAGGACTTTAAAGGGACACTTAAGTCAAACAAAAAAAATTAGTTTTACTCACCTGGGGCTTCCAATAGCCCGCTGCAGCTGTCCGGTGCCCTCGCCATCTCCCTCCGATCCTCCTGGCCTCGCCGGCAGCCACTTCCTGTTTCGGTGACAGGAGCTGTCAGGCTGGGGACGCGAGTGATTCTTCACGTTCCTGGCCACAATAGCGCCATCTATGCTGCTATAGCATATATCATATACCATATAGCAGCATAGAGGGTGCTAATGTGTCTGGGAACGCGAAGAATCACTCGCATCCCCAGCCTGTCAGCTCCTGTCACCGAAACAGGAAGTGGCTGCTGGCGGGGCCAGGAGGATCGGAGGGAGACGGCGAGGGCACCGGACAGCTGCAGGGGGCTATTGGAAGCCCTAGGTGAGTAAAACTCATTTTTTTTGTTTGACTTAAGTGTCCCTTTAAGGTTTGGCTTACCTTTTTGCAGGAGTTTAATGGCAGAGCCTTTTGGATGGAAGAGGAGGTAAGTAATTTTGAGATTGAGTTATTTACGGATGCTTCAGGTGCTCATGGCTTTGGGGTCTTCATGGCAGGCGAGTGGTGTGCGGCGCCATGGGATCCTTCATGGGTAGAGGCTGGCCTTACGGTAAACTTGGCGTTGCTGGAGCTGTTTCCAATTGTTGTAGCGATTCAATTATGGGGGCGGCGCTTGGCTAACAAACGCATACATTTCAACTGTGACAATCTGGGTGTGGTATTGGCCGTGAACAAATTTTCGGCTTCCTCACCGCCAGTGATTCGCGTGATGCGGCAGTTGGTGCTTCTGTGTTTGCGTTTTAATATTTGTATTTTTGCGGTACATCTGCCAGGGGTTGACAACGTCATTGCTGATGCCCTCTCTCGCTTCCAGTGGGACAGGTTCCGGGAGGCTGCTCCTACAGCGGAAGAGAGTGGGGTTCCCTGTCCAGAAGTGATGTGGAAAATTCCTTTCAAATGATTTCGCTCATGATGCAGAGATCTTTATCGGAGTCGACATGGGCAGCGTACACGCCAGTATGGAAGGCGTGGGACGTTTTGGCGGCTCAGGTTGGCGATTGTTCATCAGATGAGGACCGCTTGTGCTTGCTCCTATATTTTGTTGGTAGGAATTTTGCGGAGGGCACATCAGCAGCGGCCATGGCTAAGAAATTGGTGGCATTGGCCTTTTTGTTTAAATACAGGAACCAAAGGGACGTGACAAAAGACTTTAGTGTGGTTCAGGCAATGAAGGGTTTTAGGGAGGGGTCCGTAACTAGGGATTCTAGGCGCCCGGTTTCTTTTGATATATTAGGCAAGGTGGTGGCGGCGCTTCAGGATGTGTGCTATGGGCATGGGGAGGTGGTGCTGTTTACCACAGCTTTTGTGCTAGCATTCTTTGGTGCATTCCGGGTGGGAGAACTTGTTAGTAGATCAAAAACTCAGATGGGGGGCATCCTCGCGGAAGATGTTACGGTCCAGGAGGATTCGGTTTCCATAATTTTGCGGAAGTCAAAGACGGATCGTTGTGGGAAGGGTAAGGTTATTACTCTGTTCCACATAGGGGGTTTACTCTGCCCCAGGGTTAATGTGTTACGGTTTTTGCCTACCAGGCCGGACTCTACACCGGTTTTCCTAGCGCATTCGGATGGCTTGCCGCTTACTCGTTTTCAGTTTATAGCGGTTTTTCGAAAATGCCTTTCTGTGGCGGGTTTCCCTCCCAGCGAATTTGCCCCCCATGCTTTTCGAATTGGTGCAGCGACGGAGGCGTCGCAGTGGGGCCTCAGTGGAGAGGTAGTTAAAAGAATAGGTCGATGGGACTCCATGAGGTACAAGTCTTATGTTAGGTTGCATTTGTTGTGAAGTGTTATATGTTTGGGGGACGGGATCTAGTTTCGTTGCTCCCCCTTGTTTTCTTTGTGTTTATTGTTTTGCAGGTACGCCAGCCCTCGTGTGGATATTCGGACATTCATATGTCTCTAGAGGGGCGAGGAGAGCTGCGGTTCGCCTGGAGGGGCGGCAACTTGGATTTCCAAGACAGGAGGTCCGGATCAGGTGGCTGGGTTTCCCGGGCATGTTATGGGCTCGGGTTTTGCCTGAAATCCGGAAATATTTGGATTGGGATAGGGCTCCAGATGTGCTTGTCTTGCACGTCGGAGGCAATGATGTGGCGACCAAATCGACCCGATGTATTATCCGTGACATCAAATTTGATTTTTTCAGATTAAAACAGGAATTGCCGTCCACGGTTATTGTGTGGTCGGATGTAATTGCCAGGTCTTCTTGGAGAGGGGCAAGATCAGTGCAGAGAGTCAACAAGGCCAGGGTCAAATTAAATAAGGAAGTGGCCAAGTTTGTGACCCATAATGGGGGGGTGGCCATTAGGCATGTCGAGTTGGAAAGTGATCTCCATTTGCTGCTGAGCAGGGATGGGGTTCATTTCAACGAAATAGGAACTGATTTGTGGGCCTTAGGGATCGAGGAAGGTATTCAGAGGGCGCTTAGGGTGTGGGCCTCTCTGGCGTGAGGGGTCACGCCGGTTCGTGGTGGAGGGGTAAGGGTGCCGAAAGTTCGTGGTTTTGGGGGATTTGCCTCAGGTGCAAACCTCCAGGTTTTGTTTATCAGGAAGTGTTCGGTGGGCAAGTAGCTGTCCCTGAGCCAGTGGCCGCGGCGGGGGCCGGTTACAGGCTGCTTGCCAGTTATCCTGGAGTTCCAACGAGATGGTGTGAATATCGGACCCCTTACCTCAGCTCTCTGAAGTTACGTGGTTATTTTATTATTATTGTTAAATAAACGGGCTGCTCTGGCCTATTAAATCCAGCTAAGTTGTCTTTGAGTTATTTGGGTTTATATGGGGATGGGATAAGGTCTGGGAAGGCTAGGTCATTCTACTATCAAGAAAAAGGCCTGGAAGCGTAGTGCAGCGAAGTCTGCAGGGCCTGCACATGATAGGGTGGCCTGCGTGGGAAGAAAAGGGTTAAGGAAAAAGGGGGTGGTTTTTATGAGGAAGTAGAAGGTTTTGAATAGAGGCAGGGGGCGGGGTTTTAGCAGTCAGGTGTTAGCAGAGAAGCTCCCTCCCTCCCTCCCTTGGGATTGTGTTATGCATGTGTTTATTTTACAGGTTGATAATTTCGTCACTGCAGCCGGAGGGGTAAGGGCTCCGAAAGTTCGTGGTTTTGGGGGATTTGCCTCAGGTGCAAACCTCCAGGTTTTGTTTATCAGCAAGTGGAAGTGTTCGGTGGGCAAGCAGCTGTCCCTGAGCCAGTGGCCGCGGCGGGGGCCGGTTACAGGCTGCTTGCCAGTTATCCTGGAGTTCCAATGAGATGGTGTGAATATCGGACCCCTTACCTCAGCTCTCTAAAGTTACGTGTTTATTTTATTATTATTGTTAAATAAACGGGCTGCTCTGGCCTATTAAATCCAGCTAAGTTGTCTTTTGAGTTATTTGCGTTTATATGGGGATGGGATAAGGTCTGGGAAGGCTAGGTCATTCTACTATCATGCATCAAACTGTGAAACTATCTACTCTTCACACTCAATATGCATAGCTCTCAGCTGTCCTTTTTGTAAAAGAACAGTCCCTCTTCAGGAACCAAATCCCACTGTCCCTCTTTCTTAGTGCCTTTAGTGCCATTTTCAAAACTGATGTACAGATCTATGAAAGTATACCATGTTTCCCCAGAAATAAGACAGTGTCTTATATAAATTGTTGCTCCAAAAGATGTGCTAGGGCTTATTTTCGGTGTAAGTCTTATATTTCTATGAACACCATGTACTGATCAGGCACCAGCTTTGTCATCCCTGCACACAGCTGATAACCTTGCTGTGTGCTGGGATGACAGGACCAGTGCCCGATTGGCACTGCACCGCTGTGTCCTCGCTTGCTTGCCTCCTCTTCCTCCTGTGCAATGTACAGTAATAATCATACACCAGCTTTGTCATCCTTGCACAGACACTATGGGTATCATTCATAAAGCATTTCCGCATGCGGAAATGCTGAAAACAGCTGACTTTACCGACCACTTGGCAAAATCTCCATTCATAAAGGCTATTTCCGCATGAAAAGCTGACATTCCCGTGCAGAGCGATAAATTTCCGCCTTGTGCGGTAATTATCTAGATTTATCTAGAAAAAGTAACAAAATGTCCATTCATAAACATTAGAGCAAGCGGTATGCGGACGGGGATTACCGCTCCCTCGGCAGTAACGATAAGCATGCGGAATACATGTAAGTGAATGGGACAGACCTCCCAAGCAGCAGCAGAGAGAGCAGCGCACGGAGGGACACGGAGGGAAAATCTCAGCACTTGTATCGCAACAGGCAACATTTTTTTGAATGACCACCCAGAAGTCTAAAATACAGACAACGGTGTTTTCCCGCACTGATTCTCATTACTGACAACACTTTTATGAATCATACCCAAAGTCTCGAGGACTTGCCCTAAAGGTTCATAGAAAAGTTTGGTACACTTTATTATAAAAATCACTATGATTTAAAAGAACAAAAGTCACCTGTTGGTGGTACGTTGCCTGTGAATACCCTACATAGGGATTGCAGCACTAAATCTATGAGGGTCCTGGCTGATCCCCCTCCACCTTGGTCTGTGATACAAAGTGGGGTGTAGCTATCACATAGATAGGTTGATTAATTCACTGGAAACTATATAGGACCAGAGTATGCCTGCTCAGAGACCATGAATTAGATGCCAGCTGCAGACACCTCAGGAGTATTAGTCCCATACATATCCGAAAAATGGGGGAGCAAATTACAAGTGTGCTAAATAACGTGCATGGTGCTGTACATAGACCTTAATATGATCAGTGATCACATTTCACCTAAACGGCTTCCTCAGAAGGTGCTATACATATATACAAAGTGCTGTACAACCAGGGCCGGATTTCTGGCAAGGCCACATAGGCCATGGCCTAGGGCACCAGAAATTTAGGGGCGGCTGAGTGAGGGGCAGTGAAGCTGTTCTATGCAGCCATCCCTATCTATAAGGACAGCTTTAACCTTTGAACTCTCTGTCCTGTACTTGTGTCGTCCCTGCAAGCTCTATCTTGCAGGTACACATCAGCCTAACTCATGGTGACACAATGGGTGCATCATTAATGAGATGGCAAACATAACATAAAAGTTCTTAAGGAAAACAAAATGTATAATTTATATGCGTATTACTAAAATAGTTATTGTCTGTGGCATCCAATGATGTAAGTAGAATTCTCATTGGGGCACACAGAGATAATAACCATACAGACGGTATAGTTGGCCTTGGGCGGTAAAAAGTACAAATCCGGCCCTGTGTACAACATACACATTCCACCATATTTACAAAGGTTATAAAATGCCCCCCATATAATATAGCCCAAGTCAGAGCTAACAGCGCCGGGTCTGACGCGCTATATATATATATATATATATATATACTAAAGAGAAAGAGGAGGGGGGGGGGAAGGATCCATCGACCCGCCCCACAATATTTGACCATGCTCGATTTGTGATTTAACAAGTAGGATAATGTATATATACAGATACCTAGATGGAGTCCAGGCTGAACCGCCCTGCTAGCTGTATAGGCAGAGCTGAGAATGCTGTGTGGATAGCTGGGGCACGCCTGTTTGTCCCTCGTGCAGGATGGGATGCCGCGTGCGCTCCAAGCTTGCCGGAGTGGGCGGGGTGTGCGCTCCACTGATGTCACTTCCTAGTATTGGCCAGCCAATAGGACGCATAGTGCGCGTCCCAATACACTACAGCCGGTGCGACGAAATGGGCGCATCCCTTAGCACATAGTCCAATAGGACGGGACAGATACGTCTAACTGTCCAATTGAGGGGGCAAGCGTGAACCCAGGGGTGTGTCCTTGAGTCCGAGGGCACAGCCACATACTGTAGTCATGGTTACCCGATGCAAATACAGTGACATAGAGAGCAAAGGGGCAATTTGTTTATACTCTACACTGAGATGGAGTAATGGATGCAGGGTACATAGATAGCAAATCAGGAATCTGTTAAGATGATATAATTAAATAAAATTGAATGAAAGTAGGGGAAACACAGTGATGACACATATTTATGTCAGAATGATAATAGTTGATATCAGACCAAAATGCACCATACATAGCGGATGGTTGGGAAACATGGGGGGATATGACAAGTATGATTGTATAGGAAGTCACAGGGATACAAACATTTCAGTTGGAACATAGGTACATCTATTGATACATCTTGTTATGTCATATGGGTCAGTATCAATAAGTACAGTGGGTTGCAAGTATTCGGGCCCCTTGAAGTTTTCCACATTTTGTCATATTACTGCCACAAACATGCATCAATTTTATTGGAATTCCACGTGAAAGACCAATACAAAGTGGTGTACATGTGAGAAGTGGAACGAAAATCATACATCATTCCAAACATTTTTTACAATAAACATAAGCATAAAACAATGTCCTCCACACCAGTTCTCCATGCCTGTAGCTCCGCCCTACGCGTTTCGTGCATGCGCACTCATCAGGGGCTGGAGGCGTGTATCAAGCCGGCGCCTTAAATCTCGTATTCCCCACTGTATCCATCCAATGGGCTGACTCGCCCATACCCACAATGGCCGCTATACAACTTCCGCCCCTACTTACATTATGCCACTTCCGCTTACTCTACACCACAGCGCTATGGGTTTCCCAAGATCTTGTACCACGTCAGAGTGGGCGGGGCTAACAGCCGTCCAACGCGGCTAAACCTCCGCGTTCACTCTGGAACGCATATCGTCTTTCCAGCGTTTGAGGTCCCGCCCATCTACATCATCTCGTAGGTCCTCCGCAATCTATTGGCTACTGCTACGGATAGTACTAGCTGGTGATTGGCTACAATACAAGCCTCATTTGTTCTCCTTGGCAATATAGTACAGCACTAGTGTATACATACAGTGGCTTGCAAAAGTATTCGGCCCCCTTGAAGTTTTTCACATTTTGTCACATTACTGCCACAAACATGCATCAATTTTATTGGAATTCCACGTGAAAGACCAATACAAAGTGGTGTACATGTAAGAAGTGGATCGAAAATCATACATCATTCCAAACATTTTTTACAAATAAATAACTGCAAAGTGGGGTGTGCGTAATTATTCAGCACCCTGAGTCAATACTTTGTAGAACCACCTTTTGCTGCAATTACAGCTGCCAGTCTTTTAGGGTATGTCTCTACCAGCTTTGCACATCTAGAGACTGAAATCCTTGCCCATTCTTCTTTGCAAAACTGCTCCAGCTCAGTCAGATTAGATTGGACAACGTTTATGAACAGCAGTTTTCAGATCTTGCCACACATTCTCGATTCGATTTAAATCTGGACTTTGACTGGGCCATTCTAACACATAGATATGTTTTGTTTTAAACCATTCCATTGTTACCCTGGCTTTATGTTTAGGGTCATTGTCCTGCTGGAAGGTGAACCTCTGCCCCAGTCTCAAGTCTTTTGCAGTCTCCAAGAGGTTTTCTTCCAAGTTTGCCCTGTATTTGGCTCCATCCATCTTCCCATCACCTCTGACCAGCTTCCCTGTCCCTGCTGAAGAGATGCATCCCCCGAGCATGATGCTGTCACCACCATATTTGACAGTGGGGATGGTGTGTTCAGAGTGATGTGCAGTGTTAGTTTTCTGCCACACATAGCGTTTGCATTTTGGCCAAAAAGTTCCATTTTGGTCTCATCTGACCAGAGCACCTTCTTCCACATGGTTGCTGTGTCCCTCACATGGCTTGTGGCAAACTGCAAACGGGACTTCTCATGCTTTCTGTTAACAATGCCTTTCTTCTTGCCACTCTTCCATAAAGGCCAACTTTGTACAGTGCATGACTAATAGTTGTCCTATGGACAGAGTCTCCCACCTGAGCTGTAGATCTCTGCAGCTCGTCCAGAGCCACTATGGGCCTCTTCACTGCATTTCTGATCAGTGCTCTCCTTGTTCGGCCTGTCACTTTAGGTGGATGGCCTTGTCTTGGTAGGTTTACAGTTGTGCCATACTCCCATTTCTGAATGATCGCTTGATCAGTGCTCCGTGGGATGTTCAAGGCTTTGGAAATCTTTTTGTAGCCTAAGCCTGCTTTAAATTTCTCAATAACTTGATCCCTGACCAGTCTGGTGTGTTCTTTGGACTTCATGGTGTTGTTGCTTCCAATATTCTCTTAGACAACCTCTGAGGCCCTCACAGAGCAGCTGTATTTGTACTGACATTAGATTACACACAGGTGCACTCTATTTAGTCATTAGCACTCATCAGGCAATGTCTATAGGCAACTGACTGCACTCAGATCAAAGAGGGACGAATAATTATGCACACACCACTTTGCAGTTATTTATTTGTAAAAAAAAAATGGAATCATGTATGATTTTCGTTCCACTTCTCATGTGTACACCACTTTGTGTTGGTCTTTCATGTGGAATTCCAATAAAATTGATTCATGTTTTTGGCAGTAATGTGACAAAATGTGGAAAACTTCAAGGGGGCCGAATACTTTTGCAACCCACTGTATCTATATATTGGATTAGAGTGAAGTAGGGTCCGATCGGCTCCTAAACGGCTCCCAAAAACGTCGATTGTACCAATCAAGAAAAAAAATTATCATAGAAAGCATGCCAGGTTGAAGTCTTCATTCAGCCCTTTTGGGGCGATAGTGTCTAACCGAAATATTTACTGCGACTCAATCTGGGTTAATTTTTGATCAAAATTCCCACCTCTGAAATCTCTCCTCCAACATTGTATCCCCCAGAAATAAATGTTAAAACGATTGGTTCCATGTACCTCGTTCATATGATGGGCAATAGGTGTATCTCTTTTATGTTTTATGTCACCTACATGTTCCAAAATGTGATCTTTGAGCTGTCTAGTCGTCTTTCCCACATACCACAGATTGCATGGGCATTTAGCTCCATATACCACTCCTTTAGTCTCACAGTTTATGAGTGACTTGATAGTGAAAGTCCTGCCATTCGATGGGGCTGTGAATTGTTTTACCATGAGCATGTGGGTACAGGCCTTGCATTTTCCACATCTAAAAGATCCCAACGGTTTGGGGGGTAGCCAAGTTTGATTAGTGGTGGTATTGCAAGTAAATGTACTGTGAACAAGTATATCCCGCAGGTTTGATGTCATTTTAAGGCTGCAGTCCTTAAGTGGTTAAAGCAGTTTAAAACCCTGACATAATATTCAATAAAAACAAGTTTTCCTACTTTTTATATGCCATACGGTTATCATATTTGCATTTGTGCAGAAGTATTATTATTCATTTAGAAATTATCGGTTCTCAAAAGTACAGCTTTTTGCTTTGTGAGCTGACTTTGCATTTTATTAATAACTGGTTGTATTCATTATGTATTGAAGGCAGACATGCTTTGACTCTCTGTGTCGAGCTGCTCAGTCAGAGAAAAGGGCCTGATTCACAAAGCGGTGCAAACACTTTGCACGCCTGTGAAAAGCCCTTTATCACGCCTAAACTTAGTTTAGGCGTGATATGAAGGCTCTCGCGCGCAAAGTTTTGTGTGCGCGCAACGCACCGTGCTTCGCGTGCAGCGCCCATTAAGCCCTATGGGACTTTGTGCACGCGCGTATGCATTTGCGCGCGCAAAACTTTGCGCGCGGGAGCTTCGCGCGAGTTAGAGCACAAAGCGGTGATAACTTTGCTAGTGCAAAGGTTATCACGCCTAAAGTCTTTTAGGCGTGATAACTGAGTTATCACCGCTTTGTGAATCAGGCCCAATGTGTCACATTCCTCACTTGTTACATTTAAGTAAACACAAGATAACATAATCTACAACTTCGGATGCGTCCACATTTCACTGCACTGAACTTTCAAGCTCTGTGTGTAACCCTTCGAATGCTGGTCTAGTAAAAAAAAAATGCTGGTTGCATAAAATATGCTGTAAATAATGTTTTAGAGCAAAGATGAAATGCTGGGTTATATTCTGCTTTAAGAGACATTCACATACATTTGCAATCATCCCTCTCAGCACTGATTCATTTTCGCCCTCTACCAGGTTGTAGCTTTGTTGTCCCCTGTGCCTGGTGCATAACTTTGTTCCTAATGTACTAATGTTTTTGAAATGTTAAAGAGAACCCGAGGCGGGGTTCTTACATCGCAATCCTTATACAGAGGCTGGGTCTGCCTATAGAGCCCAGCCTCTGTTGCTAGTTAGTTTCCTCCAAAGACCCCCCTGAGCGCCATCAGACCCCATAAAACACAGCCGCGCTATGCGGCTGTGTTTACCTCACGAATGTCAGTCTGGGCTGCTCCCCCGCCTCCTGAATCGCTCCAGACCCCGCCCGCGTCCCTTCCCTCCAATCAGTGGGGAGGGAAGGGACGTGGACTGGGACCGGAGCGATTCAGGAGGCGGGGGAGCGGCGAGACTGGCATTAGTGAGATAAACACAGCCGGCTGCGACACGCTGCGTGTCGCTAGCGCGGCTGTGTTTTATGGGGTCTGACAGCGTGCAGGGGGGTCTTTGGAGGAAACTAACTAGCAACAGAGGCTGGGCTCTATAGGCAGACCCAGCCTCTGTATAAGGATTGCGATGTAAGAACCCCGC
Organism: Hyperolius riggenbachi; assembly: GCF_040937935.1. Classification (NCBI taxonomy): domain Eukaryota; kingdom Metazoa; phylum Chordata; class Amphibia; order Anura; family Hyperoliidae; genus Hyperolius; species Hyperolius riggenbachi. The sequence continues at coordinate 141,941,812 of NC_090656.1, forward strand.
CTCGGGTTCTCTTTAAGGATATAAGCAACCTGGTGCTAAATATGCCTTTGTGCCAATAGCCAAGATTTGTCTTTCTTTTTCACCTGTTTTAGGATGGCCAGTAGTTATTTCTAAACTAGCTGGTCACCCGGCGTTGCCCGGGTATGTAATTGGCTAGTGTTAGCTCTGCCCACTTTTTCTAATCCTAACACACAATTACTCAATGATGACCTAGTTTGTGAGCGTTGCGGTTTTTGGCATCAATAATTGGCATTGAAATGAAATAAATCTAATTGGCTGTGGCTCCACTCCTTTGAAAATCAATAGGTGAATTTTGATTATCTTTTGTAGGCTCCTCCCACTTTTCACCTGTTTTAGGATGGCCAGTAGTTATTTCTAAACTAGCTGGTCACCCGGCGTTGCCCGGGTATGTAATTGGCTAGTGTTAGCTCTGCCCACTTTTTCTAATCCTAACACACAATTACTCAATGATGACCTAGTTTGTGAGCTTTGCGGTCTTTGGCATCAATAATTGGCATTGAAATGAAATAAATCTAATTGGCTGTGGCTCCACTCCTTTGAAAATCAATAGGTGAATTTTGATTATCTTTTGTAGGCTCCTCCCACTTTTCTGAATATTAATCCCAGTCACCCAGTGACCAACTGTGCAAAGGTTAAGAACCCTGCCATTGACAGACAGTGTAAGAATGGCTGCAGTTTACATTCTGGCAGTGAAATTTGTATTTTTCTCTACCCACTGATGTCCTAATGTTTTCAGGATATGTATTTGGCTGCTGTTGGCTGTGGCCACTTAACGCACAATTGTCATTGACCAAGTTTGTGAGATTTGTGGACTTTGGCATGAATAATTTTCATTGAAATGAAACACATCTGATTCGTTGTTTGTGGCCCCACCCCTTTTCTAAATATTTAACCCCAGTCACCCAATTATCAACTGTACCAGGTTTGAGTCTTGTGCCATTAACAGTGCAAAAATGGCAGCAATTAAATATTTGCCTTGAAAATCAATAGGTGAATTGTGATTGGTTTTTGTAGGCTCCACCCACTTTTCTGAATATTAATCCCAGTCACTCAGTGACCAACTGTGCAAAGTTTTGGAACCCTACAATTAATAGTGTAAGAATGGCTGCAGTTTACATTTTCCCAGTGAAATTTGTGTTTGTCTCTGCCCACTGAAGACTCGGCATTGCCCAGGTATGTATTTGGCTGGTGTTGGCTCCGCCCACTTTTTCTAACCCTAACACAAAATTACTTAATGACCAAGTTTGTGAGCTTTGCGGTCTTTGGCATCAATAATTTGCATTGAAATAAAATAAATCTGATTGGCTGTGGCTCCACCCATTTTCTGAATTTGAACCCCAATCACCCAATGGCCAACTGTACCAGGTACAGGTGATTAACAGTACAAGAATGGCATCAATTAAATATTCCCCTTAAAGATTAATAGGTGGATTTTGATTGGCTTTTTATAGGCTCCACCCACTTTTCTGAATATTAATCTCAGTCACCCAGTGACCAACTGTGCAAAGTTTGAGAACCCTACCATTAATAGTGTAAGAATTGCTGCAGTTTACATTTTCTCAGTGAAATTTGTATTTGTCTCCGCCTACTGATGACCCAGCATTGCCCGATTATATATTTGGCTGGTGTTGGCTGCGCCCACTTTTCCTAACCCTAACACACAATTACTCAATTACTCAGTGACCAAGTTTGTGAGCTTTGCGGTCTTTGGCATCAATAACCTGCATTAAAATGAAACAAATCAGATTGGCTGTTTGGGGCTCCACCCCCTTATATAAATTTAAATTTAAACCCCAGTCACGCAATGATCAACTGTACCAGGTTTGAGGCTTGTGCCATTAACAGTGCAAGAATGGCAGCAATGAAATATTCCCCTGAAAAATCAATAGGTAATTTTTGATTGTTTTTTGTAGGCTCCACCCCCTTTTCTGAATATTAACCCCAGTCACCCAGTAATCAACTGTGCAGAGTTTGAGAACTCTACCATTAACAGTGTAAGAATGGCTGCTGTTTACATTTTCCCAGTAAAATTTGTATTTGTCTCCGCCCACTTATGACCCTGCATTGCCCGCTTATGTATTTGGCTGGTGTTGGCTGTGCCCACTTTCCTAACCCTAATACACAATCAATCAATTACTCAATTACCAAGTTTGTGAGCTTTGCGGTGTTTGGCAACAATAATTTGCATTGGAATGAAACAAATCTGATTGGCTATTTGTGGCTCCACCCCCTTTCTGAAATTGAACCCCAGTCACCCAAATATCAACTATACCAGGTTTGAGGCTTGTGCCATTAACAGTGCAAGAATGGCAGAAATGTAAATATCCCCCTTGAAAATCAATAGGTGAATTTTGATTGGCTTTTATAGGCTCCAACCACGTTTCTGAATAATAATCCTAGTCAACCAACGACCAACTGTGCAAAGTTTGAGAACCCTACCATTAACAGTGTAAGAAAAACAAACGTTTGCTTTCTTAAAACAGAAAGAATTTGCGATAATTCAGGTTGGAGTGAGCTTGAGATGTCTCCCAGTGCATCACTGCTGAGTGCTGAATATATGCAAATTAACCATTATTACCCTTAGAAGCTAAACACACCTTCAGAACTGCAATGATGTGTCAGCTTGTTAATTTGTACAGAGCCATAATAATCCAACATGCATACAGACTGTTTTTTTTTTTGTTTGTTTTTTTAGCTTGTCTTGGCTCCTGTTGCATGCAACAGGAGTCCCGGTCAGCAAGGCTATTAGCCCCGTGCACGGAAAAAGCGTGAGTGCCCTAAAGCACCCCCACAAAACGTGCACGAGTAGCCACGGGCCCCACAATACAGCAGGGCCCTTCCGGTGTTCCCCGAAGGGAACTTATCCCCCTTTGCCATCGGCACAGGGGGTACTAAGCATCCTCCAACCCGAGAGTCGGAGGACACTGGCGGCATCCTCCAACACCCGAAGGGCTGGAGGACCCTGGACTGCCCTGTGGTTACCCACAGGGCCTGGCCATGTGGCATCCCACATGGTCGGTGGCTCCCCCGAGAGGGAGCCGGGTGGGAACCGAAGTCCCCTGGGGACAAGTCCCCGGTGCCAGCAAGCTGGCCCCGACCTTGCGGCCGGAGTGATAAAAATTCCACACTCTCCCTAGCCAAAAGGCCGGGGAGCTGCGTTAGTCAGCAATGCATATGGGCAGTACAGACCAAAGCACCTTACTCCGCCTAGGATCTGCCACATCCTAGGTTTTTCGGGTGCACCTGGAGCGCCACTTCCAGGGGCAGTACGCCTAAGCAAAGCCCTCAGCCCTTCAGCTTCGATCATGGTAGATCCATTCAATCAGCCCCTGAGAATTATGAACCAGGACGGACACCTTTACTGGAGGAGCTGAGGGGTAGTCCAGGCCCTCTGTTCAACTCGTTCAAGGCGTCCTCCCCGGGAAGGACGAGCCCGGGTTCCCAGTAACATGCCTCCCAAAAACCTCAAGAACAGATACTACACTTGATCTTAGCCAAAAGGCCGAGAAGCGACTGTTTTGGAATGTTTGATCCTCATCAGTAAGGCATGGATTAATTTGGCTCTATGCAGTAGGGCTTGTAACACCGAGAGGTTCAGACTAACCAGCAAGCTCATGGTGACCCAGAACTCATTGGAGCGTGTAAGGGACTACAATGGTCCTAAAAGCCCCCTTACTAAGATGTTAAGAAAAACAAAAGTTTGCTTTCTTAAAACAGAAATAATTTGCGATAATTTAGGTTGGAGTGAGCTTGAGATGTCTCCCAGTGCATCACTGCTGAATATATGCAAATTAACCATTGTACCCTTAGAAGCTAAACACACCTCCAGTGTAACAGTGTAAGAATGGCTGCAGTTTACATTTTCCAGTGAAATTTGTATTTGTCTCTTTTTGGTTATGGGAATAAAAATTAGCCTATACTTTATTCCAGGTAATGTACTATGTGTGTGCCAAATTTCATTCAAATCCGTTCAGCCGTTTTTGCGTGATCGAGTAACAAACATCCAAACATACAAACATACAAACATCCGAACTTTCCCATTTATTATATTAGTAGGATTCCCAACTACCTTTAATGTACTTCTAGCAGTGTTTTGCTATCCAACTGGTCATATTGCAAAGTACTATTCCTCATTAAAGTGCACCTGAACTGTTGCACAGGACAGAAGGAAAGCAGAGAGAACTGTACTCAGAGAGTTTAGCATGTCTAATCCCCCCTCAACTGTGTATAATCACAAGTTGTAATCTGATTTCTCCCGTGTCACATGACTGCCATAGGTGGGTACACACGCACTACATCCAGCAACGATGGGTCTATCGGACCCTCCCGCTGGGCGGATGTTCAGCCGACAGTAGTGCGTGTGTACGCGCTGTCGGTGGACTGATAAGGCTGTTTCTGAACAATCCGCTCCGCGCTGTCGGTGGACTGATAAGGCTGTTTCACTGCTGTCGGCTGAACATCCACCCAGCGGGAGGGACCAGTGAACCCGTTGTTGCCGGTGGAAGTGCGTGTGTACGCACCTTATGGCAGAGATGGCAGATAAGCCCAGTTGAAAGCACTGGATGTTAACAATATGTCTGCTTCCATGAATGAGGAAGTAGAAACCGCTACTGCTACTACACTTGCTTGGGTAGTACTTTTTAATACCCGCCCGGATCCGGATTCGGGTACCCAGATACCCGGATCCAATTCGGGTATCCGGATCCGACCTTGCGGATATCTGAGTGAATTCGGATATCCGACCAAATTACCCGCGGGTACCCGACCTATTCGGGTACCCGGATAGAAAAAACGGAAGTGCCCTTTAAATAGCTTTAAAAAGGGTTTTTACGGTAAATGATGCATGTAGCATCATGTTTTTTTTAAAGGGAAACAGTAATTTATTATTTGGTGGACATAAGCTGAAAAAAAAAGTAAATTAACATCAGGACTAGGTTCCAGACAGCGGTCGTGCAGCCCACATTGTGTCCAAAGTCCAATCGCACAACTGGGACATGACAGTTTTCAGCTCAGACACCTCCAAAAATGACACAGCAAGTCCACAATTGTGATTTGGGTTGAATATAGGTGGTGGTATCAGCAGCAGTGGCCTGTGGCACCATGGCGGTGGGAGTCAGCGCCAGCTTGCTTCAGCCTCTTGAACTCCTCATGCTCAACAACATGTTTTTTGGCCAGATGGGTGATGAAGCTGGAGGTTCCTTACTTGTAGGGGTCACAACCTCTGCTCATCTGTAGTTTGCACACATTGCATATGGCAAAATTGCTGTCCAATGAGGGCAGAGTGAAAAACCGCCAGATTGGGGAGGTGAACATTCCCCTGCGGCCTGAATGGGATGCTGCTGGGCTTTTCTCCCTGTGGTGGTTGGGGGTTGAGTGGTACGGCTGGTGGTAGTGGCAGAAGGATGTGGTGGGTCCCGCATTCCACGACCACTGTCTGCAATGCTGATCCTCGGTGCCAAACCCACCGACGCATCCTCCTCCTCCTCAGAGTCAGAGCTGACATCCCCATCCTGTGGATGGTAGTCACGGTCCTTCATCCCATCATCAACATCATACCACCCCTCCTCAAAACCCAGAACATCCTCCTCAAACTCCTTGCAGCTAACAGCTCTGAGTTCAATCGTGGCGCCTGACTGAGGGTAGGCTGCCCGCTGGGGTCGACACTGACACGGCAGAACTTCTGAGGGTGGCCGTAATGTTGCTCCCTGTCCTCTTGCCCTTGCTGCCCCTCCCCCGGCTGCCGGTGCCAGCAGACATAGTGCAACTTATACGTGATGATGTCACCAGATGATGTGGGGTACTTTTACTTTAATGAAATCAGGGTTGGACTTTAAATTAAATCAGCACGGAGTGACAGACCGCAGAGTAGAGGACAGACAGTGCACACTATCTGTCTAACTGTCACACTGACAATGCTCAGCACAGCAGCACTGCAGTAATCTGTAGTAAGCTAACACAGTACTACTCTCTCTAACAACTAACTGCAGTACTAACTAACTATATAATACAATACAATAAAGCTGGCCATACACTGGCCCGATTTGCGCCCGTTTCGACAGCAGATTCGATCACTGGGATCGAATCTGCTGCCAATCGTTCACGCTACACGCCGAATTTCGATCCATTTCGTCCGATCCCGTCGATCGCGCCGTGCGGAAAATAACCGTCGATCGCCCGCGGGTAAAGAGCGCATCGCTAGCGGCGTTCGAGTGCCCGACGACCGACGCAATAGAGCCCGCATACATTACCTGCTCCGCCGGCGCGACTCCAGTCTCCCGGTCACCGCTGCTCTCTGGTCTCCAGGTCCGGCATGCCTCTCTTCTTCTAACCCGGCAGGAAGTTTAAACAGTAGAGCGCCCTCTACTGTTTAAACTTCCTGCCGGGCTAGAAGAAGTGAGGCATGCCGGACCTGGAGACCAGAGCGCAGACAGAGCAGCGGTGACCGGGAGACTGGAGTCGCGCCGGCGGAGCAGGTAATGTATGCGGGCAGGCGGGGGCAGCAGCAGCAGCACCACCACAACAGATTGTGAACGGTTTCAGGCTGAAATCGGTTCACAATCTGTTTGCTGTAAAGGTAGCCATACGATCCCTCTCTGATCAGATTCGATCAGAGAGGGATCTATCTGTTGGTCGAATCTGATGGCAAATCGACCAGTGTATGGCCACCTTAACAGTAATTCTATTCCCTCCCTAACCTATACTGTCCTGCTGGCCTGCACAGCACACACCTAACCTATACTGTCCTGCTGGCCTGCACAGACAGGACCTAACTGAGTGAATGAAATCAAACAATTACACTAGCTAGCTAAAAATAAACAATAGAACAATAGTGTAGTGAAGGTGTTTAGCACTCAAAGCTTTAGGTTTATCACTGTATACAGGCAGCATTTGCTAAGCCAACAGCACTGGAGCAAGTCTGTTAGTGACCAGCCAGCCACACAAGCAAGGACGATCTGTCTCATCATGCCAGCCCTCTTATTACACAGGGGGGCTGGCCAGGGTTCCCTTCTGTGATTGGGTGCCAGGGTAAGCCCTGGCACCCAAAAGGCTGGGAGGCCTCTGATTGGCTCAATGAGGTCAGGTGGGGCTGGTCAGAGTTCCCCTCTGTGATTGGTTGCTAGGGCTTCTGCTGTGAGCCCTCTGCTTGGCTGGGAGCCCTCTGATTGGCTCAATGACATCATTATTATTATTATTATTATTTATTGTATTTATAAAGCGCCAACATATTACGCAGCGCTGCACAATAGATAAATGGGTTAACATACAGGTAGAACATACGGAAACTCACAACAAAACAAGATCATGCAAATGATTTGATAACAATACAGTGTCATAGGTCAAGATAGAGACTGTTCGAGTCTACAAGAAGGGTGGTTGTGAGTAAGATTGCATAATCAAGATGGATACATTAGGGAGGATGGCCCTGCCAGAGGCTTACAATCTAAAGGGTGGGGTGGAGACAATAGGTGCGTCTTTTGAGAGGGGGTCTAACAGAACATATTATGATACTGGTGTAGGGGGGTATGCGAGCGTGAAGAGGTGAGTCTTGAGAGCTTGTTTGAAGGTATTAAAGGTGGGGGCGAGTCTGACGGCTGGTGGGAGAGAGTTCCAGAGAGTAGGGGCAGCCCTGGTGAAGTCCTGCAATCGTGCGTGTGACTGAGTTATGCGTGGTGCGACGAGGCGCAGGTCATTGGAGGATCGGAGGGGGCGGGCTGGTATGTGCCTGTGGACCAGATCAGAGATGTAGGTCGGGCAGGTCTTGTGCACTGATTTGTAGGCCAAGCACAGGATTTTGAAATTGATCCTAAAGCTGATGGGGAGCCAGTGTAGTGCTTTACAGAGCGGAGTTGTAGAGGCACTGCGGTGAGAAGAATGTATCAGTCTGGCTGCCGCATTCATTACCAATTTAAGTGGGTCAGTACGGTTAGAGGGGAGGCCAGATAAAAGAGAATTGCAGTAGTCTAGGCGGGAGATGACAAGGGCATGGATAAGGAGTTTAGTGGTGTCAAGTGACAGGTAGGAGCGGATCTTGGAGATGTTGCGGAGGTGGAAGTTGCAGGATCTGACAATACCTTGGATGTGGGCTGTAAAGGAAAGTTCAGAGTCCAGAGTAACGCCTAGACAGCGGGCTTGGGAGGTAGGGTGGATAGTAGTATTTTCAATAGTGACGTGCAGATCTGGGAGGGGTGCAGCTGTGCGGGGTGGGAATATTAGAAGCTCAGTCTTGTCCAAATTAAGCTTCAGGTACCTGGCAGCCATCCAGGAGGAAATGGATGTGAGGCAGGCAGAGACTTTGGCTATCATTCATAAAGCATTTCCGCATGCGGAAATGCTAAAAACAGCTGACTTTACCGACCACTCGGCAAAGTCAGCATTCATAAAGGCTCTTTCCGCATGAAAAAATGACACTAACGAGCAGAGTGATAAATCACCGCCTTGTGCGGTGATTATCGGAACAAATGTAGCAAAATGTTCATTCATGAAGAACACCGCAAGCGGTGTCAGGTCGGGAAGTCCCGCTCCCTCTGATGTGGCGATACCAATGCAAGTGAATGGAGACACACAGACCTCCCAGGCAGCTGCAGCAGAGCGGAACACGGAGAAATGTATCAACTCTGCAGCTTCCGTGTCTCCACCTGCCTACCGCCTGCCTATCGCCAGCCTAGTTCGGGGAATCTCCGCAGTGCTACCACACATGGATACTTTTCTGTGAATGCCCACCCAGAAGTCTAAAATACCGCCAGCGGTGTTTTCCCGCACTGATTCCCCTTACCGACAGCCTCTTTATGAATGATAGCCAATGTCCATGGTAGAGGAGGAGATATCTGGGGTGTGGAGATATATCTGGGTGTCGTCGGCATACAGGTGATAATTGAAACCCATGGAGGAGATGATTTTACCAATTGAGGCAGTATAGAGTGAGAACAGGAGTGGTCCTAGGACGGAACCTTGAGGAACACCAACTGAGAGGGGTGTAGGAGCGGATGAGGAGCCATTGAAAAATGTTGTGAAGGAGCGGTTGGAGAGGTAGGAGGAGATCCAGGCTAAGGCTAGGTCCTGAATGCCCATTAGCTCCCTTGTTACAGTACCTGGATCCGGATATCCGTCGGATATTCGCGGGTATCCGGATTATGCGGCCAGATACCCGCATAGAGCTATCTGGATATTGGCCAAGTTATCCGGAATCCGGATCCGACCCGGATAGCGGAAAATGGTCGGATACCCGGGTTAATCCGGGTACCCGGGATCCGGATGAGCATCCCTGAACACAACTGCTGTTGTGTAGCTGTTAGAGCAGAGATGACTTCTGAGTTAATTTCCAGTTTAAAGTAAACCTTAGACTGTAAGGGACTCACCTGTCAGCGGTTCCAGCGCTGGCTCGGGCGCCTCGGATGACAGAGCACAGTCGCGAGCTTCGTCTTCCAGTTCGTCTGGCGGCATCCCCAGCACCCCTGCGGCGGTGACTGGGATTGTGTGTCTCCCTTGCATCACTGTGCGGGCGGGCGCGGCTCGGTGCCGCTTTTATGCCCCTCGTCGTCAGCAATGATGGTGTCAGCTGAGAATTGGTCAGCTGACACTGAAGTTTGGTGCTGATTGGTTGCCCTGGGTGGGCTTGGGATATTTAAACCGATGTCTCTGTCAGTCCTTGCCCGGGATAGCATTCAGTATGCTGGCGCAGGGCACTCTGTCTTTGTGATATATTGTATTTGAGATTGTGATTAGTCTAGTTAGTTTATTGAGCTATATACTGTATATATATGCAGACACTGCCAATATATATATACTCCAGTTTGTCCAGTATTCTGATTTATTGTGTATGATCTTTGCTTGTGAAAACTGACTACTGTGCACATGCATACTACCAAGCATGATAGAGACTAAGACAAAAGTTGTCTTTTACTTACCAGGAGCTTCTTCTAGCCCAGGCATGGGCAAACTCGGCCCTCCAGCTGTTACGGAACTACCAGTCCCACAATGCATATGCCTTTATGAGTCATGACTGTGGCTGTCAGACTCCTGCAATGCATTGTGGGACTTGTAGTTCCTTAACAGCTGGAGGGCCAAGTTTGCCCATGCCTGTTCTAGACCCATGTAGTCTGTAAGTTCCCTCAGTGTCCTCACAGAGGTCACCTCTGTTGTTCCGCTGTCAGTCCCACATAAGATTGCAATTGAGGAGGTGTATGTCCATGACTAACAGGGCTGACAGTAGAATAACGGAGGAAACTGGGAGGACACCAAGGGACCTAGAAGCATATGTGGTGCTGGAAGAAGCTCCAGGTAAGTAAAAGCCAACTTTTTCCTTTGTCTCAGGTATACTTCAAATAAGATTGGATACCAGACTGGAAGCAGGAATCATTGGTGTCACGTGAAGCAGGCTGTAGAATGTAGTTCTATGATCTTCACAAGTAATTGAACAGAACTTCAGCAATGGAAACCCTTAATCAACAACAGCTGCCTACACAGCCCAAGGTTGCCCGCAAAAATTCAAAAATGTCTGAAAGCCTTGGATTGACAAATTCGAATCCAACTGATTATACTGTGCACTTATACAGTGGCTTGCAAAAGTATTCGGCCCCCTTGAAGTTTTCCACATTTTGTCATATTACTGCCACAAACATGAATCAATTTTATTGGAATTCCACATGAAAGACCAACACAAAGTGGTGTACACATGAGAAGTGGAACGAAAATCATACATGATTCCAAATATTTTTTACAAATAAATAACTGCAAAGTGGTGTGTGCATAATTATTCAGCCTCCTTTGATCTGAGTGCAGTCAGTTGCCTATAGACATTGCCTGATGAGTGCTAATGACTAAATAGAGTGCACCTGTGTGTAATCTAATGTCAGTACAAATACAGCTGCTCTGTGAGGGCCTCAGAGGTTGTCTAAGAAAATATTGGGAGCAACAACACCGTGAAGTCCCAAGAGCACACAAGACAGGTCAGGGATCAAGTTATTGAGAAATGTAAAGCAGGGTTAGGCTACAAAAAGATTTCCAAAGCCTTGAACATCCCACGGAGCACTGTTCAAGCGATCATTCAGAAATGGAAGCAGTATGGCACAACTGTAAACCTACCAAGACAAGGCCATCCACCTAAACTTACAGGCCGAACAAGGAGAGCGCTGATCAGAAATGCAGTCAAGAGGCCCATGGTGACTCTGGAAGAGCTGCAGAGATCTACAGCTCAGGTGGGAGACTCTGTCCATAGGACAACTATTAGTCATGCACTGTACAAAGTTGGCCTTTATGGAAGAGTGGCAAGAAGAAAGGCATTGTTAACAGAAAGCATAAGAAGTCCCGTTTGCAGTTTGCCACAAGCCATGTGGGGTACACAGCAATCATGTGGAAGAAGGTGCTCTGGTCAGATGAGACCAAAATGAAACTTTTTGGCCAAAATGCAAAACACTATGTGTGGCGGAAAACTAACACTGCACATCACTCTGAACACACCATCCCCACTGTCAAATATGGTAGTGGCAGCATCATGCTCGGGGGCTGCATCTCTTCAGCAGGGACAGGGAAGCTGGTCAGAGTTGATGGGACGATGAATGGAGCCAAATACAGGGCAAACTTGGAAGAAAACCTCTTGGAGACTGCAAAAGACTTGAGACTGGGGCAGAGGTTCACCTTCCAGCAGGACAATGACCCTAAACATAAAGCCAGGGCAACAATGGAATGGTTTAAAACAAAACATATCTATGTGTTAGAATGGCCCAGTCAAAGTCCAGATCTAGAATCTGTGGCAAGAGCTGAAAAATGCTGTTCACAAACGCTGTCCATCTAATCTGACTGAGCTGGAGCTGTTTTGCAAAGAAGAATGGGCAAGGATTTCAGTCTCTAGATGTGCAAAGCTTGTAGAGACATACCCTAAAAGACTGGCAGCTGTAATTGCAGCAAAAGGTGGTTCTACAAAGTATTGACTCAGGGGGCCGAATAATTACGCACACCCCACTTTGCAGTTATTTATTTGTAAAAAATGTTTGGAATGATGTATGATTTTCGATCCACTTCTTACATGTACACCACTTTGTATTGGTCTTTCACGTGGAATTCCAATAAAATTGATGCATGTTTGTGGCAGTAATGTGACAAAATGTGAAAAACTTCAAGGGGGCCGAATACTTTTGCAAGCCACTGTATGTATACACTAGTGCTGTACTATATTGCCAAGGAGAACAAATGAGGCTTGTATTGTAGCCAATCACCAGCTAGTACTATCCGTAGCAGTAGCCAATAGATTGCGGAGGACCTACGAGATGATGTAGATGGGCGGGACCTCAAACGCTGGAAAGACGATATGCGTTCCACAGTGAACGCGGAGGTTTAGCCGCGTTGGACGGCTGTTAGCCCCGCCCACTCTGACGTGGTACAAGATCTTGGGAAACCCATAGCGCTGTGGTGTAGAGTAAGCGGAAGTGGCATAATGTAAGTAGGGGCGGACGTTGTATAGCGGCCATTGTGGGTATGGGCGAGTCAGCCCATTGGATGGATACAGTGGGGAATACGAGATTTAAGGCGCCGGCTTGATACACGCCTCCAGCCCCTGATGAGTGCGCATGCACGAAACGCGTAGGGCGGAGCTACAGGCATGGAGAACTGGTGTGGAGGACATTGTTTTATGCTTATGTTTATCTGGACCATGTGAGTGCACTAGTTTTAATATTTTAAAATTAAAGTACGGTTTTACGCTATGAGAGGCTCTTCAGTTTATTAGGTAATACGAGCAAAGGGCTTTTATGAGGATCCATCTGCGGGAAATACGTGATTGATAATATGATAAGCGCATGTGCTGTTTTATAATCTGGATGGCAATTTGAGAAGGTGAGAGTCCATGACTGATGGTGTTGGGATACCTGGTGTGACACTTGCTGGTGAAGAACACCTGATTGCCTGGTGATATTATAAGGCTTGTATAGCTGTCTGTGACCTGGCAGCCACGCTAAATGGTGAGGACCTGTGAGACCCTGTTGGTGGTTATACATGAGATCATTGCTTGCAGCACTGGGTGTTGTGGTAAGGAATAATACGTTTAAAACAGTATTATGCTATGTTCTTTATGTTTCCTTCCTTTTGAGCTACAATTGTGGAATGAGGATGGATTGAAGCTGTGAGCGCAGTGTCTTGGTGGAATACTTGTACAGAACTGCTGTGCATGGCATAATCTGGGTTTTTGAATAAGGAAACCGAGATTTGAACAACGACACTAATCACGAGGTTAAAAAAAAAACATGCAGGCTGCATTTCAGAGGTATATGATGAACTCCTACTAGACATGCACAGCATTTGTCCAGTGTTCTGCATTTTTCTAGTAATCAGCAATGTGATTCTGACATACTCCCCTCTGTACTACTGTGGTCCTGCGCATGAAATCCATATTTTTATGCTTGTGTTTGAAGTCTTTCATATGTCATGCAAGGGTTTACATGTACATGCTAGTACACTTCAGTAGAAAAAAATCACTCGGCACTCAGCTGGTTTTACAGGGGGTGGGCCTCGCTCCAAAAGCCCCGCAATCTGTATAGTGCAAAACTTCGCCCCATATACATGCACCTGTAAGTTGGCTCATGAATCAAGCTAAGAGAAGTGCAGAAAGCTTGGGCAGTGCAGAGCAAATACTAAGGACACATGGCACATAGAAGAAATGCTGCGCACCTATGTGTTAAAACGCTTTTATTCAGTCCTTCAGCCAACAACCAGCATGAATGACACAAAAAGACAAGAAGAGTCAAACCTGGATTGAGGAAGATGCTGAGGTGTGCTGGGAAGAGGTGACCAGGGGATGTACGGACAGCACTACAGCCGTTTCACGCTGGACTGGCGCTTGTTCACGTGCGTTGTGGGATGCATTGTGGGACTTGTAGTTCCTTAACAGCTGGAGGGCCAAGTTTGCCCATGCCTGATCTAGCCCCATGTAGTCTGTAACGTCCCTCAGTGTCCTCACAGGGGTCCCCTCTGTTGTTCCGCTGTCAGTCCCACATCACAATGCAATTGAGGAGGTGTATGTCCATGACTAACAGGGCTGACAGTAGAATAATGGAGGAAACCAAGGGACCTAGAAGCATATGTGGTGCTGGAAGAAGCTCCAGGTAAGTAAAAGCCAACTTTTTCCTTTGTCTCAGGTAAACTTCACATAAGATTGGATTCCAGACTGGAAGGAGGAACCATTGGTGTCACGTGAAGCAGGCTGTGGAATGTAGCTCTATGATTCTCTTCACAAGTAATTGAACAGAACTTCAGCAATGGAAAACCTTAATTAACAACTCCTTACCACTATACAAAGCTGCCTACACAGCCCAAGGACGCCCGCAAAAATTCAAAAATGTCTGAAAGCCTTGGATTGACAAATCCGAATCCAACTGATTATACTGTGCACTTATGTGTATACACTAGTGCTGTACTGTATTGCCATTTTTCTTACTGTATTGCCTGGGGGTGGGGGGTTGGTAGCGGAGATGGGTGGTTGAGGGGAATGATGGTCTTTCTATTGGGACAAGCTTGTCCCATGCTTTTTGTTTGTTGTGTTTTTTCTGTTACAGATGCTTCCCCGCCTTCGTGCGGTGTGTGACACATCTATCCATGTTTTTTTCTTTGCTAGATGCAAATAAAAATAATTTTCAACAATTGTACAGAACTGCTGTGCATGGCATAATCTGGGTTTTTCGAATAAGGAAACCGAGATTTGAACAACGACACTAATCACGAGGTTAAAAAAAAAACATGCAGGCTTCATTTCAGAGTTATATGATGAACTCCTACTAGACATGCACAGCATTTGTCCAGTGTTCTGCATTTTTTCGAGTAACCAGCAATGTGATTCTGACATACTCCCCTCTGTACTACTGTGGTCCTGCGCATGAAATCCATATTTTTATGCTTGTGGTTGAAGTCTTTCATATGTCATGCAAGGGTTTACATGTACATGCTAAGGTCAAAGCTTAGTTGCACATGCTCAAAGATTTACTTACACGTATACAAATGCTTACTCACGCATTTTCACACTGTGCCTTGTTAGCCAGTGGTTTAAGATTTCCATTGTGGTCCAACCTGCCTGAGTGCTTGAGCCCTTTGTTCTTTTTTGTGAACCGGATTCTGTTCTTCTATGTGCCTACCCCATCCTCAACATGTGACCTCATGTTACAATACCTGTCTGCAGCAGTCGCGTGCACGCTCGTCTACGATCACGCTCTGTCTTTTATGACAGTTGGGCGTGTTCCTGGGAGCCGTTGCGCTGCGCGCACGCGCACAAGCGTTCGCGTCAGCGCGCATGCGTGCGCACATGCGCGCGCACACGTGCGCACGCGCAGGGCGCGTCTTTCGGCGCCAATTTTAAATTCAGTACTTAAGCGAGCTGCTGGAGGTGGCCAGTGCTGTTTCTTCTGATCAGCTTGGTGCCAGTAGCCGCTGAAGCCTTGTATTGATTGTGTTTACCTGTTGCCGACCTTAGCCTGTTCCTGACTCACGTTGATATCGCCGCCTGTCCTGACCTCAGCCCGTTATTGATTCCGCTTGACTGCAGCCTGCCCTGATCTCTGCCTGTGACCTCGACTCTGATTGATATCCGCCTGCCCCGACCTTGGCTTGTGACCCCGACTACGTTTCTGTCTTCAGCTCCTGTACCTATCTCACTGCTCGCTACCTCGGCAGTACCATCTGTTCTCCAACCCTCTGTGGGATTTACCTAAGCGCAACCTGGTGGGCACTAGGCAGCGAAGTTCCACTTCCCCCTCAAGGGGTTGTGGTCCTGCTTCCCCCTCAAGGGGTTGTGGGTGAAGACCCGTGGTCACTTAGACTCTGCGCTTGGGTGGTCCATACACGCAGTGGGGCGGTCAACAGTCTCCGCATCCAGTTCCACGTAACACCTCAACTTGCTTCACCTCTACTTGTCCTGACCTTGGCCTGTGACATTTACTTTGCAACAATCTGGCCAGTCCTGACTGGTACTGATTCTGTCTATTCTCCATCTTGCAATGCTGCCTGTTGTCCCTGTCATCTCTCTTGGAGCTATTCCAAGTGCCCCTACATGGTAGTAAGTAGCTTGTAAGCCACTTGGGGTAGATCGATAACGGATTCTTGCAGAACACTCTGATGAAGACAATACTGAGAGCACAACAGTTTTACTCAGTGTTGTAGTTAAGGAGCTAAGGGCCCTGATTAAAGTTTTACATTGGGGCCCCCAAGCACTCTATATATAACAATTGATACGGCCTGCCAATGGCAACTACAGTGTCAGAGGTGCAAGAAGGGGATGGGGAACAGTTTGTTAAGGATTACCACCAGGAGCATTGCTAGAACCCTAAGAGATCCGTGGCACTGTTGGGCACTTCAGCTAAAAATGGGTGTGGCCATGTACCCGAATGTGGGTGTGGTCATGGGTGGAGCAAAATGTACATGAACTTAACAGCGGTCTAAGTAGGCCTGCACAGTAAAACGTCTCCATTAACCATTTCACTCCGCGGGTATTTTTAACCTTATGGACGAGGGGAATTTTCACCTGTCAGCGCTTCTCCCTTTCATTCCCCAATAACTTTACCAGTACTTATCACAACAAAATGATCTATACCTTGTTTTTTCTGCCACAAATTAGGCTTTCTTTGGGTGGTACATTATGCTAAGAATTATTTTATTCTAAATGCATTATAATGGGAATAATAATAAAAAAATGGGAAAAAAATTATTATTTTTCAGGTTTTAGCCATTACAGTTTTAAAATAATTCATGCTACCATAATTAAAATCCACACATTTTATTTGGCCATTTGTCCCGATTATTGCAACGTTAAAATTATACCCCAAGTGTAATGTATGGTGACAATATTTTATTTTAAAAAAAGGTGCATTTTTTCAGTTTTACATCCATGGGACCAGTGTGTGCCACCATCCCAATTGTTAAAGTATTACTCCAAAATCACTTTCCTGTACAGTGAAAAATCACAGGAAAATCGCTTTGCAAGTGATTTTGCTGGCGTTTTGAGATTCCCAGTGTGAATGGGGCATTAGGCTGTAGACTGTAGACACACTTGAGCGCTTTTTCTTACCATCAGTGCTTTCTGAGCATTTAAAAAAAAAACGCTTCTATTGACGTGCATTAAAATCGTTGTAAAATCATCACGATTTTTTTTAAAAACGTGATCACTGCATTTTATTGATAAGGTGTTAACATATTACCAAGGAGAAAACGGGAATTGAATATGGGCCTTTGCCCTTTGCGTCACAAAGCAGAGTGCATTATGACGCAAATGTAATGATAGTCCTATGGCGCTATCACATTGAGGCCTCTTGCACACAAGCGATTCCGATTTTTTTTTATCTGATCCGATTTTTGGTTCCGATTAAAAAATGTAGCAGCATGCAGTACTTTTTTTAATCGGAATCCAAAATCGGATCAGATAAAAAAAAAAATCGGAATTGCATGTTGTGTGCAAGAGGGCTGAGTGTAGTGCAGTACTATGGTTTCCGTCAAGATAACACAATAGATACATTTAGGGCTGGTTCACATGGGCGTTTTTTCGGCTTTTAACACGGCATTTCAGAAGCAAACAAAAAGACAAAGACAAACACTTATATAGCGCTTTTCTCCTGGCGGACTCAAAGCGCCAGAGCTGCAGCCACTAGGACGCGCTCTATAGGCAGTAGCAGTGTTAGGGAGACTTGCCTAAGGTCTCCTGCTGAATAGGTGCTGGCTTACTAAACAGGCAGAGCCAAGATTCGAACCCAGGTCTCCTGTGTCAGAGGCAGAGCCCTTAACCATTACACCATCCAACCACACTGGATGGTGCATTTTTTAGGATCTACCGCTGTCCCATTCAAGTGTATGGGTGCATTTACAGCTGGCTTTTGAAGGCTTTCATGAAAGCCTGGCGGTAGATCCCTTATTGGCTGTGACCAGTGGCATGGCAATAGGGGTTGCAGAGGGAGCCACCGCATCGGGGCCTTTGGGCTAGAGGGGCCCTCCCTCAACTGCAGTATTAGCTCTTTATTGGTCCTGTGCTTGTAATAATCACTTCTATAGATGCTTTGAATGATAATAATCATTAACAAGCTGCTCCCAATGCCCTTCTTGCACCTTTGGCACTGTGATTGCCCTTGGCAGGTTTTGCTGTGCCGTATCAATTGTTATGTATAAAGTGCTGGGGGGCCCATGTATAACTCGCACCAGGGCCCCTAGCTCCTAAGCTACGCCACTGCCTGTGACTGTTACCATATAGAAGTTACAGAGACAGCTCTAAGGAGGTCTAGTGCAAAGGAAATGTGGGGGAAACTCTCCAGTGGGGAAGAAAAGACTGTAATAAAATCGCTTCAAAAGTTTCTAACCTTTTCCATACTTTTCAAAACCAAGCTAAACCCAAACTCCTGGAAGTTCATTTCCAATAGTTAGTTATGGTGGAGGGAGGGTTAGGACAATATGTTGTGTAATGCAGCTTAAAGTAATTAAGAGTCGTATCTCAGCTAGCCCATTACACTAAGAATAATTCAAAGCCTTCTCTGCATACCGAGCCCTGACTTGTGATAACCCCGATGGTAGGTGTGCTGCTTCCATGCTGTGAAGCTTCTACAAGAATCATACTCCAAGCTTTGGGCAGGGCTGGCTCAGCCTCCTCTCCAGGATTGGACACAGACACACCCATGGTGTGTTCTCTATAGCAGCTCTGCATTGCTTTTACTGATCACTTAGCTCTGCTTACCCAAAGCAGACCAGAGCCGCTGGCTCTTTGCACGTATTGTGCCAACACAGGACTACACAGGTAACCACTTAAATATGCATGATTGTGTGAATGTGGATTCGCTACGTCCGTTCTGACGTCGATTAATGTATTTTGCGGAGAATATGTATTTTGTTTTGTAGTAAAGGAAACTTGCAAGTTTTTCTTCTGTGTAGTTCTCGGATACAAAGTGCGTTTGAGTGTTTCGGCGGCTGTAATCTGTGAAAATATGTACGTGTCCTAGTCGCTGAGTTTGTAGTATACTGTTATTTACATGGAAATGTGCTTACAGTGTTAATATTATAGAGCGATAGTAATGTGGTTACCCTCAGACCACTCCACGCTTTTTATTCTGTGCAGAGTCAGGTTGGTTTCGTGTGCATTACGTGGGTAACTTTACACAAGTTTACAGTATACGTTTTCACACACGTTCCTGAATTCTCGCAACAGTCTCTGTGCTTGCATGACTAGAGCTAGCTACCCAGGTATGCAAAACTTCGTGAGCAGGCTGATGTGTGTGTATTTCTACCATACTGTGCCACTGGGAGCAGAGTGATAATGTATATCGCATTACGCACGTATACATTACCCTAGGTGGTTTTTTTTTCATTCTCTTTTTACTCTGTTGGTGTTTTGTTTTGGATAGGAATCTCTAGCTAAAGCAGAGGTTTTGGCTATGGAGGCACCACACCCTCCCTGTTGGAGATTTTGGAATGTGGGGCGACTTGTTGATCTCAAAGTGCATATGCACATTTTAGCGCCTGCATTATAATTTACATGTATACAGCTTACATTTAGATGCACGTACAGATCTATTCAGATATCCTTTTGCAGAGGGGGTGCGGTCCGTGTTTGATTTAATTATACAATAAAACTGGTTAGACTAGTGCGCCACTGTTGTGCAAGTCAAGGTCTGTTGTGGGAAGTCTCCACTGTTTATAGTTGCTATGCGCTGATATTGAAGAACAGGCACTAATCCATATCTACCACTTTCATTATGATTGTCCTGCAAACTTTTTTTTGTTTTTTTTTTGAGTGGTGGTTGGGGGGTATATTATATTCATATTCTTGTATATTGTTGCAGCTTCTCAAAGACATGTTAAGTTGTTCTGTTTTAGTGCATTGCAATAGAAGTGTGAATGGAACTGAAAAGAATGGGTTTATAGTACTTAAATCCATGTATTAACTGGAAGGCAGTGGTATTGGAGTGCACGTATGCGCCCAGTGGTTTCACTTGGAGGGGAGGGACACATTTTGTTGATTTTAAGAAACACCCCCCTTAAAATTCTGGGCGTGAAATGAGATGAGAGAGCTAGTCAGAGAAGGGTGTGGTACCCACTGTAAAAGTGCCTGAGGAAGTTCTTCTTCCACAAGGGCAAAGACTTCTGATCTAAAGATTTAGGAAGTATGGGACAATGTTGAAAATTGTGCTACAAGTGACATTTTTTTTCTGTAGAGGACTGATTATTTAGGGAAGCACCCAGACCTGGTAAAATAAATAAAGTTTTCAAGGCAAATGTCCCAGAAAAAGTTTTTTTTACTTTTACAGAACTTTCATGGAATAATGGTAAAATGAATCTTCTAAAACTTTGGAGAGTCTATAGCTTTTACTTCATTTAGTGGTTTTCTGAAAGACGACAGTTGGAAAATCGTGCCCTAAAAAGAATATGCTGAGGCCCATGAATGCCTCAGAGGGAACACATTTACTCTGAAAACATTCCATCACCCTCATAAAAGTACTTGGCAACTCAAGCTCTCTAGAAATGGGGTTATGTGGAGGGAGTGGGGACCTTATGGCTACAACTTTTAGCTCTATGTTTCTATATTTCTGATGAGAGTTTAAACTCAGCTTGTGTATTGGTTTTCTTTCAGCTCTGTATATTATGGATCTTCTCTGTATATTGCTGTGCTCTGGGTGTGTCCTGAAAGTACTGGCTCCTATCCAGAATCCTTCAGGAATGTTGGTTTAGGAGCAGTGTGACTCACAGCAGCCCTCTACTGTGAAGGGGCGGGTGTGAGGGAGAGGAGGAGGAGGGGTGGAAGGCAGGAATTCACATTGGGGAACCCTTTCTTTGTGTGTGAGTGTATGAAAACATATATATAGCTACAGCTTGTCTTCTGATGGTGACATTGCCTCATGACCAGTATTGTTGTCTTGCTACAAATCTGTTCTAGAGTATCTGTGAAAGATCAGCTCTCTGAAGTTTTCTTCGGTGTAGACTATTTTAAAGTGCCCCTAGGGCCATCTCTCATGTATGAGATAAGTTAGCCGTACACCATACAATCTAAATATGTCCAGTAAAACCACTGTCATATATGAGGATGGCTTACACAGACTGTTGTCTCCAACTATATAGATGTGGTAAGATTGTAAAATGAAGATTGGTGCGTGTCCATTTTTATCAACTTGCTGTAAACAGTTATTGGTAACCAACACAGCTGATAGGAGCTGTTGAAAATTAAAGCAACTTATTGCTGTAATGTTTCCATCGTTGTGGGCAAGCACCCCCTCCCCTTCTTCCTTCGAAAATGTGGGCGTGGCATTGTGGGGAAAATGTGTGGTGCACAGCAGTGAAAAGTGGGTGTTTTTTACAGCAGACTATGGGCGGGATCTAGAGATAGGCATACGGTAATTTTAAAGTATGTAGCTCAAGGGTACCTGCTGTAGTCATTGTTTAGATGAGCTACAGTTATTGAAGCCACACAGTATGCCTGCCCTGCATATAGCTGAGCGAGAAGCAGCGTCTCTACTTCTGTGCTGCGCTGATGTGCAACCTTCTAAGGAAACCTGTAAACTTGTAAAAATGTAAACAAAACCCTACTAAAGACGCATTGTAACTTACTAGGTAAGAATTGTTGGTAAAAATTGGTACCGTTTTATAATCAGAGACTAGGAATTCTGTGTCCACCCATCTTTAATTTGGAAACTGGGAAGATTCCTGTACGAGTTTACACAGAAAACAAGTATGCCCATGTTCTGTCACAACAAGTATTACTATAAGACTACTACCCTTCCCCCCCCCCCCCCCCCCCCCCATACACGGCTCAATTTAAAGTTAAAGCAGACCAAGAACGTCTTCTCTGCTCTAAAAGATACGCAACAGCATAATCATATTTAAACAAAAAAACAGTTATTACAGCTGATACAAATCCTAAAATAAACCTGCACTGTTTCTACTTCCTGATTCATGGAAGCAGACCTGTTAACATCCAGTGTTTTCAAATGTCATGTGACACAGGGGAGAGATCAGATTACAATTTGTGATTAGACATAAATGGGATTAGACGGGCTAAACTCTCTAAATACATACAGGGTGCATTTCTCTGTTTCCTTCTGTCCTGTGCAAGAGTTCCAGTCCACTTTAATACTGTTTATAAAATATTCCACCCTCCTGTGGTCCTCTCATGCACATAAAATCCCCCATTCGGATTATAACACATCCATCCAAAGTGCGTGCCCCTTCCCTCTCAAAGTGAAACTGTCGAGCATAAAATCAAAAATCAATTCTTTATTTTTATCTGGTAAACAAGAATAAGAATGCTAACCAGGCAATCCAAAAGTTAAAATCACTATTACTTTTCTTTTTGATAAATGATCATTCCCCATTTTAACTGACTCTTATTTGGTACACAAAAAGGACGTTGCGGGGCATGTTGGGTTGTCCTTTTTTGCTTCTCTATTTCCCCTCAGACTTCACGAATGCAGCCTGATTGTCTGAAGCCTCTTTCCCTCCTGGTTTCCCCTCTTAGGCCTAGTGCACACCAGAGCGGTTCTGCTGCGGTTTGCGATCCGCTTGCGGGTGCGGATCCGCTAGGGTAATGTATTTCAATGGGCTGGTGCACACCAGAGCGGGAGGCGTCTTGCAGAAACGCATACTTCCGAGCTGCTGCAGATTTTGGATTGCGGATGCGTTTCTGCCTCAATGTTAAGTATAGGAAAAACGCAAACCGCTCTGAAAAACGGCACTTCAGAGCGGTTTGCCAGGCGTTTTTTGTTACAGTAGCTGTTCAGTAACAGCTTTACTGTAACAATACATGAAATCTACTACACCAAAAACGCTTCCCAAAACCGCAAAACGCTAGCTGAAACGCTACAGAAAAAGAAGAAAAAGCATTTCAAAATCTGCTAGCATTTTGCGGATCTGCTAACGGTTTTTGGTGTGCACAGGCCTTTACACCTATGTTCCTCTATGGTTGGCCAATATTTCTCATGCTGAGACAATGCACTTTCTATAGTGGGGGTGGGTGGGTAAATCAGGCAGAGGAGAGTAGGGCAGGAAATTACATCAGGATTGGCTTCAAAATAGCCACACTTAAAATGGGAAATGCTAAGGATTTTCCCTTTTTTTTCGACTGTATAAAAAATCACTGAAATCAAAATGTGGACAGTGCAATACACATGCTATGAAAGTAGAGCAAGTATTTATCTTCTTATATATGTGTTTTTGTTTTTTTTCCCTGAGATAGTAAGGCCAACATCTCCTCTTTAACATCCTCCACCAGCCTTGACCTCTAGCCTGGCCCTGACATCTTCCTCCCACCCTCTTCTGCCCTACTCCTGCTTATAACACTCCCAACCTCTTGTGCCTAGAGTACATTTGAAATCGGCGCCGGTAGACTTGGGCGCAGGATACAGCGGTATATAGCTGATCCTGCTTCTGCACAAGTCCGGGCCGATTTAATTACTATTCCCCCTCCAGGCCGCCATGGATAGTGGGGGAATGAAATAATTCGGCTTCCAGCGATTGCTGGAGGCCGAATTATTATATTTTTAAGCAACCTCGGCTCCGTCTTCTGACGGAGCCAACGTTACTCACTGAGCGCTTCTATAGGAATGATTCCTATTGAAGTCTATAGAGGCGCCTGCTGCGCCCAAACCTAGCAGCGCTAAAAAGCACTGCTCCGTTGTGCCTATCCTACAAACAGCATCCTACATTATGTACCATCATTTTGCTCAGAAGACTCCATATCTTATTAGTGGTTAGTGCTTCTGGTTCTTTATTTCCTGGCAAGGTGTCGTCTTTACAGGCTGTGACACAAGAAGGATCCCAGCAGGCACCTAAGTGTTCCCATGCTTTACAGCCTGGCATAGGTTCTACTGGCACCATCTCCAACATTCTCTAAAGCATGGATGTGCTATTTGGTGCCCCTGGGAATCCTGCGTGTATCCTGTTGTCTGTAGGACACCTTATTGGCAATTGTCATCACAGTACTCGGTGTGCAGCATGGTGGCCTGGCAGCCATGCACGTTTTGAAGTAGCAGGCTCTCAAAAATCTGCCTTTCAGTGTTTGTGAAGAACATTGGCACACCCTGACTTTTAGCAGACTTTACTGTTAGTCACCTGCTTGCCATTTTCCTACAGTGGCCATGGCAGTTGAATTGGAGAATACTAACAAACTGCTTAGCAACATAGGCTTTTTGTATCTTTTCGGTCTCCTGTATGAAATGGCCAGCCCACTAACCCATATCCAGGCAAAAACTGAAATCCTCCAGCAGACTGTATTTTAATATAACATATTTTCTGGAGTGTATAAGCCAGAAGTAAATGGGGAATATCTGTTGCTCAGAAATAATCATTTATATTGTACAGAGCAACAGTTTAAGGAATGAATGCTGCACAGGCCTTTACAATACTGTTGGAGAGCTATACAGATTTTCCCATAAGACTATCACAAATGCTTATTTGTATTGACACTTGAGCAGTGAAAATCTAGTGTCTCTAATTAAAGAGTTGAGATGCATTCACACTTTAATTATCTGTCAATATACATGATTTTAGTAGATAGTTCTCAGCTAGACGTTTTGTATGATCACTGTACAGATATGCTGGATCAGTAGTGTGTACTATTGTATGGAGAATGAAAAGGCGGGAAGGCGTAAAGCCAAAAGCTTCTTCACATTGCGGAAGCTTCCTTTTGAAGGGAACAGTAGACACTGCCGGGACAATGATCTGATCAGATTGGCAACCACTAGGGAGCCAATGACATTGGGGACCACCTGTACATACTTTACATTTCCACACAATTGTGTCAGCCAAGGAAAATTTACAATTTGAATGCAGATTTACAGACAGCTCACCCCTGCGGGCTCAGCCTGTCTACGGTAATCTGCGAGTGTTAGCGGAGTGAGTCACAGCAATGGCTGTAGAACACAGTCACTGATCTGGGTGGGGTAGAAGCACTGCAAGTGAGGGAAGCCTACCAGTGCTCTGCTTTTGCAATGTGTACTGAACAAAAGCAGCCAGAAAAAAAACTGTCAAGATAAGCTGCCTTGCTTTGTATGCGCTGTAATGGCTTTATATTGTTTATATTTTAAAAAATGTGGTGCTTAAAATCTGACCAAAGAGGGATTGACTCCTTCCACAAACTGCACATTTTCTGAAGATTTTCTACCTGCAATTACAATTGTTATCCAATACCGCTGCTAACGTTTGCCCGCTACAAATATCTCTGACATAACATTAAACGGTAAATAACTTGAAACCCTCTTTCAGATGGGCAGCTGACAGGCATTGAATTCACCACCTTTCAGCTGGCCAAGTGCCTGCCAGCACTTAGTAACAGCATTGCACAGACGGCCCCCCTACAGAGTTACATCTTAGAGCTGCTGCAGCCGTGCTGAGATGCAACATGTTGTGGTTCTTTGCCACTAGGTGACGCCACCGCGTGTCAGTGCTTGACACGAGTGGTGTTCCAACCGCTGCCATTTGGCTGCAATTTAATTGCACCCAAATGACGATCGTTGATGGCAGACGGGACGGTTAATTGCCCGACAAGCGCGCAGTTCAGGCTCCCATCTGAAAGAGGCCTTGGGCCTGGAGCCCTGTAGCAGTGCTTTTCTAAGCACTTGAGATTTGTAAAGTGCTTGCTAATGCAATGCTATGGGTGATTTTTAGATAATTGCACCCCTCTTGTGGGGTCACACACATAGCATTACATTAGCAAGAGCTTTTCAAATCACAAGCACTCAGAAAAGAGCTGCTAGTGGGTTCCAGGCCTTATGTTGGTGAAAAGTGTACATTGTGTCTCTGTTTACAGAAATAGAAGCAGTAGAGTGTTGTACCGTGTTAGCCATGAGTAAACGAAGGCTTTTTATAAGTCGAAAGCTCACTGTTTATCCATCTCTAAGTTAGCCAATAAATGGTATCATCCCGATTCAAAACTTCTTGCTTTTACAGAAATAGGACAGTATTGGTTTCCACATGGTGAAACTGAAACCCCACTAGCTTTTCATTGTATCTTAAAATATTGTGCCTTTCCTCCTTTTGGAAAACTCAGCCAGAGGAATGCCATTTTCACTTAATCTACAAGTGTCCTCTAAAAACAACTTACCTGCTGCGCCTGTGTTGAGTTCTGTGAGCTTACAGAAAAAAACTAGGATCGGAGCCCCCCCCCCCCCCCCCCAGCATGTGAAGGTGGTGCACAGAGCGTTATTTGAACCATTTCACCCAGATGAATAAATCTGCATCCAGGAACAGTGAGTCATCTAAGGTAGTGCCTGCGGATCTCCCACCAAACTCGGGACAAGCTGAGTTGAAGCCTGACATTGACTATCGTGACTAGGGCATACAAACTGCAGGTGCAAAGATTTAATTTATATGGGTGGACAGCTTCTGGGGTAGCTCACAGAACATATTCAAGAGCACTCTGCAGGGCACGTTGCTCATGGAAATGAGACCTCATAAAGCCTAACTGCAACCTGTTAGGAGAAACTGAAATATATAAGTTATGAAACAAGAACAAGGGGCTATCGGAATGCTGGAGCCTGTTTTAGTGGCCCCTCAGATGAGATGTGAGGAGGTATTGTAACTGTTATGACTAGGTATACACATTATTCTGCAGCCTGTTGCTCCTTGATCATGCATTGACTATATCTTATTTAACCCTTTCATGTCATCCAGATAAGTTGCACCAGAAGTTTGGAGATAAGCAAATATTGCAGACTAGCAAAATAATATTCGTTTCAGGGAAAATGACCGTACACATTGAAAAATGTGTTAGAAATTTGTTTGCCAGAACTGACACAGGAAGATCTAGGACTGAATGCTATAACTGAGACTACACAGCACAAGAACATCTTAATAACAAACCAGGACTATTATTTATTTATTATTTATATAATGCCAACATCTTCCGCAGTGCTGTGCTGTACAGAGTATATTGTCTTGTCACTTAACTGTTCCTCAGAGGGGCTCGCAATCTAATCCTTCCCATAATCCTATATCTATGTATGCATTGTGTAGTGTATGTATTGTAGTCTAGAGCCAATTAGGGGGAAGCCAGTTAATTTATCTGTATGTTTTTGGGATGTGGGAAGAAACTGGAGTGCCCAGATGAAACACACACAGATACTGGGATAACATAAAAACTCTGTGCAGATGGTGCCCCAGCTGGGAAGCAAACAGGGGACCCAGCACTACAAGGCAAAAGTGCTAACCATTACGCAACCTTGCTGCGCATACTACCAATACTACCAACAGTTTATTTGTTCTAGATTACTCTGGAGCTTTATTTATTTTTATAAAGAATGCCTGACCCGAGGCAAAGCTACCTAAGGTAAGCACAGAGGTATATGTTCATGCTGGATCCACATACCTCTGTGCATTGTCCATTCTTCTACCCCTCCACCCTAATTGTGATTGATTTTTTTTTTTTCTACTTATCGGTTGAAATTATGCTGTGGCTCATTGCATCGCAGATATAAGCACAGTGACCTTTAGGACTGGGTTACACTGGTAGCGATTTTCTGGCATTTAGTGGTGCTTTGTAGCTCTTGTAAAATGCCTAATTGCTTTCAAAGACCCTGTCCCAACCTACTAACTAGTAAATGAAAGCCTCTCTTGCCCCTATCCTTGTATTCGGGAAAGCCTTCAGTGCTGCTTCAGTTTGCAGTGTAGCACAGCCAAATTCAACAAAAGTAAGCGGGGACTACCCAGCCACAAACAAGTTGGTTTTCCCCATTCTGTAGATTTAGCACGTGTCAATCAGGAATGACCATGCAACTTTCAAAGTAAGGAAGACTACATTTTCCAGTATTAAGGTTCCCATACATCAAACAATGTATGGGCAGATGCACCAAGAGACATCTCTCTCTGATCAAATCTGATTGGAGAAAGATCTGTGGCCTTCCCATATGCCGCAGACCGATTCCCGATCGATTTCATGCTCTAATTGATCCAGAATTGGCCTTGTGACGCTGTATTCACCACCTCTCCTGCCCGATGCTCCACCCTCCAGTGGTCAATGTGCCCCACCCAGTACATACATTACCTGTCCTTGTCTGACGCTGCCTCTGGGCTGGCTCCTTCTTTCATACATGCGCCCCAAGTAGTTGCTGGAGTAACGTGGGCAAGTGTGTGATGTCACATACGCACCCACGTGTACTCCAGCAACCGTGCGAGGCATGTGTATGGACGGATTCCAGAGCCAGCGGTGAACACGGACAGTTAATGCATAGTGCACTGGGCACCTGGGTGGCACATTGACCATTGGGGGGGCAGAGTTGGGGGATCTTGCAGCATGTCTGACCGATTTTTAATGCAACCAATTTCGGCCTGGATTTGGTCACATCTTTAATTGGGCATGCACTTGGCGGTACTGATTATTTTCAACCGATTTATAATTGAATCGGAGGATTGCTCGGCATCTATGTCATCCTATGCATGTCCGCCTTTACGGTAGGAAACACACAGGTGAAAGGCAGTGACAAGGGTGGGACATAGAAATGGTTTACACGTTGTCTTTAGCTATGTAATCCACCATCCACATCATATGCAGTTCTTTGAACTAAAGATGGATGGGCAGGAGCTTGTGTCAATCACCATGCTGGCACAGCGAAGGGCCAGTACACTCTGAAAATCAGCAAGCGCAGTCGTAAACGCGATGCAATTGTCTTTTTTTTTTTTTTGCAATGAGATTTTGCTGAGGCCATCTTTTCCTGATTCTCCTGAACACAAGCACTCAAAAAGCACTGGAGGCACTGTGATTGCGATTTAATCACATTGCACCACTGTGTACCGTGCCCCCACAATTTGCCATGCAGCCAGTGCGTACAGGCCCTTACCGTAGAACTGCAGCTCACAGGAAGTGTAATTTCAAGACCCCGCTTTCTTAGCAGGATGTTAGCCAGTGCAGAGGCCCTGAATAGGTGTGAAGCTGTGGCAACTACAAAACAGATTTTTAAGTTACAAAATGCAGTGCCAAAAGCAATACTTACAACTTGCACTAAACAATTTGTGTGCTTTCAGAATTTAAAAACTTCAGCGCTTGGTATAGTTGGGCTTTAAAACAGGGCTGTGGAGTCAGTACAAAAATCATCCGATGACTCCGTTTATGAAACATCTGACTCCAGGTATCCAAAATTACTCCGACTCCACAGCCCTGCTTTAAAACCACTTTTTAATTTGGTGTAAACACCAGTGTGCTCTTTGGGTGTACTTACCGTATTTTAAACCTAATTGACCTGTGCTATTTTCTAGGAGGGATAAGTCATTGCTGTGCTACTGCACACCATCCCTCACCACTCTATATGTGCGTACACACGCACTATGATAAGGAACAACGGGTCCATCCCCCTCCCCCCCCCCCCCCCCCGATCCGTCCCTGCCGCCGGGCGGGCGTTCCAGCGACAGAGCGTGTGTACAGTCTGTTGGCAGACTGATCACACTGTTTCTGACCGATCCACTGAGCATTTCCATTGTGACTGTGCCATGAATCAATCCATTATGTGCAAAGCTTTGGCTAATGTGTATTTGGGGATCCGGTGAGTCACAGTATGGATGGGATAGAGTTTTTAGACTATTGTAATGCTGAGTTTAGTTCTGCCTCACCCTTGGTAAACATAACAGGTGTTGCATTATCTGTATACTTGTTTGGTCATTCTGTTTATTTTTTCTTTTTGTCATGTACATAAAGGGTATGACATTTTTATAGATTAAATCCCCTGCCCTGTCCAGGTGAAAAATGTAATAATCCTATGGCTCCCTTCCAGTAGACTAGTAATAGTAGTGAACTGTTGTCTCTTGAAATTATATTTACAGATCGTTTTGTATTGCAGATCTGTAAATATTGCTGTACAAAGACGCTTTTTGCCTCCTATGGAGGGGAGCAAGATGCCAGTGCCCTCGTATCTGCCATCATTAACTGTCCCTGTACTTTGGACTCGGTATAAATCTGTTTGTAAAAAGTCAACCAAGCATTGCCGGTCCTCATTTAAACGACGATAGCCAGTAGCTTACTGATTTGTATGTAATTGAGTCACATTTTAAAGTAATTTTTTTTCTCCTTTTTTCAATCATTTTAAGGAAAATAATTGCATTAAAATGTATCTGTGTAAAGTACAACTGGGCAAATCTCAGGAGCTAGGAAGCCACACTGCTTAGAAATTAAAGCCTTGAGTTTTATTTCTTAATAGTTCAGAAATTGTAATGGCTCTGGATAGGACAGACTGGCTCCTGAATTCCATATTTTTCTCCACCCAATGTCAGCCAGACAGCAGTACATTTTGCCAAGCAGGAAATGACAAGAGGTGTGAAAGTGAACTGGTCAGAGTTGTGTATACAGTAGGAGTGCTGATAAATTAATCTGATAAACCTATCTCTGCTAGGGAGTGAACAAATATTAGCACGCCCTTTTGACCCTTTGATGGCCCGCATTCTCCAGATCTGTATACTTTGCACACCTACGCATTATTTTACAATTGTGTGAGTTTGTGTGCATATCTATTCTAAGCATATTGTGCCCATTTTCGGAATGTGTATACAGTATATTAGAAATGCATGTTTACAAAGCTCAATAGTTAGCATACAAAGGGTCAAAGGCAGTGATGTGCAGCAACATAAAATGTGCATGAAATTATTATTGAAAATACAGTATTATCACAGTTACCTTCAGATAATTAAACACACGAAAACAGAAACTGAGCTAGCTAGTTCATTCCCAAGTTGCTTTTCCAGTTTTTGCGTGTCTGTCTGTTTCCGCCTCCCTGCTGCCAGGTGTCCTTTCCCCTTCACTAGGACTAGAGATGAGCTTCCATTCTAATGACGGTGTAATAACGGTCCCTGCACATTTCCACTGATTTCAAACTAATCCAATCAATCTCAGTACCTGCTGGTTAATAAACTGGAGCTAGGACTGGCAGAAATAGAGAGCTGTGCTCTGGTCCTAGTTGGAATGTAGAGATAATGTATGGAGGACACAATACACACAGTACTACTTATTAAACACAGCTACTGTATATGTGACCCTGCTTCAATACAATGAAACTTTTTCAGAGGTAAAGAGCACTGCATTTAATTCTGACAGGTTGCAGATTCCATGCTTGGAAAGCAGTGCTTTTGACATGTAAAAATAAAATATATATTATTTTTTTGCGGACCATAAGGGCTGGTTCAGACGGACTCTTGCGGAGCGTTTACCGCAAGCGTTCGTAATGTCGCGATAAACGCTCCCATTCAAGTGAATGGGAGCGTTTACACCGAGCTTTTGCGCGCGTTTACATGACCGCTGCGTTCGGGTCCCGATTTTCTGTAGCGTTTGAGCTGCCCCTAATAGCGACATGTAGCTTCCAGGGGGCGGCCAACCGCGACAGCTAATGTCCCCCTAGGGGAAAAAAAACGCGACAGCATCGGAACGCGACGCGAAGGCTACTGAAAGCCTGACCGCGCAGCCGCCGCAACGCCCCCAAACGCGACGCCATGCAGATGTCCGTCTGAGCCAGCCCTTACTCTTGCACAGGACAAAAGGAAAACCTAGAGCAATATGCACCTTGTATGTAGTTAGAGTTTAGTCTAATTCCCCCTTATCTGTGTCTAATCACAAGTTGTAATTTGATCTGTCAGCTGACTGCTACAGTAGAGAGGCTACTTTTGAAAGCACAGGATATTCCAAAATATATCTGCTTCCATGAAAGCAGGAAGTAGATACACTGCAGATTTATTGCAGGATTTGTATCAGCTATAACAAAAATGTTTTTCTTTAAAGGTTATTATGTTGTTGCGTATCTTTTAGAGCAGAGAGGAAGTTCTGAGTTTAGCTCCCATGCTATCCTCTGCTGGCCGGCCCGGTGCATTCGTCCAGTCGCCATCTCCTTTGCATGCCTGGCTGGGAGCGTTTTGTGACCTGCCCATGTGCAGTAGATCACGACTTACACACATCAGACCATAGTCTTTTGAAAATGAAAGATCACAGACCAATTTTACCCCCTTCCATGTAGTATGAGAGCCATACCTACACAGTCTATTCTATGGAGCTGAACTCCCCATCAGACAGAAATCTTTGCAAGATGCTGCACACAAAGATGCTGTACAAATTCAAAAGATCTGTTCCTGCCAAAGATCCATTCCTGCAAAATGCATTCATAGTCTATGATATCTGCAGATCATCATACACAACTTGTTTAACAGACAATCATCTGCAGATCAGACAATCATCTGCAGATCTGAAAATCCATCCTGGTGGATCTGATCTGCAGATGAATGATGAATGAATTTGAATGTCTACAGCATTTTTGTGTGCAGCATCTTGCAAAGATTTCTGTCTGATGGGGAGTTCAGCTCCATAGAATAGACTGTGTAGGTATGGCTCTCATACTACATGGAAGGGGGTAAAATTGGTCTGTGATCTTTCATTTTCAAAAGACTATGGTCTGATGTGTGTATGAGCCTTTAGGCCGATTGGAGGATTTACCGGGCCGGCCAGCGGAGCATTGAAGCAGCCCGGGAGAATGGTGAGGGAGCCCACGGGCTGGAGGAAGCCCAAGGAAGTATAAATGCTTTTATTATTTTTTAGTCCCAGGTACACTTAAAGGAGCTCTGAATCTAATCCCTGTCATAAGGTGAATATGAGAGAGGGATCAGTTTTTGCCACATACAACACATTTCATTTCCAATAGATTTCAGTATGAAATATGTTGAAAGCCAAGCTAACTCCAGTGTAGCGTTGCTTGTAGTGCAACATTATGGGCCTTCAACCTACCGACGCTCCTACCCTGCCTAAATTGAGATTGTTCTAGCCAATCGATAATTTTAAATGTTTAATAAAAATATAAATAAAGATCAATGTGACATGTTGTACAATTGATGTATCAGATCTGCCAGGAATTGACCGTGAAAATTGATACATGTATAGGCATGTACACACGCCGTATTTTTACAAACGACGGGTGGACCGTCAGGCCCTATTTTGCCGACAGTAGCACTTGAGTACAAGCTGTTGGCAGTCTGATAAGACTCGGCTCGGCAGATCAGTCAAAAAAACAGTCTTACCAGTCTGCCGACAGCCTGTACTCACGTGCTACTGGCGGCAGAATGACCGCCCCGCGGGAGGGTCTGAGGGACCCGTCGTTTGTAAAAACAAGGCGTGTGTATGCGCCTTTAGACCAGCTGTAGTCAAAGTGGGAAATTTTGAATTGAAACAACATTTCTTATGTTACGAGTCTTTTTAGCACCTGCGTGCGCTCTTTAAAGCCCTTTTCAACTTTTCATTACTTTTCATTAAACATAGACTTTTTTTTTTTTTTTTTTTTTTTTTTTAGCTAATTCAGTGGCTGTAGTGAATACTTGGGTGTGTGTACATTTAATTGTATTAGCCTAGATAACTTTTTGCATTGGTCATTATCACAGCTGTATTGTCTTCTCTAAGGGCCCGTTTTCCACGCGTGGCGGCACTTCCGGATCTGCAGTTACACTGACGAATCCCATGAGCCGTGCCAAGCACGGCTATGGGATTCGAACAGATTCGGATGGAAAAGCCGGCCGAATCGCTAGCGCAAGTGATTCGGCTGGTGGCTCCATTACTTCCTATGGCAGAGTTTCCCTGCGCAATTTGCCTGCGGGGAAACTCTGCGGATTCGGCGCAGTTTCCGCGCAAGTGGAAACAGTCCCTAAGTGTCTCCTACTGGGAAACACAATGCCTCAGACAGCAAGTGTCTACAAGACTGACTGCATGACCTCAAAGAGAACACAGACTGAGTCAGGCAGTTCTGGAGTACAGACTTGCTCAATTAGTGTTCTTCATCCCTCCATTATAATGTAGTTTCTACAGTAGTACTGTAAATCTGGGCATACACGGCTCGATTTTGCCGCTCGATTCCGCGGGCGATTCTCTTCCGCTTGTTTTTCTTTTTTTCCCATTGTCCTCAATGCGTAATCGAGCATGGAAACGATGGGGCGGGAGATCGGACATGTCAGAATTTATCTATCAAGCCATCTAAATGGCTCAGAATCGTGCCGTGTATTCCCAGCATAAGTGGAAGTTGTGGCATATCTGTTTATGAAGAAATTAACTTGCGGGAGGCAAGAGGCTGGAAAATATTCATATTGCAGATGATCGGGTGGAGGTATTTCTGTTGTTGGTATTATTTGCATACTTGTTGCGTTAATATATAATTTAATAAGCGGGGCGCTTTTTTTTTTTTTCTTTCTTTCTAGTAAAGGGAGTTTCATTGTTTCTGTACATTCATGTTTGTATTTTCAAATAATGTATGCAGCATCAGTGATTAAATGCAAATGTTTAGGTTACCCTTTCTTTTTTGAGGAGGATGTTTTGAAAGACAGGAGATGCACACTGTAAATTTAATTATGTCAAGTTTGCCTGTTATCTGGATGTGCACACTACCCAATTTGCCTAATTTTTGTTTAGGGGTAATATGTTGGCTAATTCTGTGGTTTGAGTATAATACTGCCTTGTGTTTTGTTTTGTTTTAATATGCTATTGCAGCAATGTGTTGTAGAAGCATTATTAAAATTGTGTATGTATATAATGGTGGCTAGGGATGATCAGTGAAATGGTAATTCTGAGTTGATGCAGGGGTTATGGATATTTTTTGTGCACATTTTTGCAGTTTAAAAATTGACTAATTGAATGCCATCTTAGCAGGACTTGATTGGTTCTTTTTCAAGCTACATACATTTGCAAAGAAAAATTGCATAAGTCTGCATCAATTTACAATTATATATAACCTTCACTTGCTCTGAAATCCTCCTCCTGTGCTTCATAGAGCGCATTGTCTTAGCACGTCTGTCCACAAGAGGAATTCACAGTCTAATCCATACCATACTTGTAGTCTGTACTGAAATCTAAAGGTGCGTACACTTACTAAAAATCACCCTGGTCATTAGGCCAAATTTTCAGTGTATGTATGTATGTATGCATACAAGGCGGGGAGGGGGGGGTTGTTGATTGGGGAATCTCACTAGGTGGTACATAAAACAGCAGCATCTTGCAGGGAGTGTAAGTAGAAGGCCACCATGATTGTTTGCCGCTTGTCATTTAGCATTCTGGTAGGATAGATGACTATACAATATACTTTTGTTTGAGATTGGCACAGAATATTGTCTAGTGTGTATACATGGCTTTGGGCCAATTTTAGGGGATCCCTTTAACTTATTGGTATGTTTTTGGATTGGAGGTGGCAATGGAAAGCTGTAGGAACACATTTAGCAGAGCAGAGTTATGCTTAGTATACACCATGCAATTTTCTGTCAGATACATGGGTCGATAGATAATTTCGACAGGTCCGATCTGAATTCCAATAGTTTTTCTGATTTATTTTGTATAGAAGTG
Source organism: Hyperolius riggenbachi (assembly GCF_040937935.1). Classification (NCBI taxonomy): domain Eukaryota; kingdom Metazoa; phylum Chordata; class Amphibia; order Anura; family Hyperoliidae; genus Hyperolius; species Hyperolius riggenbachi. Next base: position 141,977,102 of record NC_090656.1, read on the forward strand.
ATCAGAAAGTCTGTATAGAAGATCTGCCGGAAATTATCTATTGACCCATCTATCTGGCGGAAAATTGCATGGTGTGTACTAAGTATAAGTGAGGTTGAGTTCAGCAGAAGGGGGAAAAAGGAGCCAGTGTAAAGAGAAATGTTTAAGGTCCCTTCCACACAGAGTATGTTATGTGCTGTGATCATTTAACAGTGCAGTGTGGTTGAAAAGTCACAAGATGCTACTGCTAGCACTGTTACAACCTGCTGCACCATGATTGATATGTAAAGCCCCTTAGGAATATCATAGCATTGTAATGCTGTGATACTGTCCGTTTTGATGTGGTGATATTGTCCGTTGCGACGCAGTGGACTCCGTGTTCAAGGGCCTTGAAGTGTTAAATTGTGTGTGTGCCCTGAAATTTTGTGTGTGTGTGTGTGTGTGTGTGTGTGTGTGTGTGTGTGTTTTAATATCCACATAGGATGTGTATACTGGTATAGGGTGTAAGTGTATGAACAGGTAATAAACAATTAGACCTCTTTTATACTAGTTGTATGTGCACTAAAAGCAGGGCTGTGGAGTCAAGAAGTTGGAGCAAATGTTTGTGTACCTGGAGTCCGTGATTTCAGTGGCGTAGCTAAGGAGCTGTGGGCCCCGATGCAAGTTTTACAATGGGCCCCCCCAAGCACTCAATACGTAACAATTGATACCACGCACCAAAACCTTCTAATTGCATCTACAGTGTCAGAGGTTCAAGAATAGGATGGGGAACAGTTTGTTAATGATTACCACTATTCAAAGTATCTATAGAAGTGATTATGAGCACAGGACCAATAGAGAGCTAATACTGTAGTTGAGGAAGGGCCCAAAGGGCCTCGATGCGGTCGCAACCTCTGCAACCCCTATTGCTACTCCCCTGCGTGATTTCATAAACTGAGGAGGCCGATGATTTGTGTGCTGACTCCACAGCCCTGGTAAGTATTAAGGCTCATACACACATCAGACTATAGTCTTTGGAAAATGAAAGATCACAGACCAATCTTACCACCCTTCATGTAGTATGAGAGCCATACCTTCACAGTCTTTTTTTATTAAAAAAAAAAATCTTTGCAAGATGCTGTACACACAGATGCTGTACATCCATTTTCAGATCTGCAGATGATTGTCAGTTAAACAAGGTGTGTATGATGATCTGCAGATCTCATAGACTATGAATGCAATTTGCAGGAACGGATCTTTTGCAGGAACAGATCTTTTGCAGATACTGATCTTTTGAATGTCTACAGCATCTTTGTGTGCAGCATCTTGCAAAGATTTCTGTCTGATGGGGAGTTCAGCTCCATAGAATAGACTGTGTAGAGTATGGCTCTCATACAACATGGAAGGGGGTAAAATTGGTCTGATATCTTTCTTTTATCTTTCAAGTGTGTATGTAGCATAAAGGTAGCCATACACTGGTCGATTTGCCATCAGATTCGACCAACAGATAGATCCCTCTCTGATCGAATCTGATCAGAGAGGGATCGTATGGCTGCCTTTACTGCAAACAGATTGTGATCGGTTTCATGCTGAAATCGATTCACAATCTGTGGTGGTGGTGGTGCTGCCACTGCCCCCGCCCCCATACATTACCCGCTCCGGCGCGACTCCCCCTCTGTCCCCGCAGCTTCTTCTCCACGCTGGGTTCTGGACCGGGGGGTAAATATTGTATACATATGTATGTTTACATTGTATGCATTCCATTCAGATGTCCTTTATAGGTAATATCTATTATTTTTTTTTTTACATAGTTACTTACCTGGGGCTTCTTTCAGCCCCCTGTAGCAGTAATGTCCCATGCCGTCCTTCTCCGATCCGTCTTTCCCCGCCGCCGGCACTGGGCAATTATTCGTCTAACAAGACTAATAATGCGTGCTCCCGCTCGCGTCATCAGAAATTTACTGCGCAGGCGCAGTATGAAGTTTTCTTGTACTGCACCTGCGCAGTAAACTTCCAATGACGCGAGCAGGCGCACGGCCGCGCAGGCGCAGTTGGATGGCATGCTGCGCTAGACCGGGGCCGGCAGGGAGAACGGTAGATCGGAGGAGGACGGCGTGGGACATTACTGCTACAGGGGGCTGATAGAAGCCCCAGGTAAGTGTCTTTTTAAAGAGACTCTGTAACATCAAAAAGATCCCCTGGGGAGTACTCGCCTCGGGTTCTCCGGATCCTAATGAGGCTTCCCACGCCGTCCTCTGTCCCACGGGGGTCTCGCTGCAGCCCTCCGAACAGCCGGCGACAGACCCGACTGTCAGTTCAATATTTACCTTTGCAGGCTCCAGCGGGGGCGCTGTGGCTGCTCTCGGCTCCGAACTACACGGAAATACCCGACCTCAGTCGGGTCCGCTCTACTGCGCAGGCGCCGGAAACTTGCGCCTGCGCAGTAGAGCAGACCCGACGGCGATCGGGTATTTCCGTGTAGTTCGGAGCCGACAGCCGTCAGAGCGCCTGCGCAGGAGCCAGGAAGGTAAATATTGTCATCTTTCTCGGAGGGCTGCAGCGAGACCCCTGAGGGACGGAGGACGGCGCGGGAAGCCTCATTAGGATCCAGAGGCTTCCCCCACCCGAGGTGAGTACCCCCCAGGGGATCTTTTGACGTTACAGATCCTCCTTTAAGTCATGTGCTCACTTCCAGATACAAAGTGTGTCATGCAACTTAGTTATGTGCATGCACGCCTCACTGGTACTTCAACAATTCTATAGAGATTGTTGTGGTGGCATTGACTCCAATTTAGTTGTGCACCTAGCGGAACCGATTGTACAGCTTGGCAATGCGTTGCAGAGTCTTTGTCGCAAGAAGAGTTCTGTCACACTGCGGGTACTGTACCCTGACTCATTGACATTAATGGCCACTGTAGTAGCCCTACTCATTGACATTAAGGCTCCATTCACATCCGATTTGCGATTCCAATTCCGATTTGCAATTCTGCTTTTCCCTGAATGGTATCAACAGAAAAACGCAGCATGCAGTAACTATTTAAAATCGGAATCTCATGTAAAAAAACTATTAAAAATAAAAATCGCATGGAGTGGCCTCGTTCACACTAAGGCCTCGTTCACACTGCACGCGTTTCCAGACGCGCTTTGGGAACGCGTGCAGGAGGCCGACACGCACGACATCACAGTGCATATAGTGCACTGTCTGATGTTCACGCTGCATTCGTTCCGGACCAGTGCGGTCCGGGAACGCACGCTGCACGCATTTTTTTCCAAAAACGTGCGGCTGTCTTATTCACTTTCAGTGAAGGGGGTCAGCCACGCAACGCATACAAACGCGGATGGCGTGCGTTCTTACGTGTTGCGTTCTGAACGCACTGCCGTTTGCAATGTGAACGGGGCCTAATGGCCACTGCGACGGGGAGAGTAATGTGACACCCTAGTGTGAAAATTGCCTCCAGGTGTTTTCTTTGTTTGAATGCAGCCTCTGCTTTTGGCTTCTATTGTTCCTGCTGGGTCTCACTAAACACTATACAGTGTTTATGACCAGTAGATGTTGGGTGCATGATATTGAGTGGTGGAAGTTTTGTCTTTGTCTAAACTTGACCTCTGCATTGGCTAAAGCATTGTACACATGCCTGATGGTTCTCGGCAGAGGCAGACTGTCTGAACTTCAGCCACTAATGCATGGAGGACAATGGGAAAAGATAAGAAAAGCGAGTGGAAGATAAGAGAATCGCCTGCAGAATCTAGCGGCAAAATCGAGCCGTGTATGCCCAGCATAAGGCCATAGTTCTCTTACTTACCTTGCCCAGTCAGTGCCGTTCCGTTGTGCACCACACTGTTGGCTCTCCTCTTCTGTGCATCGTAACAGAGCACGTTACTAGCCCAGAGTCTAGCAATACAGATGGCATTAGCACAACATTGGGCCCCACGCTAAAATCCAAGTCCCAATTCCATTTGGGTGACGTGTAGGAGTGTTAAGTGCTAATGTGGTTTCTTACTTTGTACAGTGCCATGGAATATGTTGGCGTGTTCTTAAAGTGGCACTTAAGTCAAACAAAAAAAAATGAGTTTTACTCACCTGGGGCTTCCCTCAGGCCCCTGCAGCTGATCGGTGCCCACGTAGAGTCGCTCCGTTCCTCCTGGACCCGCCGGCGGCCACTTCCGGTTTCGCCGTCAGCCGCCGACAGCGTTCCCAGCCACAATAGCACCCCCTATACTGCTATTGCGTCCTTTTAATTTTAATCGGCTAATGATTGATCAATTTTATCACTTTCATGTAGTGAGAGTTGACCTACACAATCTGTTCATAGTATTCAAAATCTGGGTAATTTTACCACCTCCATGTATTATGAAGGCAATCAAATTTAGGTGTGTGTATGTATCCTTTGTTTTAGTGTGTGGATTGAGTAGGAGAGTCCTGAGTCTGTGGGAGATGGGAGCGAGTGTGTCCACCCAAGGTTGGCCCCTTGTAACATCATTTTGAGTTGCAAACCAGGGACACATGGCTCTGTTCAGCTCTAATTATACACATTCTCAGTATTCTTTTCTACTTGTTCCCATTTTGATTTTATAAAATTGTGATGCAGTATTTATCCTGGTTCGTTCTGCAAAATGTTTGCAGCAGGGGAATTCCTTTATCCAGTATCTGCACCCAAAAGCTTATTTCAGAGGTCAGACTAGCAGAGAAATCAGTCATTTAATCTTCAGAGCTTTGCAAACAAGAATGACACTTGCCTGTGCACCCTTAGCCCTCTTCACTGTCTACACCCACTCCTAAAATTCCAGCAATTCCAACAATCTGCCATTCCCTAAAAGCACTGGAAGGTGAGCTGTGTGTGATATTGTTTTTGCTGGAAATGCAGTCCAGCTGATGATTTTGTTCAAGCTACATCACCAATATTAGGGCCCGTTTCCACTATTGCGTGGCGAAATCGCTGCGGCAAAACACGCAACAGAATAATATCATTTAAAGAAGAACATTTCTTTGTTACAGCCAGGTTTGCCGCGTTATACCGGTATGACGTTATACCGCGGTTTGTGCATGGTAATCATACCATGCACAGTTTCATTTTACTGGTTTTCAGGGGCGGGGCGACGAAGCGGCAGGATGTGACACAGTGGCGGGGTGAAAGATACTCACTTGCTGGGGTGGGGGGGTCCTGCACACGTGTATTGGCTTCTTCCTCCTTCCTGTTCTTGTCCCATTTCCCTGAAACAGAGGCCCCTTGGTGCTGTTACAAGGAGATAGAATGCAAGAGCAGGAAGAAGAAAAAAGCCAATACACGCGTGCAGGACCCACTGGCAACTGGGCATTTGTACCCCCGCCGCTGCGTCCCCCTGACTCTCTATACTGTGGGCACCTATCCTGGATACACCTATGCTGTGGCCATCTTCTACTGGCTACACCTATTCCTGGCTACCTATGCTGCAGCCACCTACTACTGGCTACACCTATCCCTGGCTACCTATGCTGCAGCCACCTACTACTATCTACACCTATCTATAATGCCACTAGGACTCTTCCTGCTTTCATGGAAACCCATATTAAAGGGAAGCTGTTAGCCATACTAGCTCTGAAATAAACCCACATATAAGTAGATAAATACTTGCTTTACTTACATAACATATGTATTGCACTGTCCACATTTTGATTTTAGTGATTTTTCTACAGTAAAAAAAAGAAAATGGGAAATGCTAAGAAGGATTTTAAGTGGCTGTTTTGAAGCCAATCCTGATGTCATTTCTTCCCTTTCTCTCCTCTGCCTGATTGTGTATGCTAATTTAAAACAAAAATGAGATTCTTGCCTAAGGAGAGGGAAGGCTCTGGAACCTGTAGAGCCTGCCCAGTCTCCTCGTTCCCCTGCAGGCTTCACAGTTTAAATCTCATGCCGCAGGACACTACGTCAGTCTTTTGGAAGCACAAGTGCTTATGAGGACAAGCGGCTGTGTACTGCGCACGTGCCCGAGAAGTACAGAGTGGCCCATCTTTGAAAGCCCGATTACTTTTAAAGACTGCCGAAACCAGCCCAACCCGGAAGAGATTGTTGTGGATTAACGGGGAGCCTGCAGGGGAACGCGGAGATCGGGAGGAGAACAGGAAGGTGCTATAGGATCCAAAGCCTTCCCTCTCCTTGGGTAAATACCAGGGCTGTGGAGTCGGTACAAAAATCTTCCAACTCAGACTTCTCAGTTTTTGAAACCACGACTCCGGGGTACCCAAAATGACTCCGACTCCGTAAGCTGGCCATACACTGGCCCGATTTGCCTCCGTTTCGACAGCAAATTTGATCACTGGGATCGAATCTGCTGCCAATCGTTCGCGCTACACGCCGAATTTCGATCCATTTCGTCCGATCGCTCTGTGCGGAAAATTACCGTAGATCGCCCGCGGGTATGGAGCGCGTCGCTAGCGGCGTTCGAGTACCCGACGACCGACGCAATAGAGCCCCATACATTACCTGCTCCGCCGGCACGACTACCCCCAGTCACCGCTGCTCCGTGTCCGCGCTGGTCTCCGGCATGCTTCAGTTCCTCCTGCCCGGCAGGAAGTTTAAACAGTAGAGGGCGCTCTACTGTTTAAACTTCCTGCCGGGCAGGAAGAAGTAAAGCATGCTGGACCTGGAGACCAGAGCGGAGAAGACAGCGGAGACCTGGGGAATGGAGTCGCGCCGGTGGAGCAGGTAATGTATGCGGGCGGGGGGAGCGGCGGCAGCACCACCACCACCACCACCACCACAACAGATTGTGAACGGTTTCAGGCTGAAATCGGTTCACAATCTGTTTGCAGTAAAGGTAGCCATACGATCCCTCTCTGATCAGATTCGATCAGAGAGGGATCTATCTGTTGGTCGAATCTGATGGCAAATCGACCAGTGTATGGCTACCTTTAGTCTAATATTTAACAGGGCTGTGGATTTGTACAAAAATCATCCGACTCCTCAGTTTATGAAATCGACTCCAACTCCACAGCCCTGGTAAGTACTGAGAGATAAGGAGTGACCTGAGAGATAAGAAAACAACCAGGTCAGGGCTGAGTTAAGAATTCCAATTGAGTGTAGGGTTTGGAGCAGGAGGGGATGGTCCATGGTGTCAAAAGCAGAGGAGAGGTCAAGGAGAAGGATTGAATAGTGGTTGTTTGATTCCCAAGTCCCCACTCCAAGGTTGATGATCCCAGCTGTATGCCATTTATTTTGTATGGCTCTCTACTCCAAGGTGCAAATTACATCTGCCTGCCCATGTGGCATGTTGTCGATTCTGTCACTTTCCTGTTTAGCCAGGGGTCACACTTGTCAGTTTTCTGCACTCCATGTGCATATGCAGAAAAACAAGTGTCTTTTTGACAGCAGTTAATGTAATTGATAGAGTTAATACACACAGAAGAATTATGCTGCAGGATGTCTTATTATTATTATTATTATTATTATTATTATTATTATTAATAATTTTTTTTTCTTCCTGAGAAGAGATGCATTTGTGTAAACTAGTCCATTGATTAACATGAGTACTCAGTTTAAAGAACCCATTATCACAAAAAAGTGTAAAATTTTAAAATTAAAACACATACAAATAAGAATGTTTCTTCCAGAGTAAAATGAGCCAGAATTACTTTTCTCCTATGTCACTTACAGTAGGTAGTAGAAATATGACATTACCGACAGGTTTTAGGCTAGTCCATCTCTTCATAGGGGATTCTCAGCTTAGCCTTTATAAAGACACTCCCTGAAAAAGATTGATACAAAGATGCTGGCCAGCCTGCCTGCTCACCGTACACTTTTTCTTTTTGACAGTTGGATGGAGCAACTGGCATTCACTAAGTGCTTTTGAAAATAAAGAAAACACTGAGAATCCCCCATGAGGAGATGAGTTGGCATAAAACCTGTTGGTTCTGTCAGATTTCTACTACTGTAAATCACAGCAACATGGGAGAAAAGTAATTTATGGCTCATTCTCTGGGGAAAAATGTACTTTTTATTTGTATGTTTGTGTACTTTTTACATTTTACAATTTTCACAATCGCGGTCCTTTAAATCCATTTGTTCAAAAAACATTCATTAAAACAGACAAGTGTGACCCTTGCCATAGGCCTGAGATACACTGCAGAGCGCTTTGCAGACCACCGACACTGCGTCTGCGTTTTAAAAAAAATGCTCCCATTGACTTGCTCCCAATAAAACTGTGGCAGAATCACTGCGATTTTGTGAATTTTTTTACACCCGTTTTTTTTTTTTTTTTTTATGCATGTCATTGGGAGCGTCTTTGTTTTAAAAATGCAAACGCAGTGCTGACGGTCAGCAAAAGGCACTGCAGTGTGTCTCACCATAGAGTTGATAATCCTGCATAATTTTGTATCGTCTGCGAAGACTGCAGCATTGCTCTTTATTTGGTCTTATAAATCATTAATAAATACATTGAAAAGGATTGGACCTACTGTATATTCCTGCGTATGACTACTTTTTAACTCTTGAAAATCTTCTGAAAAGTCGGGGGTCGTCTTATACGCCGGGTATCATTGATGCTGGGTGATACCCCCTATCCTATTACCATCTCTCAGATCTCGCTGCTGAGGACTGTAGTGAAGCGGTGAAGATCTGAGAGGCAGAGAAGGAGGTAAATAGGATACAAGGCTGGGCCAGACGGGTGAAAGAGGCGTATTTTATGGGCACAGCGCAATCTATTCTTCCATACCGCTCTGATAAACAGGTAGACAGGGAGAGCTGACCAATCCACTTAGGGAGACAAGGAGAGCTGACCAATCCGCTTAGGGAGAGGGAGAGTTGAGCAATCCAACCAGTCAATTGACTATATACTGTTATATACTGGGTACCACATACAGTACAGCACCAGTATATGTTCATAAATAGCACCAGTATATGATTTATTTTTTTTTATTTGGTGTGCGTTGGAAGAGGGGTAGTTTTATACGGTGAGTATATTACAAACTCTATATTTTAACTGAAAAAGTTGGGGGGGTCGTCTTATACACCCAGTCGTCTTATACGCCGGAATATACGGTAGTACTAACCCTTGCAGGACCCTCATTGCAAGCAGTTTCCCATTTTAAGTATTCTGATTACCACCACTCTTTGCCTTCTATCCCTCAGCCAGTCTTCTATCCACGTACTCCTATTTACTCCTAGTCCCTGTATCCTTAAAGGAGTTATCAGGCAAAAAAAAAAAAAAAAAAGTGTTTCACTTACCTGGGGCTTCTACCAGCCCCATGCAGCCATCCTGTGCCCTCGTAGACACTCACTGCTGCTCTGATCCAACTCCGTCAGCTAGTTCGGTGGGCCACATTGCGTATATTTTTATGCTTTCCCGCTGGTGCAGGAACATTAACACGTAAAAACGTATGTGTTGATGTTCCTGCACCAGCGGGAATGCGTACCTCAAGGTCGGCAAAAACGAAACTAGCTGACGGAGGGTGACCAGAGCAGCAGTGAGTGTCTACGAGGGCACACCAGAGGGTTTCCGCTGCGGTTTGCGATCCGCTTGCGGGTGCGGATCCGCTAGGGTAATGTATTTCAATGGGCTGGTGTACACCAGAGCGGGAGGCGTTTTGCAGAAACGCATACTCCCGGGCTGCTGCAGATTTTGGATTGCGGATGCATTTCTGCCTCAATGTTAAGTATAGGAAAAACGCAAACCGCTCTGAAAAACGGCACTTCAGAGCGGTTTGCCAGGCGGTTTTTGTTACAGTAGCTGTTCAGTAACAGCTTTACTGTAACAATACATGAAATCTACTACACCAAAAACGCTTCACAAAACCGCAAAATGCTAGCTGAAACGCTGCAGAAAAAGAAGAAAAAGCGTTTCAAAATCTGCTAGCATTTTGCGGATCTGCTAGCGGTTTTTGGTGTGCACCAGGCCTGAGTGTCTATGAGGGCACAGGATGGCTACATGGGGCTGGTAGAAGCCCCAGGTAAGTGAAACTTTTTTTTTTTTTTGCCTGATAACTCCTTTAAGGGCCCGTTTCCACGCCGAATCCGCAGTTTCCCGGCAGGCAAATCATGCAGGGAAACTCTGCCATAGGATACAAATAGCGCTAGCAATTTGTCCGGCATTGCCATCTGAAATGGTGCGGGAGGCTGTGAATTCCATAGCTGTGCTGATGGGATTCGTTTACGTAGTCGCAGACTCGAAAGTGCTGCCGCGCATCTTGGGTGATACCCCAAGATGCGGCTCTAGTGGAAACGGGCCCTCACTTCTGAGGTTCAATGTGAACTTCGCATTAGGCAAACCAAAATCTACAAGCCACTGCTGGTGCGTATTTCTGTACAAAATTTTAATATAATAAATACAATTCGAAAACCTTGCCAATATGATAACGTAAACATGTATATTGCTTTTTGGGCTGGTTTACACTGCAAAAATGCAGAGGAAAAAAATGCAATTATATTTCCTGTGCACTATGTGTTAGTGTGTGATAGCAAAGTCCCATTTGGTTTTACAGAATGGAACAGAGGTACAATCACGCAAAACCTGCAACAGGTAGTACAATTGCACTGATTAGAACTACACTCAATGATTGCCGACATTCCTGAAGTGTCATCAGTAAACTCCAATCGCAATGACATGCAGTAAGTGGAAACACACCCTTACCAAAGACATGACCTAGAACCCATCTCATCGAAATTACCACTGATTTTTTTCCTCCCCTAAATGTTTCACTTATCAAAATAGGGCTTGAATAATTTTAGAGACATGTAGTGATCATTTCTAGTACTGTATTTAACTGTCTTGTTCAGCTCCTGAATGACTCCAGATAAGTAGCTAAATGTTTCTAGCATCTGGTTTTGTGTGTGTATATTGCTGTGATAGCCAATAACATACTTTGTTTCCAGCTGCCTACATTTTCATGGGAGGGTTTAAAATCTACTAGTCTGAAACAAAATATACGGTAACTTGGCTGTAACCTACTAACCACAGAAAAAAGTTGTTGGCTGTATGCACAAGAAAAGCACAAGTAGTGGTGTAGCCAGTAAAGTCATTTTCAATGTTTTGTCTGTTAAATGATGGCGAGGATTTTTGCGATGTTGTAGCAGCAGATGTGTCTCTTGGGGTTCCCTGAAATTAAAGCAATGACAATTCTCTATGGTATTTTACAAGGGGTTAGAAGAGGAATGGCATACTGTGTCACTCAGAAGCTGAGATGTACTGCGCCTCATGCCTGGGTGCGGTTTTGCAGAAAGTGTTTGGGTTCCATTTTTAGATTGAGCACTGTTGTGGAGATGTTAATCTAACCAACAGTTTTTTTTAAGTGTGTGTGTGTGTGTGTGTGTGTCTAGTGCAAATTAAGCTGTTGGGCTATGTACCATTTGTTTTTGTTTTTTACATACATTTTTGTATTTTATATAGAACTGACCTCCTATTACAGGTCTGTATAGAGTATTTAGTCTTGTTACTGACCCTCAGAGGGGGTCCTATTTTAATCCCTTTATAGACTTACCGCTGTCATAGTTGTATACATGAGTACAGATGCTGTTGGAACAGTTACCTTCTCTTTAGTGATTCCACGAGAAAGTTAATACTCTGTAGCAGGGCGGTGGAGTCGGAGTTGTGGAGTCGGGGCAATTTTGGGTGCCTGGAGTCAGGGAAAAAATGCACAGACTCCGACTCCTAATGAATTTAAACTAATTAAAATGGAAAATATGATAAAATGTTCTATTTCTCAGATAACAGTCATCATAAATAATTTGTACATACAGTAATAGCTGTGCTTAGTCCACAAAATGAAATAAACCAATCAAATTAGTTACTAGTGCTGCTTCAATAAAGCAGTCCCCATATTTTTAAAGTCAGATATACACATCTGATTGTGACTGTATATATGATGTGTACACAGGAATCGCTTAAATATATACTAAATAACATCTATGCTGTAAGAATAAAGCCTGATGTGTAGCCGTGTCACTAATAGAAATGGTCAATAAGATGGAAATAATTCTGCGTTGATTCTGTTTTATGCAAATGTACTCTTTGCTCATGAAATCAAATAATTAGATATGTTGTTAAAATTTGGTTTGGTGACTACGAATTAAATGGTACCTGAGAAGAATGAAAAGTGTTTTTTTTTTTTTTTTTTTTTTTTTTTTTTTTTTTTTTATACATACCTGGGGCTTCTTCCAGCCCCCTTCAGGCTAATCCGTCCCTCGCTGTCCACCTCCACCACCTGGATCTTCTGCTATGAGTCCTGGTTATTCAGCCAGTCAGTGCAGTCCCGCCGCATGCCGCTTTCACAGCCAGGAGCGTTCTGCACCTGCGCAACAGTGCTGCGCAGGTGTAGTACGCTCCCGGTGGCGGAGTGTGTGCATGCGCACTACGCCAGACTGGCTCAAGTACCTGGACTCATAGCAGAAGATCCAGGTGGCGGAGGAGGACAGCGAGGGACTGCTTAGCCTGAAGGGGGCTGGAGGAAGCCCCAGGTATGTATAAAACTTTTTAATTTCATCTGTCTCAGGTTTACTTTGTTACACAGAAGTATTATACTCTACATATGCACTCCCCACAGAGCTGCAGGGAATCCACTGAGAATGTTGTGCGCATTGAACACAGAGGTGTTGTCTATCGACCATAAACATGGTTCAGATTGTGCATGAAGAATGTGTAATAGAGGAAGAATCTCCTCATTCCCCTGCAGAGTACCTTCACATCACTCTTACCCACAGTTACATTGCCTAGAGCCTGATAGATGTTCTTTGTTCCAGCCTGTACCTTTTTACAAGTACTCTTACCAGGGACTAGTTTTAGTCTATGACTAAAGGGAATAAATATGGCAGTCTTCATATCCTTCTCACTTCAGTTGTCCTTTAAAATTCCTAAGTGTTGGCAGTTAAGAGACAAATTTCATGTTACATACTTTCAATCAACAAGATTGTAATATGCAAATTAGAGGAGTCTGAGTCAGTGGAATCCTAAACTGAGGAGTCGGAGTCGGTGGATTTTTGTACCGACTCCACAGCCCTGCTCTGTAGCCCTCTATTCTAATTTCTTCTGCAGTGCACAGTGAAACATTTCCTGCTTATTGTCCTCCATCCCCTTTCTATTGGACAGGACAACATACTTGGCATGGACACCGTACATAGAAAACTCAGCACCCAGCTTGGGGTATCAAAATCTGGTTGCTCCAAGCATAGGCAATAAAATGTGTATTTCATCCTTTAAATCAGGGGTGCCCACATTTTTTTTTTTTTTTTTTGACTCACGAGCTAATTTTAAAATTCCCGAGCTCGAGAGATCTACCAACATTTAAGATATTAAGATATACTATAGATAGCTAGGCATAGGTCCCCCCCCCATATAGATAGCTAGGCATAGGCCCCCCCCCCCCATATAGATAGCTAGGCATAGGTTCCCCCCCCCCATATAGATAGCTAGGCATGGGCCCCCCCCATATAGATAGCTAGGCATAGGTTCCCCCCCTCCATATAGATAGCTAGGCATGGCCCCCCCCCCCCCCCCCCCCATGTAGATAGCTAGGCATAGGTCCCCCCCCCATGTAGATAGCTAGGCATAGGTCCCCCCCATGTAGTTAGCTAGGCATGGGTCCCCCCCCATGTAGTTAGCTAGGCATAGGTTCCCCCCATGTAGTTAGTTAGGCATAGGTCCCCCCCATGTAGTTAGCTAGGCATAGGTCCCCCCCCCCCATGTAGTTAGCTAGGCATAGGTCCCCCCCATGTAGTTAGCTAGGCATAGGTCCCCCACATATGGATAGCTAGGCATGGGTGCACCCCACATATAGATAGCTAGGCATAGGTGCACCCCACATATAGATAGCTAGGCATAGGTGCACCCCACACATAGCTAGGTATAGGTGCTCCCCTCCCTCCACCAGCCACAGTTCTCCTCCACATTGTGCTCTCCCATCCCCCTTCACTGACACTGCATGTCCGGGGCATGCAACACTGAAACCTCTAATTAGCGGCGACCAGCAGTGGAGAGGAAAGCGGAGGGTAACGGTATGTAAAGCACTTCCTGTATACGCGTCCTTACCCACCGCTCTCCTCTCCACTGCAGATCGCCACTAATCACAGGTCTCGGTACTGCATGCCTCTCCGACCATGCAGCGCTAGGCAGCGAAGGGAGATCCGACAACGTGGTGGAGGAGAGGGGCGGACTGGGGATGAAGGAACGGGTGGGCAGAACACGGCTTTTGCTAGCCGCGCCTCTCCCTTTGCATCTATTGGCTGTGTGCTGCTCTGTAGGGCAGCAGAGCAGCACAATTAGATGGTACGCCAGCGCTACATAGTCAGCGTCTGGCGTACGATTTTAAAATGCAGACGCTATCTACCCAGCAGTCCTTTGCGATCTACTGGTAGATCGCGATCGACGTATTGGGCAGCCCTGGTTTAAATCGAGCACTAATGAGACGTGCTCATAGTAGTGGAGAGCAAAGAAACCAAAGTTGTCTGTAATGCTAGGTACACACTGTGAGATTTTCTGGCAGATTTACGGTCTGATTATTTCCAACATGTCCAATCTAATTTCCGTTCGATGTCTGTTCACTTTTATCGGAAAATGATTGGAAATCAGATCGGACATGTTGGAAGTAATCGATCTGACAGAAAATCTGCCAGAAAATCTCAGTGTGTACCTAGCATAAAGAAGATGCAGACTGGGCACTGTCTCACCATTATATTGCTTCCATTACATTACAGCCATCAATGTGCTTCAAACGCACATCCATAAAAGCAATATACAGAGCTTGCTCATGTGCTTGTCTGAGCTCTGACAAGCACGTGAGGAAGCGCTGCACAGCCTGAAACTGCTGTAGTGCCAGTCCTGTCACCCTTGCACCTACCTCACTCCACTGACCCACTGATGCACATGCAGATGTACATTTGAAGCACATATTGATGGCTGTAATGTTGATGGAAGCAATGGTGAGACAATGCCCAGTCTGCATAATCTTTGAAAATACTTGGCATGGAGTTCAGCAACATTACAGTATGGGGATTTGTAGTAATCTGTTCCCCCAAAACGATAACGAGCGAATATTTTTCGGTGACAGAAATCTAATGTGTATTTGTAGCCTTCAAGGGAACCTGAAGTGAGTAAAATTCTTTAAAATAAACATGACGTAGCTGCAAATGAATATTACATACTAACCTCACTGTCAGTTCCTCTCAGAAGCTCACCATTTTCTTCTTCCAGTGATCCTTTTCAGTTCTGACAGTATTTTGTTAGAACTGAAATATACCAGTTGCTGTCAGTTATATATCAGCAGCTGTCAGTTACAACTGAATGTGCAAGGTAATGTCCATGTTTCCCTATGGCCTGAAGTGGATGATATTACAGTTTAACACATTGTGCTGACCAGGAAGCTGTTATGGGGTAATGGCAAGTTTTAAAATGGAGGACGGAGAATTCCATTGATCACAGTGGACAAACAGGACGCAGGAGAGGAGAAAGAGATTGAGTAGTAGTCTACACAGGAGGTATGTCGTGTATGGTTATTTTGACTTTTTATTTTTAGTTCCGTTAAAATCTGACCTCTTCATGGGGGATTCTCAGGGTTTTCTTTGTTTTCAAAAGAATTTCCTGAATGGCAGTTTAACTGCCAAATACGGATGATCAATAAGGGCACGATTCCACTTGAGCGGCGCACGTCTGCGAGTCGCGCGGCGGCTCTTCTGGGTCTGCGGGAAAAGCAGACGAATCCCATCAGACGGGATCTGCAGCCTCCCGCGCCGATTTGCATGGAAAAGCCGGCCGAATCGCTAGCGGTAGCAATTCAGCCGGCGTTACCATTGCACCCTATGGCAGAGTTTCCCCGCACTATTCGCCTGTGGGGAAACTCTGCGGATTCGCGGCGGTTTCCGCTCAAGTGGAAACGCGCCCTAAGATGCAAATTCTTCTGAAATTATGCACATTTTTATGCAAATGTATGCAGTTTGAAAATGGACCAATCAATTTAAACTCAAATTTAAACTGATTGTTCAATTTTCAAGCTGCATATATTTGCATCAACTCGGAAGAATTTGCATATCTGTGATCATCCCTACTGCCAAAATGCTAAGATGCCAGCCAGCCTCCCAACTCACTTGCGCACTATTTTGTCATTAAAGCCCCATACACACGCTCAACAGCAGTCTTTTATGCAGCACAATAGTCAAACAACTTTTGTTGTGAAACAAGTTGAAACTAAAAAAAGTATTTTGCTATTGTTCAAAAAGCTGATAAGACTAATAAGTCAAGCCAACAGTTGGATTGACTTCTTATCAGTCTTATCAGCTGTTTGAACAGTAGCTGTGATGATTTGCTGCACAGGCAGCTTTTTGACCATTGTCTAGGTTTGCATGCTGCAGGACTCTGGAAAGAAGAGCTTCTGTCAGTTTTGCAGCTTGTGCTTGCTGAGGAATTTGCATACGTTGTCATGCAAATTGCCTGGCCACATTCATTGGAGGCGTGTACTATAAGTACTATGTGTTTCCCACAATGCTTGGCTGTTCATAAGGAGTCTTCCTGTGAAACACTCTGGAGAGTGTCATCCATGCTCTTTGTTTGAAGATCAGCTTAGAGTAACTCCTGGAAACTGTGCTAGGCAGATTCCTTAGTGCAGTTAGGATTGTTTATCTGTTTGTTTGTTCTGTTGCTGTTGTCCTGTCCCAGCGGTGGTCGACAGGAAATGGTTCTGATCTCTGTTCCTGGAGTATAGCTGGTGCAGCGGTTGCTACCAGCTATCTCTTCTGTTCTGTCTCCTGGGATCGCGCTAGCCACTTTTCGCTAGCGCTGTGGATCCTTCTTCTGTCTCCTGGGATCGCGCTAGCCACTTTTCGCTAGCGCTGTGGATCCTTCTGTTCTGTCTCCTGGGATCGCGCTAGCCACTTTCCGCTAGTGCTGTGGATCCTATCTCTCGCTTGTCCCTGTTTTCGTGTGTCTGTCTTGTCTGCTACGACCGCTTGCTGGAGGCTCGGTGAGGTAACCGTTAAGCAAGCGTTCGCGTCCTCTGTTTCATGTTTGTCTGTCGATGGTTAGTTAGGCGTGCTTGTCTCTATTGTGCTTATCACGTGGAGACCGCGCATAACCGCGTGCACTGTTGCGAATGAGTGCGGTGTTCGCCGTTAGCTAGCGTTTGTTGTTTTCCGCATCTTCTCATTGTATTATTTGCTGTGCCTTTGCTACCCTCGTATTCTGTTCTGATCTGCCTTGTGTCACGTCTGGCGATCGCACCTCTCGCGATCGCATTCCTATTTCATATCTGCTGTTGTGTGTGTGCGGGGTGGCGACTGGATTGGCGCACACACATACAACCTGTCCCTTTGCTCATTCTCATTCGCAATCGCCTCTCTTGCGATTGCGTTCTGCGCTTCGTACAATTCCTGTCTGGCATTTGTGGAGGTACAGAGGATTGGTTCCTCTGCACTCCCCAGCGCCATCTGCCGACAGGAATTTCCCTCTACAGGTGCGTAGCACCTTTTTGCTGGGTACCTGCAATTACACGCTTGTGGAGGATTTCCGCCGTGTCAGCGCACGCGTTGTGCGCTGATCACGGAGAAAGTTCCACAATCGTTACAGTAGCTAAAGACTTTATTTAGTTGTTTCAACTTGTTTCACAACAAAAGTTGTTTGACAATTGTGCTGCATAAAAGACCGCTGTTGAGCGTGTATGGGGCTTTAGGGCCCATTCACACTTGAAAGGGCAAAACGCCGTTTTGCGGGAGTGATTTTTTTTTTCCACGATGTCACGTGGAAAAATCACTGGACACTGCAGCGATTTTCCCGCGATTGCGTTTAGCGCTTCTATAGCACTGAAACGCGATCGCCGGGAAATCGCCTGAAAATGGTGCAGGCTACGCGTTTGCGTTTCACGATTTTGGGCGATTTGCGGTGATCAGCACAAATTGCCCAAGTATCGTGCCCATAGGGTTTTATTACACTAGCACTTTCAAAAGCGCTAGCGTTTGAGCGTTTTGCCGAAATCGTCGGCTATACGCTCAAGTGTGAATGGGCCCTAAAGGTGCGTACACACTGCACTACAAAAGGCAACGACGGGTCTGCCGGACCCTCTCGCTGGACGGTGTTTTAGCCGACAGTAGCGCGTGTGTACGCGCTGTCGGCAGAGGCTGAGGCTGTTTCTGAACGATATTAGCCTTATAGGGGCGCCGACAGCGCGTACACACACACACTACTGTCGGCTAAAACACTGCCCAGCGGGAGGGTCCGGCGGACCCGTCGTTACCTTTTTGTAGTGCGTGTGTACGCACCTGAAGACTCCAACTGCTGTTGAGGAAATGCTTTTGAAAACAAAGAAAACCCTGAGAATCCCCATGAGGAGATGGACTGGTGCAAAACCTGTCGGTCCTGTCAGACTTTAACTGCTTGCTTTTTTTTCACTGTAGTAGTCGTTTAAAGACTATTTAACCAAGTATCAAGAGTGTTACCAAGTGGTCCCAATATTGCATAAAGTTTTGGTATGCAGGATCTTTTGTAACCGTGATGCCTGAGGTCATTGCTTCCCTCCTCACACCTCCCACTGGTAGCAGTTGTCCCTCATCCATAGCAACAGCCTCAGACTTTTCTTGTACGAACAATGGCAGGTTAAAATTTCAAAGGTATTGATCAGCCCCGGTAGAGCATTTATAGCCGTGCAGTAGAGTGGTTGTGCCTGTAAGTAAAGACTGTATTTGCAGGTGCAAGTTTTTTTTTTATATTGTAAATTATTGCTATCCCTAGCATCATATTCTGGAACTGGACACGCACTGCAAACGTACTTGGATCTATTTTTAAAGCAGAGCTAACATCAAACCTAGAAAGCAGCCCAGCACATAGCAAAATCACTGTAGAAACCATGATTAAAGTTTTTTTACTTTTTGGCATGACCTAGATATTTGCTATTAATGTGTTTGAGGAAGAGTGGCAGAACAGTCCTGAATGACTTTTGCTTGAGATGTCTAGTCACTGAGGATTGCTTCTTCACTCACTGTTTAAATGTACTCATGTTTATGATTGCAAGATAGCCAACGGGACTTAAGAATGAGAGCGGATATCTGCTTTTTTTTTTTTTTTTTTTTTTTTTTTTAAATCTAGTTGTTAATGGAATTGGTGCCAAGCATTTCCTTCTGAATTGCAGACTGGACAAGTAGAAAAGAAGCTCGGATACAAAATTAGTTACTTAACTAAAGAGAGGGAAGCCTCCGAATCCTATTGAGGCTTCGGGAGCCTGAGTCCTCCTGAAGACAGGCGGCTCTGTACTGCGCCTGCGCGAGCACGCAGGCACAGAGCAGAGCTGCCTGTCTTCTAGAGCGCTCAGGCTCTCTGAAGACTTCTGAAGCCTTCTTCAGGCTTGGGAAAGCAGTATGTGACTTAGTCACATACTGCTACTGGGGGAGCCAGCACAGGAACGAGGGCACCGAGAGAGGAGGGGAAGGCTTGAGCCTTCCCTCTCCTTTAGGCAAGTATCTGCCACATTTGTTTAACCACTTCACCCCAAAGGGGTTTTTATCCTAACGGACGAGCGATTTTCACCTTTCAGTGCTCATCCCTTTCATTTGCCAATGGCTTAATCACTACTAATCACAATGAAATGATTTATATCTTTTCACCACCATTTGGGCTTTTTGGGGTTGATATTTTGTTTTCAGTAATTACTTTATTTTCTATGCATTTTAAAGAGGAAAAAATTAAAAAATACACTTTCTCCAATTTCATCGTCTATAGTTTTAATATAAACACTGCTACTGTGCATAAAACCCACACATTTTATCTGCCTATTTGTTCTGGTTATCACAAGATTTTTATTATGTCCCTAGTACAAAGTATGATGACAATATAGTATTTGGAAATAAAGGTGTGTTTTTTTTTTTTTTGCACTGTTTTCACACGCACGGGAATGCACGCGCGGGAGCGTGCACGCGCACAGCGGCAGCACTGTCTGACTTATAAAAACGTCCTGCTAGAGCCTCTTAATGGCTTCAGGACGTTTATAAGTCTGTTAAGTGGTTAAATGCGGATCCCATTGCTTTTAAGTGTGGGGACAATGGAAGTTTTTCCAACCCTGTTTTCCTAAACCTTGAATAAAGTGTATTGGATGCAGAGCTTGACAAAACTAAGTAAGAGGTAAGTATAAGGGGGGCGTTTCCACTTGTGCACATGTTCTGATTTAGGCTGCTTACACACAGGGACGTTACAGGCGCACGTTAGTGCAGCCTGTAACGCTCCCCCAACTCACAGCAATGTAACACAAGTGGGTTGTTCACACTGCCCACGTTTCGTTACATGTAACGCTGCACGTTCTGCCGAAAGTGCAGCATACCATAGCATTACAGCGGCTTAAGCCGTGTTAGACTGTTTGCACATGCTCAGTCATGTTGGGGAGGAGCAGAGAGCGGCCAGGCACATGGCTAATTAATATTCACTGCACGTTGTGACGTGCAGTGTTTACTTCCTGGTGCGGCCGCTCTGTGCGGCGATTGGCCGGCGGGACCACGTGATGCCGCACGCGTCCAAGAGTACGCATCACGGACGCCAGAGTGAGCTGCACAACGCTGCTCACTCTGACGTCCACATCGAAGAGCACCAGGCCTTGCGTTAGGTGCATGTTATGCGACCTTAACGTACCACCTAACGCAACGTCTAGGTGTGCAAGTAGCCTTAATGTATGCATCTGAATCCCTGTGCAAATATTTGCATAGGGAAACACTGCAAATCTCCCCTAGTGGAAACGAGCCCTACAGTTCAAGAATTATTTGGGTCAATTGTGTTGATCTAAAATTTTGATGGCACCTAAAAACAATGTGTTTTGCCGGTCTGTCCGCTTCACCGGATCCAGATGGCTTGTCCGTGGCCCTGTTCACATACACGGTACTAGAAGTCCTTATCAATTGAGCCGCTGATGGCTCGATTGATAATATCCGACAGGTCCGATGACCTGCCGGATAGATTTCCTGCTCAATCCCCCGTCGTCGGACAATAGCGGGGAATCGAGCGGCTGATGAGCGCCGGCGGGGACGAGCGGGAATCGATCCGAGCAGGGACGCGGCAGGGGTCGATCCGGAGGCTAATTGGCCACCGGATCGACCCGTATATGCCCAGCATGAGGCTAGGTTAACAGTGGTTAGTTACACTGAGCATGTGGATTATAGCGCAGGAGATTTGGGCGTAGCTGGCGCCACCCATAGACAGTCATAGGAATTACGGCTATAGCGGCACACAGTGAGTAACTTCGGTGTCATCAGAAGACTGAGCTGAAGTTACTTTTAAAACGCTGTAATTCGGCCTCCAGCAATAGCTGGAAGTCGAATTACATAATTCCCCACCATCCACATGGACTTGGAGGGGGAATAGTAATTAACGCCGGCTGCTATTTCTCTCGTATGTAGTTGCACTGCAGAATAATGCATGTAAACTCTGTGCCCATATACTGTAATTCTATGGGGCTGTCCACAGTAAAGCGTTGTTACTGATCACGTTATTCTAACTCGCTGCATGCAGGCTTTCCAGTCTCCATTGCATTTCACAAACATTATAACGCATGAGTTATGCAATTACCACTGTGAATCTAGCCTAAAGGTGGCCACACACCATACAATTTTTTTTAAATATCTATTCAATTCGAGAATTACAATCAATTTCTCTGACTGATAACATTTCAAAAATCTGACCAATGTACCACACACCTATGTTCAATTTTTCCCCAATTATGATAAAAATGATAGGAAACCCTGAGAAAATTGCTTGGGTGTATATATTGATAAACTGGCAATCTATCACACATTATTCAAGTTTCATAAAAATTTGATCAGAAAAATCCAGCACTGCCGATCAACTTTTATCGACTAAAAATGAGAAATCAGATTGGATTTCTTGCTCGAATGAAAAAAAACTTTAGATTTTTCGGGAAATACGTTCTTATTTATCGAATTGCTGTAAAACTGAATCATTTTATTGTATCGTTTGTGTGTGGCCACCTTAAGACAGACATGGCTGAGATGGTGTGAGTGATCAGCACAATAACTTGCCAACTATGTGTATTTTATTTTTTAAATGTAAAAGTTTAGAGAAGGTACGCCTATGTTGCAGTGCACCACCAAGTGTTGGAAGCTTTATTAGTTCCATTGTAGAAAACAATTTGTATAAGTATGTCACATACTTGGTCCCACCAGTCCAACATCATGTTCACCAGTGGGATAATTCTGTTGCACAAAGCTCCATTTCCATTACAGGCATGCTTAAGGTAGGCTGACCAGGCGTCCTCTGACCAGACGCAGCTGCATCTGAGCCCATTTTACTGGCATGGGATTTTAATTACATGTCTGAATAAAGAGCTATTTTCAAGAGTGGTGCTGCTGATCCTGGCTTTTTGAATCGGCGACCCTTGGGCATCAGGGTCATATCAGCTTTAGCACACTCCTATCTCCATTGGAGTGCATGGTCTAACACTGTGAGTTTGAATGTGTTAAAATTTCAGGATATAATACAGGGCTGTGGAGTCGGTACAACCCACCGAGTCAGACTCCTCAGTTTAGGATTCCTCCGACTCCTCGACTCCGACTCCTCTAATTTGCATATTACAATCATATTGATTGAAAGTATGTAACATGGCAATGTAACTGTGGGTACATGTTGTGCTGGGCATACACGGTGCGATAGTTATCAAGCCGCTGATGGCTCGATTGATAATATTCAACCTGTCTGAACCCCGCGGCGGATCGACTCCGCACTCGATCCCCGCGGGCGGACAATTGAAGAAGCAAGCGGCTGATAAGGAACTGCCCGCGGGGATGAGGGCGAATCGATCCACACGCCCCGCGTGGGGACACGCCGGCATCGAGCCAGCGGCTCAATTCCGGCACAGAATTGCACCGTGTATGCCCAGCATAAGAATGATGTGCAGGTATTCTGCATGGAAATGAGGAGATTCTTCCTTTATTACACATTCTTCATGCACAATCTGAACCAGGTTTATGGGTGATAGACAACACCTCTGTGTTCAATGTGCACAACATTCTCAGTGGATTCCCTGCAGCTCTGTGGAGAGTGCATATGTAGAGTATAGTACTACTGTGTAACAAAGTAAACCTGGGACAGATGAAATTAAAGCTTTATACATACCTGGGGCTTCCTCCAGCCACCTTCAGGCTAATCAGTCCCTCGCTGTCCTCCTCCACCACCTGGTTCTTCTGCTATGAGTCCAGGTACTTGAGACAATCTGGCGTAGTGTGCATGCACACACTCCGCCGCCGGGAGTGCACTATATCTGCGCAGGTACAGAATGCTCCTGGCTGTAGGAGCGGCACGTGGCCGGACCGCGCTGACTGGCTGAATTACCGGGACTCATAGCAGAAGATCCAGGTGGCGGAGGAGGACAGCGAGGGACTGATTGGCCTGAAGGGGACTGGAGGAAGCCCAAGGTATGTATAAAACTTTTCTTTTCATCCGTCTCAGGTACCCTTTAATTCGTAGTCATCAAACCAAATTTTAACATATTAAATGATTTGATTTCATGAGCAAAGTACATTTGCATAAATCCGCATCAGCGCAGAATGATTTCCATCTCATTGACCATCTCTACTAGTGACTCGGCTACACATCAGGCTTTATTCTTACAGCAGAGGTTATTTAGTATATATAAGAGATTCCTGTGTAGACATCATATATACTGTACAGTCACAATCAGATGTGTATATCTGACTTTAAAAATACGGGGACTGATTTATTGAAGCAGCACAAGTAACTATATTTTTTGATTGCTTTATTTCATTTTTGTGGACAAAGCACAGCTATTACTATTATTATTTATAATGACTATTATCCGACAAATAGAACATTTTATCATATTTTCTATTTTAATTACAGTTTAAATTCATTAGGAGTCGGAGTTGGTGCATTTTTACCCGATTCCGACTCCAAGCACCCAAAATTGCTTCAACTCCACGACTCCGACTCCACAGCCCTGATATAATACTTACAATATCTAACATACAGTTGAAGTTCAGCCTAACCTTTTTCAAAGCCATAGAATCCCATTTCTGCATTTTTGTCAGTGGAGTTGCACTGTCATGGAGACGTTTATGTATCATTAATAAACTATGTGAATGGGGTTTGTGAATAACTGTATGCAGAGGATAGATAAGTTGCAAATTTATGTGAGTTGGTGGAAATGTATTTGCAGTAGGTATGCAGATCTATGAAATGCCGATAAGGGCTGGTTCACACTTGCTTTAAAGGACACCCAAGGAGACATATGACATGAGATGGACATGTGTATCTCTATAGTGCCAAGCACACAAATAACTAGGCTGTGTTCCTTTTTTTTTTTTTCTCTGCCTGAAAGAGTTAAAAATTGGGTATGCAAGTGACAGGAGAAAGAGGATGGATACAATTGTTTTTCTCATCAGTTTATTTTTGCCTCGGATGACCTTTAAAAACGTATCCATGCAATACGTTTTTAAAGCTCCGCTTAAACGCAGGAAGCGGATGCTGTGTTAAAAATAGGATCTTCTTCCACTTACAAAACACAGATCCTACACTGATGCTGCGGAACGCAAGACGGAACGCAGATTCACTACTTGACACATTTTCACAAATGGGAAAATGTGTCCAATGGAAGCCTACGAGAACGGACACTGTCTGTTCACACCAGGCTAGTCGCTGCATCCGTGTCGCCCATTTTGCCCACAACTGCATCACTGCCGTGACATTATACTCGTGTCCCATTGCCTCTGTTCAGTCCTTTTAAAACAGCCCGGTAGCCAAGGGATCTCCATTGTGCTGCAAAAGTCCAATCGGAATCCTCAGCAACAGGGAGGATTCTCATTGGCTCATGTTGGACCAATGAAAATTCTCCCTGTTGCTAGGGAGAATTGGCCTGTTGTAGCCTATGGAGAGCTTCTGCTGGCCTCTGAGCTGTTTAGCTTCTGCTGGCCTCTGAGCTGTTTAAGGAACCGAGCGGTGGTGGCAGGACAGGTAGTAGAAGTAGTAAAGAGGTGGCAGGCACTCAGTGCTGGCTACCATCCAGCAATCTGTCCCCTGGGATCGTGGTGTGCTCAGGTGAGCGGCGATGTGGATGTGATCAACGCAGGTGCGGACGCAGAACAGTCGGGTGTATTTTTTGCATGCGGATGCAGACCAGATGGTACACATCTGCCCCGCTTACCGTTTCTGTCCTGCATCCGCACAAGTGAGAATTGGCCCTAGTTCTTGCCTGTATGCAAATTTAATGTAGCTTTGAAATGGACTAATGAAATGCACTTCCTGATGATTTTCATCAGCCCAGGTTAAATGGGCCCTAAAGGTTGCAGGTAAAAATGTCTCCATAATCTATGTAAAAAGAAAATTCTTTGAAGAAAGGTGGCATAGAAGTAGTGTGGTTGGAGTTTGGTGATAAGTTTTTCATTATGCTTTGGGATGGTCAGATGATCGGTCTCATTGTGCTTTGGGATTGTCAGATCAGTCTCGTTGTGTGACTGGATTCTGCTTGACTTACCATGGCTGTGTTATCCTCCACTGACACTCGCAAGCGATCCGCCCGGAGGATCAACTCGCCCCAGTGACAGCCAATTTCCTTGTGCACACCGCTCCACTCCATTGTATCTCCACATAGCAACAGTACACATCATGTGCTACACATCCCAAGGGGAGATGAGTGACATCTATCAAAGGTGTGTACGCACCGTAAAGCAATAACAGTTGCCTGGCTATCCTGCTGATCCTCTGCCTCTAATACGTTTAGGCCCTGTTCACAGTGGTCTGTTGCGTTGCTAAATAATTCTGCATGTCAACTCACTGCCCATACAATTCTATGGGGCTGTCCACTGTAACGTATCCCGTTATTCTAACTCGCTGCATGCAGGCTTTGTATTAAAGTCTATGGCTCGTCTCCATTGCAGTTCACAGTCCTAACGTGTGAGTTGTGCAACTGACCGCAGTGAACCTGGCCTCAAAGATTCTTTATTTTTTCAAACCTTTATAGTACAGAGAGAGAACATCTTTAGAGAGAGAACATCTTTGGGAGTATTTGACATACAGTATATGCATAGGGTAGAGAACATCAATTGTTAAAATAACAGGCTCATTTAGGTGGGAGCCATCCAGCATCACCAGAGTCGGAATGTGATGATGCCTCGAATCGGGAAGAAAAACAATGAAGCAAGGCAAAGTGCCCCGCGCACACAGGACTTGAACATATGAATTTGTAGCCCACCCCTTTCAGGCAGCGTAAGGCCAGGGCAAGAGAGCTCTGGGGCCCAAAGGGATCAATCGACCAGAGGCTCTCCAAAGAACCCCTAAAGAATAAAAAGGGGGGGGGGGGAGCAAAAAGACACATACAGCAAAGAACATCTGCCCTGCACCATACACATTTGAAGATTGCTAATATTTAGGTATGAATTCATATCTTGAGTGTTTCATTTTAAATAGTAGCAATCTTCGAATCTAGGGCGTTGGAGTCGAGGAGTTGGAGCAATTTTGGGTACTTTGTGTCGGATGATTTTTGTCCAAAATCCACAGCTCTGGTAAGTATTAGACGAAAGAATCTTAAGTCGAGGAGTCAAAACCATTTTGGGTACCTGCAGTCGGAGTTGGATGCAGGGGTTTCATAAACTGAGGAGTCTTGAGGTGGAGGAGTCAGATGATTTTTGTACCGACTCCACAGCCCTGTTCGAATCACCACAGCCCTGTTCGAACCACCAAAAAGAAGTAAAGAAGACAGAGGCCTCTAATACTTTTAGCCAGAAGACCCCTGAACAAGCCTATGTGGATTAGGTGTTTCTGACATTATTGCCAGATCCGACAAGATTAGCTGCATACAGTATTTTATTAACTTCATTAGTTAAGTAAGCAGCTTTTTACGTTTAACATGCCAGGCAGGCCACCAGCAGATGCAGTGCAAACTACATATGACATATTTGTAATATTAAGTTCCTTATTAAAATATATATTTTTTACATCGGCATACAGCCTTTTTATTCTAATGTTGGCTTTGTTTATACAACTGTTTTACATATGCAGTGCACATTAATAGGCAAAAATATGTTGATAAACCCTATGGCCTAGTTCAAAGTGCTCAGTTGCATTGCAGAATAATTCTGCATGTCAACTCACTGCCCATACAATTCTATGGGCCTGTTCACATCTCGCGTTGTAATAGATTGTTATTCTGACTCACTGCATGCAGGCTTTGTATGAAAGTGTAGGTCCAGTCTAAATTGCAGTTCACACTCATTTTAATGGATGCGTTATGTAACCGACCACTGTCGATCCAGCCTAAACAATCTATTCTAAATCTAGAATAGGTAGTGTATTGGTGTTCAACGTGAAAACTGTGTTGAATTGATGTAAAGCTTTCCATACACTTATAGATAGCCACCCGATGTGGTAAAATGATCAGTTCCCATCTGAAAGGAATCTATTCCGGACGTAATCAATCCCTTCCACATTGTTCATCAATTTTCATTAGATTCCAGGAGTCTATTGAATATTGTTTGAACTGCAGCATTCCACTGTTCAATACAGTGCAGTGCTATGGGGCTGTTGATCTACCAACACTCCTGCCCTGCCCCCAATCGACCTACATCTTCTGTCCTGTCCATTTGATACTTTCTATTGTTTTTGGGGTCAACATAGACCAAAAGTGATGGATCAGCCATTTTGGGGAAATATGTCTATGAATCAACCTGCAGGGAATTGAATGGGAAAATCGAAAAGTGTATGGGCACCTTAAGATGTAACAGATCTTTCTTTGTAGACTGTGGCTTGCTGCCTACATAAGAGAGATGTGTAAGACACTTCATGTCCCTTGAATGTCTCGTAGACACATGATCCTTCTGCTCCTGTGCCCTGACACATGTGACAAAGATGAAAATAGAGTAAAAACATTCCATGGAGTATTCAGCATCTCACATTACCTGGAATCTGGCTACGACATTTAGAGAGGTTTTTACACAATCCACTTCACAAACAACCCATTTTATCACCCCTTGTTTAACATAAACTACTCCAAAATAAAAATCTAATTGTAGTTTACTGGATGTTAATTTAAGGATTGTGCAATCCAAACTTAGGCCCAGTGCACACCAAAAACGCTAGCCGATCCTCAAAACGCTAGCGGTTTTTGGAGCAGATTTCAGAGCGATTCTAGGCATGTTTAGAGACGTTTTCTAAACATGCCTAGAGTTTTTGGGAGTGTTTTTGTGTAGCAGATTACAAATATTGGTACAGTAAAGCTGTTACTGAACAGCTTCTGTAACAAAAACGCCTGGAAAACCGCTCTGATGTAGCGTTTTCCAGAGCAGTTTGCGTTTTTCCTATACTTTACATTGAGGCAGAAACGCTTCTGCAAACTGCAAACGTGCAGCAGGAGGCACGTTTGCGGTTTGCTAAAAACCTCAAACCGCTTGTGTGCACCATCTCATTGAAATACATTAGCCAAGCACTTCCACAGGCGGATGCGGTTGGCGGATCGCTGCTAAAACCGATCTGCGTGCGCTGGGCCTAAGATAATGATTTGAAAAGGTTTTTGTACTTTTATTGGCAATGTTATAGAACAATTCTTTCCCTTAAAGAAATATGGCTTTTTCAAATTGTCATGATCATCACATTGAAGCTTAAAGAGGAACTCCAGCCTAAACAAACATACTGTCATTAAGTTACATTAGTTATGTTAATTAAAATAGGTAATATAATCTCTTATCCACCCTGTTTTAAAAGGGCAGGCAAATGTTTGATTTCAAGATGGCAGCCATCTTTTTGGTTGAAAGGAGGTGACAGGGAGCATGAGACACAGTTCCAACTGTCCTGTGTCCTGAGCACCTCTCCCAGTTGCTAGGCAACGTGAATAACAACATAAGAAATCCCATCATGCTCTGCACAGCATCAGGGAAAAAAATGCCAGGGCTTTGTTTCTTTGATGGGTGGAGCTTAGATAAAAATGCAGCTAAAAATGATGCTTTGGTAAGAAAAACAAAGTTCTGATGTTGTGAAGCTGTTAAACACCAAGCCTTTTCAGTTCTGCTGAGTAGATTTTTAGTCTGGAGGTTCACTTTAAATGACTATTTTGGTCTCCCTTTTTCAAGTTGGGGCCCTTTCACATGGGAAGTTGAACTGTGTGCTTACTGAGCAGTTACCGGTACCAAGCAGCAGTGAGCATTTACCAGGCAGCAGCAAGCAGTTGTGAGAGTTCGACAGGCATTTTACTGCCTATAAACTGCTCGTGTAAAAGGGCCCTTGGATACAAAGGCCCTGAAAATGGCAATGTCACCACAACTAGAGGGGGAGCGTACATGCAGAACATATCTCGAGTGATGGGATTTAAAGCACGCCTGAAATTAGCATATGAAGGCTGACATTTAGGATGTGTTCCCACTTGACAGTAAAAGGGACATTTTGTCTGTTTCAGTTTTGCTATGCAGTAATAGTGAACAGCTCCTATTTTATAGGAGGCGTTCACACTTGTCAGTCTGCAATGGATCTACGGTATCGGATCCGTTGCGGTGAGCGGACCACACTACTGTGCCATATGTCATCTCGGATCAGTGGATGCATTCCCATATAGTCTCTGGTAACGCATCTGCCCCTGCTCCAGCTGGACCATCAGAGCAGACACTACACTATCTGCTCCTGCTGGTTGCACGTGATTTGGCTGCAGAAGGGAACCAAGCTTTATTCCTGTTTAAACAATGTAAATTGCCAAGCTATCCTGCTGATGGTCTTCTTCTAATACATTTAGCCATAGACCCTGAACAAGCAAGCAGTTCATATGTTTCTGAGTGGATTAGCCGCATACTTGTTTCACATCTGACAACCCCCCCCCCCCCCCCCCTTACCCCCTACTGGTGGATTGGTGAGCAGACTGGTGGTGACACAAAGAAAGCGGGCAGTGTGAACGGTGCCAACGCATCCTGCACAGTTCCTGAGCAGATGGGCTTACCCCGCTATTTACTATTTACTCGTATGCTTTGTTTGAGGTTAAAGGGAACCTTAACTGTGGGCCCCCCAAAAAATTCACTTACCTGGTGCTTTCCCAAGCCTCCTGCAGCCGTCCTGTGCCCGTGCCGGTCCTTCGGTGCCCTCCGGTCTCCCTCCGCGGCTAAGTTTTGTTTTCGGCCGACTACCAGTCGGCCTCCGGCAAAGCGTCCTCTTCTTCCGCATTCCCTGTCGTAAAGAGCCGTAAAGCAAGCCCCGCATGACGCTCTTTACGGCTCTTTACGACGGGGAATGCGGAAGAAGAGGACGCTTTGCTGGAGGACGACTGGCAGTCGTCCGAAAACGAAACTTAGCCGCGGAGGGAGACCGGAGGGCACCGATGGACCAGCGCGGGCACAGGACGGCTGCAGGAGGCTTGGGAAAGCACCAGGTAAGTGAATTTTTTGGGGGGGCCCACAGTTAAGGTTCCCTTTAAGTGTGAACCCAGGCTTTTATCTGAGGCTGAGAGCACACTTTGCAGATTTGAATGCATTTTTCAGGATTGCACTGCTGAAAAACACATGCAGTTCTGCAAAGTGTACTTCCAACCTAAAAAGATGACACAAAAAAGTCACTGCAAACAGAATATTACGGTACTTGCTGTATTCAAGTTTTAGGCTGCTTTCACAGTGGGACGTTACAGGCGCACGTTAGAGCAGCCTGTAACGCAGCCCAACTCACAGCAATGAAAAATCAATGGGCTGTTCACAGTGCCCACGTTGTGTTGGAGTATAACGCTGCACATTCAATGAAAGTGCAGCATGCTGTGCGTTATACTCATATGTGGCTGCGTTCGAATGTTTGCACATGCTCAGTATTGATTTTTTTTTTTTTTACTTTGCCGCATGTGCCGTTTTCGTTCGATAGTATGCGTCAAAGTACCCATCACGGACGCATCAAGAGACTCATAACGCGGCTCTATATAACGTCCAACTTCAATGCTAACATGCGTTGCGTTAGAAGCACGTTATGCGACCTTAACGTTGCATGAAACGCAACGTCTTATCGTGAAAGAACCCTTACTCAAATGAAAAAGAAGGGTTGTTAAAGAGAACCCGAGGTGTGTTTAAAGAATGTTATCTGCTTACAGAGGCTGGATCTGCCTATACAGCCCAGCCTCTGTTGCTATCCCAAACCCCCCTAAGGTCCCCCTGCACTCTGCAATCCCCCATAAATCACAGTCGTGCTGTGAGGCTGTGTTTACATCTGTAGTGTCAGTCTCGGCTGCTCCCCCGCCTCCTGCATAGCTCCGGTCCCTGCCCCCATCCCTTCCCTCCAATCAGCAGGGAGGGAAGGGATGCAGGCGGGGACCGGAGTTCTGCAGGAGGCGGGGAGAGCAGCAGACTGACACTATAGAGATAAACACAGCCAGCTCTGACAAGCTGTTTGTCAGCAGTGTGGCTGTGATTTATGAGGGATTGCAGAGTGCAGGGGGACCTTAGGGGGGTTTGGGATAGCAACAGATGCTGGGCTGTATAGGCAGATCCAGCCTCTGTATGCAGATAACATTCTTCAAACCCATCTCGGGGGCTGTCTATAAACCTCACTCTGAGCAATGTTTAGATCGTATTTCCAGCCTTCTCCTTCGGTGAGAGATTAAATCATGAGTGGGGCGTTGGACGTCTCACAGCCAGGAAGTGTTATATGGGAGTGACATTAATTCTCTTTCTTTCCAAGCACTGAACTGTTTTTATTATTGAACTAACCATTTAAGTAGCAGAAGTGGCAGCAGCTGGATGTTTATATAGTGTTGGTCTGGTGTAATTCCGCCCCCCCCCCCCCCCCTTTCTTTTTCTGAATGTTACCTTTTAAACCCACCTATCAGTTTGAAAAATCCTTAGTGTGATTGCTTCAACTTTACTGCTATCATACAGGCTTAATGGCCCATACTCACGGGCTACAATTTTCGCCGCAACACGTGGCGGGCGTGTTGCGGCGACAGGTCGCCCGTGAGTATAAGGCTCAACACGGGCACGCACCCCGAACCGTCGCTCGTCGCTGCTGTCGCCGGGCGATTGGTGCGGTCAATCGCCTGGCGACAGTTGCCGCCTCAACTGTCGCTAGTCCGCGTGAGTATGCGGACTAGCGACAGCAACCTCTCGCCAGAACACGGAGCTTCCGGCGGCGGGGGAGGAACGTCAGCGACAGCTTCCGTCGCACAGCTGATCCCTCTTCCGCGTGTGTACGCAGAGGGACCTCGCGACGAGCTGTCGCCGGCCTGTCGCGCACACGCTCACATGTGCTGGCGACAGGCCACTTATGTAGCCCGTGAGTATGGGCCATTAGACCTTAAAGAGAATCTGTATTGTTAAAATCGCTCAAAAGTAAACATACCAGTGCGTTAGGGGACATCTCCTATTACCCTCTGTCACAATTTCGCCGCTCTTCGCCGCATTAAAAGTGGTTAAAAACAGTTTTAAAAAGTTTGTTTGTAAACAAACAAAATGGCCACCAAAACAGGAAGTAGGTTGATGTACAGTATGTCCACACATAGAAAATACATCCATACATAAGCAGGCTGTATACAGCATTCCTTTTGAATCTCAAGAGATCATTTGTGTGTTTCTTTCCCCCATGCACTGAAGTTTCAGGCTGCTCTTTTCTTCCTGCAAACAGCTTTGCCCTTGTTTGTAATTCCTCAGTATGTGAAAGCCCAGCCAGCTCAGAGGACGATTTATCCAGCTGATTAGAGCAGCTTCTCTCTTCTCTCTTTTCTAAATAACACACAGGCAGTATGCATAGAGGGGCCAGGAAGGGGGAGTTCATAGCAGAACCACAA
The DNA here is from genome assembly GCF_040937935.1 of Hyperolius riggenbachi. NCBI lineage: Eukaryota > Metazoa > Chordata > Amphibia > Anura > Hyperoliidae > Hyperolius > Hyperolius riggenbachi. Next base: position 142,009,740 of record NC_090656.1, read on the forward strand.
CACTGAAGAACTTGGCAGCCTTCCAGACACAGGCTGACAAGTCTGACGAGAGAGATAAGTTGATTTATTACAGAGATGGTGATAGCAGAAAGTGCTGCAGTTAGCCAGAACACATTAGAATAGCTTTTGGAACATGTAGGATGATAAAAAACAGGATGCAATTTTTGTTACGGAGTCTCTTTAAGCAATTGCTTCCCTAATAACAAAGGTTAGGTTTTAAAATTCATCATCTACTTTCTGTAAATTTTAAATTGTCCCAACTCCTTATGTAGACTCGCGTCTTCTGTAATGCAAGTATTTGGGACTAAAAGTTTTAGAGGCAGAGAATCAATAGGACATACAGGCAGCTAGAATTTTTAAAAGAAAATAAATATGGCAGCCTCCATATTTCTCTCACCTCAGGTAGTTTTAACGGCTCACCTGCCTATCAGCACGAATCCTGGCCTCTGGTGTCTGGCATTACCGAGAATGCCTGTATCACATGACACTGGTGCATATTGCGACGTCACTACGTGCGCCGGTGTCACATAGTGAAGGCGTTCGTAGTGAAGCTGGATATTGGAGGAGGGCAGGATTCATGCTGGCGTGACAGGTGAGCCTTTAACACTGCATGTGGGCATAGAGTCTCTCGGTCGTCTTGAAATCAAACACAGTTAATGTCGCACACCCAATTGAGAGCTTCCGCCATGCCTGATCAATCCTTTCAACTGTTTTGAGCAAAAAATTGATTGAAAGATTGATTAGGCGGCCATGTTGCAGCATCAATTCTCCTCAGATTCAATAAAATGATTGGATTGGAAAGTCAATCGCCTGCAAAATCGAGTAATATTTGGACACCCTAACACTTCAAGCACGTCCATAGGTCGCAGGAGATTTGGGCCCAGCCTGCGCCACCAAAGATACTTTTTTTTTAAAACACCGTCATTTGGCCCCCAGCAGTAGCTGGAAGCCAAATTACATAATTCCCCACCATCCACGTGGACCTGGAGGGGGAATAGTAATTAATGCCGCCGGGACTTGTGCAGAAGCAGGGTAAGCCATTGGCTGTATCCTGTGCCCAAGTCTCCCGGTTGCGATTTCTCTTGTACGCCTAATCTATATCTCAGAAATAAGTACCCAAATACTTTTAGATCAGATGGACATGATTGGTTAAAAGAATTGAAAATAACAAAAATGTACCACACCATGGCACATCTAATATTTTGCGATTGTAGTATTGACCCAGAAAAAACATTTCAAATAAGTGAAGGGGATGGGCAACATTTCGTTTAACACTGTACTGTATCGAGTGGTACAAAGCTAGTGGTGGCAGCTTTCAGATTGACATTTCATCAGATGTCTGTCATTTAATGGAATAGTGACAGGTGCATGACAATATCCAGGTTAATGATAACTGTCTGTACAGTTTCTAAAATCTAAACAAAATTGATTGAGCCACAGCATTGCGCTGTATGGTTTAGTGCAATGCTATAGTCTATTGATCGATCTGCATTCCTACTCTGCTTCCAATTGATGGAAATTTTCCATCCTGTCTGATCAATAGCTCCAATCCATTTTACATTAAAATCAATAGAAATGTGATCATTCTTAGTCACACGTTAAGACAATAGATTTATGGCAAATTTTATCAGGGTGCTCAATTCTGCAGGGAATCAAACAGGAAATTTGATAAGTGTATGGTCACAGTATGTCATGGGCTTTAGATTTCCGATCTAATCCAACCAATCCTTCATGCCTCCGAGCAGAACATTCATCCATTACTGTGAGGTCCGACACAGAATACGAACGCTGGATTAGAAAACTGAATCCTCATTGGAGACACTCATGCCAGTTTCTTGGAACAGACATACAAGCCAGCTGCAAAGCATGTGTCATACATCTGGTCCCATCATGTGACAGTATCTATTTGTATAGCTTTTTCTTAAGATAGGCATACAAACATTGTTTTTAATAGGTTGGACTTTAGATATAGTTTTCAAACAAAAAATGACCTTGTTCTTTCATTTCAACTTTGCAGTTTTCTCATTTTTGTCAAACGTATACTGGATATTCAACAGAATATGTATGATTGCCGCGCACCTAGCCGCACCACAATAAGGAGCTTTGACAAAAAATGTTGGCTGCAAGGAGAAAAATGGATCTGTACCCCAATCCACTTGCATTGAGTGCGCAGGATCACTACTGTGTTTTGTATACTGGATGTTCATTTTCCTGCAACCTACACTAGGATTTTACTTGTTTAATTCAGCCCTGCCCTTTAATACTATAATTCCACTATTGTTGTACTGCAGTTTCTTGTAGCTGTCCGTACATGTATGTGGATTACTGATTTCTTGGCTGATAGGTAACGACCGGTTAGGCTGGTGAAACAGAGCTCAAATTAATTGATGCTCAACAATGAGGCTACTCATGGCTATGTTTTCCCTCCCTCTTTACTCACCTCACACCAAAGATTGCACCTCCACAATCCCAACTTTAAAGACTCTAAAGCTAGACAGTTTTACCTGTCTATATACGGCAGACATTGGCCTCAATTCACTAAGCTTATCTCCTGTCTTTAATAACTCTTCTAGAGTTGTTACCATGGTGATAAGGCATGTCGTATTCAGGAAACATTCTACCTCAGGCAAACCTAAAGTTAACTCTTCTGTCTTTAAGTTAACTCTTTAATCCTTAAAATAACTCCAGAGTTAGACAGGCTGTTTATTAACTGCGTGTTAAAATAACTACAGAGGTAAATTAACTACAGAGGAGATAAATTACCTACAGAAGAGGTAACGTAAGGAATGAAGAGATAAGATAACTCTTACTGTGTGGAGGTAAGGTTTTTTTTTTTGTTTGTTTTTTTTTTTTTTTTTTACTCTTGCCTTATCGCCAGCATGATCTTAGTGAATTAAGGCCATTGCCTGTTTGAGCAACATCTTTGGATGGAAATTGGTCGGCAGCTTGTCGAAAGCTCAGGGCTAGCGGCTTTAGATTTGGCAACGACCGCAGTGTTGCCAGTACTCTCACATGTCCTGCCCAGGTGCCCTCAGGCTTACTTTATGCCAAGAGTCTCCGCCTTCCTGTTCTTCTGGAGGCTGCCATATTTATTTATCTGTAAACAATGCACATTTTCTTACTGTCCTACTGATCCTCTAGCCATAGACCCTGAACAAGCATACCAATGAGGTGCTCTGTCTGAAATCTGACTGTATGAGCTGCATTCTTGTTTCAGTTGTGTGATTCAGAAACTACTAATGCTGGGTACACACGTTGTTTCTTCGTACGATAGATGGATCAGGTAGATAAAATTTGTCATGTCCGATATTGCTCCCGGTCGTTTCCGCACTCAATTTCTCATAGCGGTGAATAGAAAAAGATAAGACAGCACGGTAGCGTAGTGGTTAGCGCTCTCGCCTTGCATTGCTGGGTCCCTGGTTCGAATCCCAGCCAGGTCAACATCTGCAAGGAGTTTGTATGTTCTCCCAGTGTCTGTGTGGGTTTCCTCCGGGCACTCCGGTTTTCTCCCACATCCTAAAAACATACAGATAAGTTAATTGTCTTCCCAGCGGAAATTGTCACTACAATACATACAATACATAGACATATGACTATGGTAGGGACTAGATTGTGAGCTCCTTTTAGGGACAGCTAGTGACAAGACTATATTTACTCTGTACAGCGCTGCGGAACATGTATACATACTAATAAAATAAGAAAAACGAATGAAGATAAGAGAATCGAGCTCAGAATCTCATGCCACAAAAACGATTGTGTCGGAGAATTGCACGAAAAAAACGTAACGCGTGTACCCAGCATTAAGCATAAAAGATCAGCAGTACTGCCAGGCAACAGATATTGTTTAAAGAGGAGCGGTCACCTATACTATCTCAGAAAAAAAGCACAAGTAGGTAAATACTTGCTCTACTTTCATATAACATATGTATTGCACTGTCCACCTTTTTTTGGTTTTAGTGATTTTTCTATAGTAAAAAAAGAGAAAATCCTTAGGATTCTCCATCTTAATTGTCTATATTGAAGCCAATCCTGATGTAATTTCTCTCTTAAGCTACGTACACACTTGCGATAACTATCGTTTGCAAGGAACGATAGTTACCAGACGAACGATATTGGAAAGATTGGAATGCAGCGATCATCATACACATTTTAACGATCGTTCTCGCAGAAAAGAACGATCAGGATATGTTGCATACATATTTATATAAAATTAAAAAAAAACCACTGACCTTGAGTTACAATAGATACAAATACATTGGCCCTTGTAACGATCGTTCTCGGCTGATGTCTGTACACACTATAGTTTTGTAAGGATTGTCGGTAGATATGATCCGTCAGGTTGGATATTTCCATCTTCCTGATGTCGTTCTTTTGTCCATGTTAATGATCGTTTGGTAAAGTTCTTTCCCCGATTGTCGGCGGAACGATCGTTAATTAGCTGTTTCAAACTACCGTAGTCGCCAGTGTGTACGCAGCATTACTCTCCTCTGCCTGATTGTGTATGCATTGCCTGCCCTTGTCCCAGTATTCAGGCACTTCCACCCAGCTCTGCAATAGAAAGTGCATTGTCTCAGCTTGAGAAATATTGGCCAATCGGAGGAACAGAGGTGTGGGAAAGGAAAACAGGAGGGAAAGAGGCTTCAGCCAATCAGGCTGCATTAGTTAAGTCTGAGGGTTAAGTAAAGAAGCAATAAAAAGTCAACCAGCATGCCCTGCAACTTCCTTTGTGTGGCAGTGTACCAAATAAGAGCCACGGAAAGTGGGGAATGGTCTTTTTTTATGGATAAGAAAACTAAGATTTTTAACTTTTTGAATTGCCTGGTCAGCATCCTTATTGTTTACCGGATAAAAATAAAAAATAGATTTTTTTTTTTTTTATGCCCGACAGTTACATTTTTAAAGGAAATAAATATGGCAGCCTCCTTAAACCTCTTGCTTCAGTTTCCATTTAAAGGACAACTGAAGTGAGAAATACATGGAGGCTGTCATATTTATTTCCTTTTATACAATACAAGTTGGTCTATTAGGATGCAGTAGTGTCTGAATAATTGCAGAAACGAGCATGAAGCTTATCTTTCAGATCTGACTAATGTCAGAAACGCCTGATCTGCTGCATGCTTGTTCTGGGGTTAGGGCTAAAAGTATTAGAGGTAGAGTATTAGCAGGATAGCCAGGCAATTGGTATTGTTTAAAAGGAAATAAATATGGCAGCCTCCATATCCCTCTTGCTTTAGTTGCCCTTTAAGTGACTATATATACTCTGCACAGCGCTTCAAAAGTTGTTGGCACTCTACATTATAAAGACCTTTTTAAGTTCCTCATGACTGTGGAGATGATTCACTGCCAGCTCCCTTCCTTCCCTTAAAGCACACCTGTGAGAGTGGGTGAGAGAGAGAGTGAGAAGAATATCGAGGCTGACAGGCATTTACGTTTAAACAATGCAAATTGCCTGGCTGCTGATCCTCTTCCTTTCAGCCCAATCTACACGATACGATTCTTTATACGGTTCGATTACGATTCTATTTACGATCCGATTAAATCCGTCATGTCCGATCAGTATTCAATTTGATTTGATATTGTTTTGCAATGGCAAATCAAATTGAATCGAATGGAATCCCGATCGGACTTGTTGGATTTAATCGGATCGTAAATAGAATCGTACAAAGAATCGTATTGTGTAGATTGGGCTTTCGACCTAGACCCTGAACAAGTATGCAAATTGAGTGCTTTGACTCAAGTCTGACTAAATTGAGCACATGCTTGTTTCAGGTTTGTGATTCAGACACTACAGCAGCTAAAGAGATAAACAGGATTGCCAGGCAACTGGTGGTGCACTTAAATAAAAAATGTGTTCGCTACTACCCACTTACAATTGTTAACCTAACTGGCGGTAAGCTCGAGCCGCCGCAGAGGATTTCTCAGACCCTAGTGGGGAGATTTACATAATTTTTTTTTTTTGTTACACGCAGCTAGCACTCTGCTAGCTGCGTGTACATACTGATTGCCTCTGTGCCGATTCGCCCGCTACCCGCCGCGCTGCCCCCCCCCAGACCGCTTGCGCAGCCTGGCCTATCAGCGGCAGGCAGCGCTAAGGGGTGGATCGGGAAGCCAAACAGGAAATCCCCGTTCTGAACGGGATTTCCTGTTTGCTCTGATCGCCTGAGACGATCGGAAGGGGAGGGGGGATGCCGCTGCACAGCGGCTTTCTTGTAGTTGGCGCTAGGCTAGCTACATGGTTTAAAAAAATAAAATAAAAAAAATTTAAAGTGCTGCGCTGCCCCCTGGTGGTTTTAATAGACCGCCAGGGAGGTTAATATTCTGTCCAAGACCTAACATAGGAAGCTAATGCAATGGGCCATCATCAGCTAGAGCCATCATCAGTAAAGTCCATCAGAGGATGTACAACTTGTGCCAGCTGAAATAAAATTGGCCTACTACATGATAAATCTTTGAAGATGCAAGGACAAATTAAACAATTGCAGAATCAGATATTGTGACCGGATTGGCTTATGAATGGAAAAAAGATGAGACTGCAGTGCATCATGCAATAAGCAGAAAGGATCACCATCTGTAACTTGTTTCCTCCCCAGCACAGCTTTGATGTCCCCTCCCTCATGTTCAAATCCTTTTACCCCTGCCTCTGGTGTAAACCCCTGGGTGCCCATGTGTCGGGTCATATAGCAAGTGTGGCCATCAAGATACCCCACCCATAGCAAGTGTGGGCATGACACCTACTCAGTAGGATGAATACTTGTATTTGAGAAGGTGAATAGTTGCACCCCCACCCAGCGTTTCAAGTACTTATGCCTGTGCACTGACTCCTAACATCCTTGCATTTGATTTTTCATCTCCTTCCTTTAGTGGTGAGCTGCTGAACTGTCAAAACCAACACAGGCACAGACACAGTTTATTCCCTTGAGCGGTATCCATATTTAATGATTATCTGCACAATCCCCTCTGGCACTAACAGTAATGCTACAACTGCTGGAATAAGGACAGTGCACCACGGTCGTATATTTATATATGGTCTACCAATCTTATACTATCTCTTATATTGTACTAGCTGACTTAAGCCTGTTTAAAAACGGGCTCTAGGTCTGTCACTGCGTGTGCGCCCGCCACGCGCGCATCCGTCACACACGCCCGCCCGTTGGCCCCGTCCGACAACTGTTGCTTTTTATTGCACAACGCATATGATTCCCCTTTGCCAAAAGACAGCTATACTCATGCTGCCATTTTTCCACGGCCATACGTGTGACCCTACTCAGAGTTCCAAGTTGCAGGGACTTGTTAACCTGTATTCATCTCTGCTAGCAGTGTGTGGGGGTTATAGGCAAGGAAGTTATCAGCTGCAGATGTTGTAGACGTGTTTAGGACAGATTCGTTGCTCTCCCTCCCCCTGCAGTATGTAACTGGAGAAGTATATATGGCATTATACATGGATAAACCAGCTCTACTAGATCACACAATCTCCCTTGCATGTCTCTGCATGGCCTCCCTGCATTCCTACACCTCAAAGCTCCTCTGTTCTTGGAACACAACAAGCTTGCTTTTGTTTCTAAACGCAGCCTTCTCTCATTTTTAATGACCCCATGCATTTTTTTTTAAGTTACTGCAAAAACTTCTTTTATCATTTTTTTTCCCCTTGCACCTCACGTCTTTCACTTGGTGTATCTCAAGTCTCTTAACTGTCTCTACTCGCATTTCATTTTTTTTTAACCTACGTTTGCAGACCTATTGTGTAAGCCTGTGTTTTGCACTCAGTGAAAGTTATTTTGGGTGAGTAGTGGCAAGAATAGGAAATCGTGCATGATATGATCAGTCTTCTTATTGGCAGTTAAGAAACAGGGTACAACATTTATATATACTTTGAACACTGAGGTGCATTTGAATATCCTGTATAGTTTGTATACACAGCACATGCACTAAAGCACATACAATATACAATTGTTATGCCCAATATTAGACATTTGATTAGACAAAAATGTCTTAATTGGACACAGATTGTGTTTTCCATCCACACCTTGAGGCCTGGAACCCACTAGGAGTGCTTTTCGGACCACTTCGTGATTTGTAAATCTCTTGCTAATGTAATGCTATGGGAGTTATTCCACTTGAGTCATGTCATTTTATAAAAATCCCCCATAGCCTTGCGTTTGCAAATCACTAGCACAGGTGTTCTCAAACTGGGTGCCGCAGCACCCTGGTGCGCCTTGAGCACCTCCCAGGGGTGCCTCGGCACGCCTCCCCATCCTTTGTACAATGCCATCAGGTAATGCAACCAGCTGCATTACCTGCCAGTTAACCTTTAAGCATAATGGGGGAGAGGGCCACTGACTACTTAGAGGCGGATGCTGCCTAATAGGCATCACTAGCTACTTGGAGGGGGTGCTACTTATTAAGGGTCATAACGGTATTTTGGTAGTTTTTGCCGAGGGGTGCCTTGAAAAAATATCAAAGCCATCAAGGGCGCCCTCACCCAAAAAAGTTTCAGAACCACTGCACTAGCACATAGAAAAGGCTGCTAGTGGGTTTGAGCCCTGATTGACATTTCAGTTGACATCAGGAGAACAACAATGTTCGTTCTTGGTAGTGTTGATTGTAATGTGGATGGCAGTGCTGATTGAATATGCAGTTGTATAGTGTATGGCCAGCTTTACAGGCATAAACATATGTTTATACTTTAAAGATACGTGATTTTTTTTCAGACTGCTGTCATGTATTTTAAATGAATGTTTTGTGCAAGTATCTAATAAAGTTTTTTTTTTTTTTGTTTTTTTTACTAAACACATTTGTACTCCATCAGGCCATACCCTTCCCATTTTCATCTCAAAAGTTTTTCTTCAAATTTTTTTCATAGGTTCTCCACTTGGATTGCACTTGTGAGTGCTGCGGAAATTTTGCCCAGATGAAATTCTGTACTGTGCCCACCCCATGGCTACTCTCCCTTTGGTGTTATTGACTTTGTCCAATTCTGTACAATTGAATGGAAATTTGCAAGCACCCAAGAATTGCACACTGTAAGAAGTGCTCTGCAATTGCCAGTGGGAACATGGCCTTAGGCTTCTTTCCCACTAAGACGTTGCGTTAGGTGCACGTTATGCGACCTTAACGTAGCATCTAACGCAACGCATAGTGGGGTAGAAGCTGGACGTCAGATCGAGCCGCGTTAAGTGGCTCTTCATGCGTCCTGTGATGCGTACTCTTGGATGCATGCGGCATCACCTGGTCCCGCCAGCCAGTGGCGCTCCAGGAAGTAAACACTGCACGTCACACCGTGCAGTGAATATTAATTAGCCATGTGTCTGGCCGCGGAGGAGGAGGGAAGACCTCCTCCTCCATCACTACTGAGCATGTGCAAACAGTCTAACGCGACTTAGCCGCTTATAACGCACAGCACGCAGCACTTTGTTTTTGCCTGCTGCGTTACAATGTAACGCAACATGGGCACTGTGAACTGCCCATTGATTTTCATTGCTGTGCGGTGGGCTGCGTTACAGGCTGCGCTAACGTGCGCCTGTAATGTCTTACTGTGAAAGCAGCCTAAAACTTCTTGGCTGCAGCCTTTAGGCCTGAGGCACACTGAGCGCTTTTCTGACCATCAACGCTGTCTGAGCGGTTTTTAAAAAATGATCCCATTGACTTGCGGTAAAATCCCAAACATCACAATTTTTCCAAAAGTCATGAACGCAGTGATTTTACTGCAAGCTAATGGGAGGGTTTTTTTTTTAAACGCTCAGAAAGTACTCAGTTTCTCGAAGACCTTACTGTTCATTTCAAAAACAATAGGTGTTTTTTTAACATTTATGTATGTACCGGTAGGTGAAGTTAAAGACTTCTTTTTACATCCAAGTTTAAATACAATTGGGAGGATATAGACAAATACATAAGAACTTGTGTAACTGCTAAGGAATGTTTAAAGTAAACCTACTACAGTATCATCTTTAAAGCGGACCTCAACTCTTGCACAGGACAGCAGGAAAACATTGAGAAATGCAACCAGTATGGATTTAGAGAGTTTTTAGCCTGTCTCATCCCCCTACATATGTGACTAATCACAAGTTGTAATTTGATCTCTTCAGCTGTGTCAGCTCCTGCCACAGCAGATAGCTAATTGGTAAACACAGATAAGTGATACAGGCGGTAATATATTGCTCATCTCCGATTGTTGCTTTTTTTTTTTTTTTTTTTTTTTGTGTCTGCCACCGTTTTTTCTTTCACCTTCATACTCTTATCTTTTCTTCTGTAACTTTCTTTTTATGTACTTTTGTGTCATGCGACAATCTACTTCTCTATACATCTATCTTCTGATATTTTGATCTGTAGCCTTTTTTGTTTTGTTTTTTTCCTTCTTAAAAAATTTTTTAAGAGCTGCCACCGCATCTCCATGCTAACAGGAGGTCCTGACAAAAGCACGTTCAGAACCTTTGGTGGTTCCACCTATTGGTCCATTTATCTGGACCAGTTTGAATCATTTTTTTCTGACTGGTCAGATTAAAAGACCATTGGAAGGCCCCAGCAGCAGATTCAAAGATGCTTTATGGTAGTGAACTCCCTTCTGAAAATGTTCACTTTTTGCAGATGCAATTTTTTGACGCTGCATTTTTCTTAGCATTACAACGCACACATTTTGTCACAGTAGCCAAGATTGTTAACGAGAGCATGCATGGTGTGCAAAATTATGCTGCAGGATGTGAGGGGTCGTTCCCTATGCCATTATAAAGTATTTATATTATTCTTGCAAAGAGAATTATTATTTAAAGTTATGAAAACAACCTTGTCACCAGTGACATCAGGTATGTGTTGAGACCAACTAGGCCATTTAAATCTAGGGAGTTGGCCAGCCTGAGTCATCACAGATCTGCTGTAAGTATGTTTACAAAGACACCCTACAGCAGCTCCTTTTGGACATAGTTCAAAGTAAAATGATGGCATGTTAAAGATTTTACCATACAAAACCATGTCATTGTAACTAAATTAGTGGTGGGGTTGACTCTCAACGGGAATGTATACTGATTTATTTTTTTTATTTGCTGTGTAAAATCTTCAGGTAACTTGAGAGGGTCTTAGCTTCTTGGGAGAGATACTTGTGGGAGAGGGAGCAAGGTATTGCTGTTACATGACATTTACTGCCAAATTAAGGCAAGTTGTGGCCAGTGCACATCTAAATAGCGTTGAGCATTTGCGATTATGCTTTTAGAAGTGATATTTCAAGGCGATTCTAGGCGTGTCCCTAGCAATTTTCTATGTATACCTAGAGATTTTTGGAACATTTTTGTGTAGCATTTTTTTTAGGTACAACAGAGTAATCAAGCAGCTCAGGGTGACCCAAACCACTAGAAAAGTATAGGGGACTAAAAGAGACCAAAAAGCCCCACTACTAAAAAGCAATGCTTGGTGTGATTTGCCTTCTTAAAACAGAAGGTTCTTGCGATAATTCTGCTTTAACTGCTTGCCGACCGTGTCACGCCGATAGGAGTGGCAGCCCCAGGATAGGCGTAAGGTCCTTGAGACTAGCAGTGCAGGAGATGCATGCGCAGGCTGCGCACGCATCTCCTGTTGGTGAGCGGAGCTCCACCTTCAGTCTCCGAGCGACGATCACCTCTCGGGAGACTGTTAGACAGCGAAACTGCCTTCTAATTACATTTGTACAGCACTGCGATCAGCAGCAGCACTGTACTAGGGACAGCCATGTGACATGGCTGTCCCCCTGGGGCACTAGAGAGCGATCGGCCAGCTGGGGAGAGGGAGGGAGGAAAGGCATATTTATTAATAAATAATAAAAGAAAAAGGGGGGGAGGTGTGCGATCAGACCCCACCAACAGAGAGCTCTGCTGGTGGAGAGAAAGGGGGGGAATCACTTGTGTGCTGTGTTGTGTGTCCCTGCAGCTTGGCCTTAAAGCTGCAGTGACCCATTTTGTAAAAAATGGCCTGGTCTTTAGGAAGGTTTAAGCCCCTGGTCCTCAAGAGGTTAAGTGAAAATCTGTGGTTACCCACAATGCACCAGTACACCTGCTAGTGTACTGGTTTTGTAACAAAAACGCTTGGAAAATCAATCTGATCTAGCGCTTTTCAGAGCGATTTTCCACTTTCCTTTACTTAACATTGAGGTTGAATGCCCCTCAGAAATGCTGCAGGACCTGCATTTGCATTTTGGGAAAAATCACATCGCTCTGGTGTGATCCATCCCATAGAGAAACATTAACCAAGTGCTTTTGAAAGCGCTGGCGTTTTTAAAAAGCACTCCGAAGCACTCTAGGGGCCATATGCAATTCACTTTTTCACCTGAGTTTTCTCCTAGGAGATAATTTTTCAGCTTTGATTTAAAATAACTTTCCAGCCCTTTTCTACTAAAAAAGTACCAAAAATTAGATGAAAAAGTACTATCAAAATTATTTTGAGTAGTTTATGCTTTCTGGTGGCTTAAAAGGCACTTTATTGACAAGTTTAAAGGAAAGGTTCAGGGAGGGTGGAGGAAAAATAAAAATCAAATTCCACTTACCTGGGGCTTCCTCCAGCCCGTGGCAGGCAGGAGGTGCCCTTGCCGCCGCTCCGCAGGCTCCCGGTGGTCTCCAGTGGCCGACCTGACCTGGCCAGGCCGGCTGCCAGGTCGGGCTCTTCTGCGCTCCAAGGCCCGGAACTTCTGCGTCCCACGCCGGCGCTCTGACGTCATCGGACGTCCTCCGTGCTCTACTGCGCATGCGCAGTATAATTTATTTAAAAATAAAACATAAAATAAACAAATATGCCAGCAGGGAGAAGAGCCCACCAACAGAGAGCTCTGTTGGTGGGCAGAAAAGTGGTGGGGGGTTCACTTGTGTGCTGAGTTGTACGGCCCTGCAGCGTGCCTGCTGCAGTTCCTAATTAGTGAAAAATTGCCTGGTAACTAGGGGGGTGTAAGCCTATGGTCATGAAGTGGTTAAATTCAAGAAATCCATTACCATATGAGCATGAAAAAAACAATTCTTACAAATACAGGTATATTGAAGGCTAAGTCCCGGGTCACACTTGCATTAAAAAACGGTCCGTACACCAATCTGAAGGGAACGGATACAAATGGATCCAATGTTAACCTGTGGATCCGTTTACATCCATCCGTTCAAAAGGATCCGTTCCACGTGATCCGCTGAACGGACAAGAAGTTTCCTTCGCAGCAATTTTTTTCTGGAAAGCTGAGCCCAGCGGAATGGAAACGGAAGCTGAAACCCTACATTCGGGGCAATGAGAAAATGGAATGTTTCTTCACAGTAGTGAAGAAACTGACTGTTCTATCCAGCAAAATTCACTTTGCTGATGTGGGTCTGGGGGAGATATGGGGAAACAGAACGAAAGCAACTGAAGGCAAACGGAGTGAAAACTGATCCGATCAACCGGTTTTCACGGATCAATTTGCCACTTCACGTCACCGCGCGTGCGGATCGATTCCCGCTCGTCCCCGCAGGCACTTCCTTATCTGCCTTTCGTTTCTACCATTGTCCGCCCGCAGGGATCGAGCGCGTTATCGACCCGCCGCGGTGGTCAGGCAGGTCAGCCATCAGCGGCTCGATAGATTAAAACGAACCGTCTATGCCCAGCATAAGTGAAGAGTAACTAGTTTACTCCTCATTATCTTCAATTCTTTGTGAAATATTTACACAGGGAGGACTGCTTACTGTCACATGGATTTTGTGGATTTCCAAGTTTTAAAATATCCACACCCTGCTCTGTATGCAAAGCCTTTATTTTTATGTACCCAGGTATAAAAAGTATATCCCCACACCTAAAAGCAGTGTTAGTGTTTGTCAAAGTGAAAATGTAGCAAGCTGTTTGTTCTGACTGTACTTTTACTTTTGTCTTAACAGTTTGAAGTCCTCATGCAAACATCCGTGCAGACAGAGCCAGCAAGGTCTTGTAGACGGTAACTGACTCAGCAAATCAAGGTATCAATCCTAATTATGCCTTCCCATTTTAAAAGTAAACATATATTTCAAGGTCTTCCAGTATTTCTGCACAAGTGAAGTGCCCCTCTATGTATCTTTCCAGCGGCTGCTGGAGAGATGCGTAAATAGCGCACTTCACTTGCGTTAGACTGGCCGCGACTGGAGGAAGTTACGGGACCCGGTACTGAAACTGCAGGCAGTGGAGGAAGGCAGCGTGGGAGTGATCCATGCCCATGGGGCTGGAGGTAGCCCCAGGCATGTATAAAAAGGTAAGTATCTGCAGTCTCTGGTACACTTTAAGAGCAGAGAGGAAGTTTTGGAGTTCAAGTCTGCTTAAAGGGCTTGGTGGGAGAGTTGGTAGTTTTATGGACATTGAAGTTCTTTCCAATTCACCACACCTACTGTATATACAGTGGCTTGCAAAAGTATTCGGCCCCCTTGAAGTTTTTCCACATTTTGTCACGTTACTGCCACAAACATGAATCAATTGTATTGGAATTTCACGTGAAAGACCAATACAAAGTGGTGTACATGTGAGAAGTGGAACAAAAATCATACAGGATTCCAAACATTTTTTACAAATCAATAACTGCAAAGTGGAGTGTGCGTAATTATTCGGCCCCTTTTGGTCTGAGTGCAGTCAGTTGCCCATAGACATTGCCTGATGAGTGCTAATGACTAAATAGAGTGCACCTATGTGTAATCTAATGTCACTACAAATACAGCTCCCCCTGCCCGCATACATTACCTGCTCCGGCCGGCACGACTCCAGTCCCCAGGTCTCCGCTGTCTTCTCCGCTCTGGTCTGGTCTCTGGGTCCAGCATGCTTCACTTCTTCCTGCCCGGCAGGAAGTTTAAACAGTAGAGCGCCCTCTACTGTTTAAACTTCCTGCCGGGCTAGAAGAAGTGAAGCATGCCGGAGACCAGAGCGGAGACGGAGCAGCGGTGACCGGGGTGAGTCGCGCCGGCGGAGCAGGTAATGTATTGCCACTCTATTGCGTCGGTCGTCGGGCACTCGAACGCTGCTAGTGACACGCTCCCTACCCGTGGGCGATCGACGGTAATTTCCCGCACGGAGCGATCGACGGGATCTATCTATTTCGGGACGAAATAGATCGAAATTTAGCGTATAGCGTGAACGATGTGACAGCAGATTCGATCCCAGTGATCGAATCTGCTGTCGATCAGTGGGGAATCGGACTAGTGTATGGCCAGCATTAGTTGTGCACTGCACAAAGTTGGCTCTTATGGAAGAGTGACAAGAAGAAAGCCATTGTTAACAGAAAAGCATAAGAAGTCCCGTTTGCAGTTTGCCACAAGCCATGTGGGGGACACAGCAAACATGTGGAAGAATGTGCTCTGGTCGAGTGAGACCAAAATGGGGCTTTTTTGGCCAAAGTGCAAAACGCTATGTGGCAGAAAACGAACACTGCAGATCACTCTGAACACACCATCCAACTGTCAAATATGGTGGTGGCAGCATCATGCTCTGGGGTTGCTTTTCTTCAGCATGGACAGGAAAGCTGGTGAAAGTTGATAGGAAGATGGATGGAGCCAAATACAGGGCAAACTTGGAAGAAAACCTCTTGAAGTCTGCAAAAGACTTGAGACTGGGGCGGAGGTTCACCTTCCAGCAGGACAATGACACTAAACATAAAGCCAGGGCAACAATGGAATGGTTTAAAACTAAACATATCCATGTGTTAGAATGGCCCAGTCAAAGTCCAGATCTAAATCCAATCGAGAATCTGTGACAAGATCTGAAAACTGCTGTTCACAAATGCTGTCCATCTAATCTGACTGAGCTGGAGCTGTTTTGCAAGGATTTCAGTCTCTAGATGTGCAAAGCTGGTAGAGACATACCCTAAAAGAAAAGCTGTAATTGCAGCAAAAGGTGGTTCTACAAAGTATTGACTCAGGGGGCTGAATAATTACGCACACCCCACTTTGCAGTTATTGATTTGTAAAAAAAATGTTTGGAATCATGTATGATTTTCGTTCCACTTCTCACATGTACACCACTTTGTATTGGTCTTTCATGTGGAATTCCAATACAATTGAATCATGTTTGTGGCAGTAATGTGACAAAATGTGGAAAACTTCAAGGGGGCCGAATACTTTTGCAAGCCACTGTACATGGTGAGACACACCACACACTAGAGAGACAGATTAACCCAACATATACATCCTGCATAGTTTATACTAAGTTACCTTGCCTGCCACACTCCACAAGTAAAGTAAAATATGTGGCCGATTTGGTCATATTGAATCTGGCAGAGATCGATGCCGCAATATGGCAATCTGATCGACTTACGGCCAAATTGAACAAAGCGATCAATCCAGCATGCTGGAAAGAAGGATTCAGTCGATGTGCGGCAATATCCCCAGCCAGTCATTCCCCATTTATTGTGTATTATGATGTTTCCTGTTGCTGAAATCTATTGGAAATCGGTGTCAGTACAGGTGATAGATCCCTTTCTGTTCTTATCTGAATAAAGGAGGGATCTATCACAAGGTCGATCTGTTGGCCATTGAGTAATGTATGGCCTTTTTTTAGTCTGAGATGTGGGGAAAAATGTGCTTTGCGACATATATTGTTGTCTTGGATTTGTTTTTATTTGTTTGTTTCTTGTTTGTTCTCTACATATTTTCAAACGTGGACACTGAACATACTCTAAACATAATCCTTTGAGTATAAACTGAACCCCTGTTTTCTGTGAGGAAACTGATTAAAATGGTTATAGTATAAATCAATGGTGTCCCCATACTATTCCCAACCTTTCTGTGGGACAATTTTTGCCTGTACCCATTATGCTACTAATGGGTAGAGGCCCCCTGTAAGCATTCCAGCATACCTGTACATCATAAAATGCTGAAAGGGGCATGATTTCTAAATACAAAAAGAAGTATGGTTTAGTATCTGAATTAATAACTTCAGAAATCTTGCACAGCGATTTTTACATATACATCATGGTGTTGTCCCCAGAAATTTTTTTCAGCTGGGTGGCATGAAAAAGTAGCTGGGAAAGTAAGGGCCCTTCTCCACTAGGAAGTGCGATCACGATGGGGGGGATGGGATATGCACCGAAGAGCCGCCTGGTGCGGCTGAGCCAGTTAGCGGGACCGATACCATGTGATCAGGAGGAGAGTGGAGGATGCATTGGTGCTCATGGGGTTTGAGAAAGCCCCCAGGTAAGTATAAAATATTTTGCTTTGCCCATCTCGGGTTTACTTTAAATGGTGTGTGGTGACCAGGGCAGTTTCTAGGCTAAAATGCACCCAGGGCAAAGTTGGAAAAATTGTAACACCCTCCCCCCAACCACCACCACCACCGTGGCGCCAGGTATAGATGCCCGCAGTATAGGTTAGCCAGGTCTAGTTGCACTCAGTATAGGTAGCCGGCTATAGGTCTCCCCAGTATAGGTAGCCAGGCATAGGTGCCCCAGTATAATTGCCCCCAGTATAGGTTAGCCAGGTAGGTGCCTCCAGTATAGGTAGCCAGTATAGTTGCCCCCAGTATAGGTTAGATAGGTGCCCCCAGTACAGGTTAGCTAGGTGGGTGCCTCTAATATAGGTAGCCAGAATAGTTGCCCCCAGCATAGGTTAGGTAGGTGCCCCAGTATAGGTTAGGTAGGTGCCTCCAATATAGGTAGCCAGTATAGTTGCCACCAGTATAGGCTAGGTAGGCGCCCCCAGTATAGCTTAGCTAGGTAGGTGCCCGCAGTATAGATTAGATAGGGAGGTGCCCCAAGTATAGGCTAGATAGGTAGGAGCCCCCAGTACAGGTTAGATAGGTAGCTGCCCCCAGTATAGGTTAGATAGGTAGGTACCCCCAGTATAGGTTAGATAGGTAGATACCTGCAATATAGGTTAGATAGGTGGCTGCCCCAGTATAGGTTAGGTAGGTGCCCCCCCATAATGTAGCGGGGAGTCAGCCACGGGGAGGGCGGCCCTCTGCATAGCTGCTTATACACAAACTACTTCCTGCTTAAAAGGAAGTAGTGTGTGTATACACGGCTATGCAGAGGAAGAGACCAGCAGCAAGTGATCAGCGATTGCAATGCAGGGAGGTGAGTTGCTGACTGTTTACAGCGCTTCCTGCTGCGCTAACTCTGCAGCGGATGGGGGAGCATGGAGGCCGGCCCGGGAGAGGTCGGGCCACCCTCCCCACAGCTGCAGCTCCCACTCCATTACAGCGCCCCACCCTCCCTCAGAGCTCAGGGCAGCCGCACGGCCCTAGAAATGGGCCTGGTGGTGACCACAAGTTCTGTTTATTGCCTGAATGGTATTTCATATGCATGATATTTCCTGCGGGGGGGGGGGGGAGTTAGGTTGTGGGGTATTGCAGATAGTATGCAGAATATCTGCAATGCCACACTCCTCCAGCAACATGCATATAAAATGACATTCATGTAAAATGTATGAATAAATGTGTCAGCCTGTCAAACCTTATGTGCATACCTTACTACAGGCTTGATGGTGTCCCTGCTCAGCATTTAGACAGCCTCTAATACACGCCTCTAATACAAGCAGTCGGCTTAGGCTAGCGCTATGCACTCGCCTCTTACAATGCCCTGAGCCAATGGATGCACAAGCTCACGGGAAGCATTTGATTACGTGCGGAGCAGAGCAAATTCAGGATGGAGCTGGTTTTTTTTGGAAGCGAGCCCGGTGCGTCGTGATAGTGGGGCACGCGGTGGCAGCCGGGCGGTGATTTATTTTGCCTGTGCGGGGCAGGCCCATCTGGCTGTTTGATTCTGGGAAGAACACTGCATCATCTCACATCTCACATTTTTGTAGATATTTTATTACATCTTTTCATGGGACAACACTGAAGATATGACATATTGGGCTCGATTCACAAAGCGGTGATAACCCAGTTATCAGGCCTAAAAGACTTTAGGCGTGATAACCATTGCACCACGCTGGTGAAAAGCCCCTTATCACGCCTAAACTCAGTTTAGGCGTGATAAGTTTAGATCGCGCGCAAAGTCCCGCGCCATTAAACTCCTATGCGACGTTTCGCGTGCACCAGGCTTTGCTAGCGCAAAACTTTTGACCAGCTGTGCACTGCGGTGCTAACCCAGTTGGTGCTATAGTTGTCACGCCTAAACTTATCACGCCTAAACTGAGTTTAGGCGTGATAAGGGGCTTTTCACCAGCGTGCTAACTGTTAGCACGCTTTTGTGAATCAAGCCCTTTGATACAATGTAAACGGTGTACAGCTTGTATATCTGTGTAAATTGACTGTCTAATGAAAAACTGTGCTCCAATGATTTTATAAACTCGGGGGGTCGCAACCAATTACAGTCCCTTTCACTTCTCAGTTGGATATCACCACAAAGTAGCTGCGCATCTTCATCCATCCAACCAAACCATTTCAGTTAAAGAGGATGCCCTGAAATAACATTAATGATCGCATATGGTGCTAAGTATTGCTCGGACTCCTATATCATTATCACCCCTTGCTACACGGTTGGATGAAGATGAGTAGCTACTTAGTGGTTAACACACAGCCATTAATGTCTTGATTGCTGACAACTAAAGCACGTAAACACCTAAGTGAAGTACGTCAAAATCCTGCGTAGTTAGACATTTCCATGTTAAAATTTCCCTCAGCATTGTCATTTAGCTCACATTTTTGTAAGGCTGGCTATACACTATACAGTATTTTTGCTCAATCAGCTGTTTGATTCTGCAAAAAAAAAAAAATTGGGGCTAACCGCAGCACTACGATAATCCTGTAAGCAACATTCAATAACGAAGATGTGTTTTTTTTTTTTTTGTTTTTTTTTTTTGCCACGGCCGACTGACGATATCAAGCAGAATGCTGTTGAATACTGTATGGCTAGATTGAAGCCTGGCTCACTCCCTCGATTTTTATTGGCCAATTATACCTCTTCCATGTGGTGTGAGAGCTTACGTACACAATCTGTTAACCACTCCACGTTTGCGACAGTATATCTATGCCCCGGGGAAAGACTGTTCTGGTCCCAGGGGCATAGATGTGCCTCCCGCTCCCATGCCTGTTCTCTCCTCCGATCGTTAGAGTAGAGATCAGTGAATGGGAATGCAGTTCCCATTCATTGATCTAAGTCCCTGTGTCGATCGCCAGCATCAATGAGATGCCTGTGGTCATTGTAACAAACTTAATTACACATGCACACGTTACTTCCTGTTTGTGTACTCTTAGTAAGGACATTTTGTGGCCAAATAATAAAATTTACACCTACATACATTAATTTTAATAAAAAATGTACACATATAGTAGTTTAAAATAAACTTCTAACCTCCTACACTCTCCCATAAATACCCAAATAAAAATGTTGCATACAAAAAAAATATACAGTGATGTGAAAAACTATTTGCCCCCTTCCTGATTTCTTAAATGTTTCTGCTCATCAAAAACCGTTAACTATTAGTCTAAGATAACATAATTGAACACAAAATGCAGTTTAAAATGATGGTTTTTATTATTTAGTGACCAAAAAAAAACTCAATCTACATGGCCCTGTGTGAAAAAGTGATTGCCCCCCTTGTTAAAAAATACAGTAACTTAACTGTGGTTTATCACACCTGAGTTCAATTTCTGTAGTCACCCCCAGGCCTGATTACTGCCACACCTGTTTCAATCAAGAAATCACTTATATAGGAGCTATCTGACACAGAGAAGTAGACCAAAAGCACCTCAAAAGCTAAACATCATGCCAAGATCCAAAGAAATTCAGGAACAAATGAGAACAAAAGTAATTGAGATGTATCAGTCTGGTAAAGGTTATAAAGCCATTTCTAAAGCTTTGGGACTCCAGCGAACCACAGTGAGAGCCATTATCCACAAATGGCAAAAACATGGAACAGTGATGAACCTTCCCAGGAGTGGCCGGCCGACCATAATTACCCCAAGAGTGCAGAGAAAACTCATCCAAGAGGCCACAAAAGACCCCAGGACAGCATCTAAAGAATTGCAGGCCTCACTTGCCTCAATTAATTAAGTTCACGACTCCACCATAAGAAAGAGACTGGGCAAAAACGGCCTGCATGGCAAATATCCAAGGCACAAACCACTTTTAAGCAAAAAGAACATTAAGGCTCGTCTCAATTTTGCTAAAAAACATCTCAATGATTGCCAAGACTTTTGGGAAAATGCCTTGTGGACCTACGAGACAAAAGTTGAACTTTTTAGAAGGTGCGTGTCCCGTTACATCTGGCGTAGAAGTAACACAGCATTTCAGCAAAAGAACATCATACCAACAGTAAAATATGGTGGTGGTAGTGTGATGGTCTGGGGTTGTTTTGCTGCTTCAGGACCTGGAAGG
The DNA here is from genome assembly GCF_040937935.1 of Hyperolius riggenbachi. Lineage (NCBI taxonomy): Eukaryota > Metazoa > Chordata > Amphibia > Anura > Hyperoliidae > Hyperolius > Hyperolius riggenbachi. The sequence continues at coordinate 142,030,975 of NC_090656.1, forward strand.
CTTGCTGTGATAGATGGAACCATGAATTCTACTGTCTACCAAAAAATCCTGATGGAGAATGTCCGGCCATCTGTTCGTCAACTCAAGCTGAAGCTATCTTGGGTGCTGCAGCAGGACAATGACCCAAAACACACCCGCAAATCCACCTCTGAATGGCTGAAGAAAAACAAAATGAAGACTTTGGAGTGGCCTAGTCACAAAGTCCTGACCTGAATCCTATTGAGATGTTGTGGCATGACCTTAAAAAGGCGGTTCATGCTAGAAAACCTTCAAATAAAGCTGAATTACAACAATTCTGCAAAGATGAGTGGGCCGAAATTCCCCCAGAGCGCTGTAAGAGACTCGTTGCAAGTTATCGCAAACGCTTGATTGCAGTTATTGCTGCTAAGGGTAGCCCAACCAGGTATTAGGTTCAGGGGGCAATTTCTTTTTCACACAGGGCCATGTAGGTTTGGAGGTTTTTTTTTCTCACTAAATAATAAAAAACATCATTAAAAACTGCATTTTGTGTTCAATTATGTTATATATATTATATTTTTTTCTCTGTATGTCAAGAGGGTACATTACTGTTTTGCTTTTTTTTTTTTTTTTTTTTTTTTTTTTTAATATGGGCTTGTAAATAGTGATGTACGCAGGACTGAAAAAATGCACCTTTAATTCCAAATAAAATATTGGCACTATACATTGTGATAGGGACATAATTTAAACAGCATAACTGGGACAAATGAGCAAATAAAATTTGTGAGTTTAATTGTGGTAGCGAAACAGACAAGATTACCTCAGCGCATTAAGATCAGATCTAGCCAAAGTCTCAGATCACCTAGAAACTGCGACGTAATATGTAAAGGATAGTACAGTACCTTATATCTTGATCCCCCAGAGCATATAGATCAGGCATGTGCCATTTTAACTTTGATCTTGATGTAATCCTGAGCTCCTTCTGTCACGGACAATGACAGCAACTCCTGTGCGGCGGTGTAGCCGGCTCCCGAGGCTCAGATCATGTAATCTCCCACCTCACTTCCTACTTCCACTGGCGGTGCGCTCCAGCGTGGTTCCAATTCCTCCGTGGTCAGAGATGGCCCACATGCTTCCTGGTGGAAAAATTCTTGATTTTATTGCACATCATAAAGTAGCGAAATTCCCAAATCGAGTTTCGGCGTTTTGCCTTCGTCAGGGGGTGGGGCTACACTATTGCATGCTTGGTAATATACATAAAACTCCTCCCATCTTGGATGTTAACCCTTTCAGCTTAACAGCACATATCAATGGGGAGAGAACATGGTTGTAATCCATGAAAACAGTAATAACGAGAATTGCATAAAAATACATACAAAAAATGTAAATAAAAAGAATGGCTTGTATTATTATTAATATTATTACTATTATTAATAATTATTATTAATTAGATTTATATAGCGCCAACATATTACGCGGCGCTGTACAATAAATAGGATTACAGACAATGATAGCAGGGGTGACAGAACAATACAGGTAACAGACCATAGATACAACAATACAGGTAATAGCAATAAGATACACAACACAATGCAGATAATAGTACAATGCCGGATCATAAACTGGAATGGTAGTGGTAAAAATTACCAGTTCCAACTTCTGGGTAAAGTGCACTCAGTCAAGTATGATACACAAGGGGAGAGGGCCCTGCCAAAGGCTTACAATCTAGAGGGAGGTATGAAGAAAATATTAATAAAATAGCGATTGCACAGTTTGAGGCATCAATCCGCACCAATGCATACATACTGGCAATATCGGTTGCCTCCTATTATTTGTCCTTGATGAAGCAATTTAAATCGATATTGGCATTCAAGCCATTAGGAGACAAAGATTGTAGTTGGAAAATGCACCGAGTCTCTAACTGAGATAAAGTTTTTATCACGTTGCCACCCCTCCAATGTGGCTCAATAGTGTCAATGCCATAACATTGGT